>NC_068345.1:11646057-12246057 GCF_014633365.1 Diospyros lotus
ACCTATTACATACTCAACAGCTTTTTTGATTTGACTGATAATCAGTCCAATTAGTAAGACAAAATACGCATATGTTAAAGAAGAAAGCATTTTGTACAACATATAAGCATATTTTTCATTTCACACAAAGAGACAGCCATCAAACCATATAAAATAAAGAATTAAATCTCAAACTATAAAAATTTTCCTTTTTGGGCTCTTTGTGTAACGGCTAGATAATGGCTATATTTTTCAAATTTGTTACACAGATACTTGAGTGAAAAATAGATATAATTGATTGAATTTGGCACATAATCAAGTTAACAAAATAGCCAATCAATTTTTCATAAGCTTCACTTGACTAGGTGAGTACTCAGTCGATTACACTTTAGACTACAGAGAACTATTCGTTATCTATGCTAAATCACTCAATTGCATAAAGCTACATTCTCGATTAGATGTAAACACTACTCAAACGCCTGTTAACCTTCAATCAATTTCTAATATGCTTTAGAAAGAACACCCGACTAAGTAATTTTTGGTATTCGATTTTTCATGTTATCACTCGAGTATGTGATTCTTAGCAGTCGATTTGATAAACAAGAGGCAAAAACTTGCTCTATGTTCTGTTTAAGTATTCGACTGGCACATAACCTACTCAATTACTGTCTAAATTCAAAAGCTTGAAATCCTACAAGCATTCTATCACTCAATTGAATAAAGTTTTAAATCAATTTGAGATTTAAACATAAGGGCTTGATATTTTAGCACATTTTCTTCACTCAATTGGTGAGTAGTTCACTTGATTGATTATGCAAGCATAGAGGCGTAATATTTTGGTACTTTGTTTCCAATCGATTGGTAAATATATTTCACTCAATTTTTTTATTCAAATACTTGAAAGTATTTTAAACACTCGATTGGATGATTTGCATAGTTGTTTGAGGTTAACAAATTGAGACTCGATTGAGCCTTACCAAGCTTGTTTTAAATACTTGATTGGGTAAGCCCATATTTGTTCTACTCGATACTTGTCATGAGTTTACTCAAGTGGTCGATAGAAAGATGGTTAAAAATAACCTTACTTATTTGTTTCACTCAAATCCTAATTAATCTCCCATTTGAGTAGTTATGATTTCAAGGTTCACTTGAATTATGCATAAGGGTTTACTCAAATATTTGATACAGAATTAAAATTTTGCATTAATATTCTATTTTCAATATCATCATCAAAATATTATTAGCATGTGAACTCAACAGTATGAGAGTAATAAAGATGAGATATGAAGAATCATTAAAAGAAACATCGAAGAAAAGTGAAACCCAAATGCTAAAATCGAAGGAGTTCAAGTCTAAGCATAGCAAGCAATGTCCTAAGTGAAAGAAAGAACATAATGGAAAAGAATTCTAAGAAAGACACTCAAGATGTTATGAATATGGTGAGGGTGGACACCTAGCTCTAGATTGGAGGGTCAAAGGGATTGAAGGGCAATATTCCAAAGATATTATTTGTTATACTTGTGATCAACTTGGACATATCTATGAGAAATTAGTCAAAAATGAGGAAGATATATAGACAAATAGAAGACATCCTGGACGACTATTTGCTCTAGAAAAGTTGAAGGCAGAAGACAATATAGCCTAATTTAGAAGTTGAGGTATTTCCCTCAATTTTCAAAGTAGTTCTTATTTCAATAAATCTTATAGCACCTTTGTTAGTATTAATAAAAACCATTTTGTGATTTGTAACTAAAAACAAACTACACTATTAAGGTGAAATAAGATAAATTCCTATTTATCGTTGATAATAGAAACTAAAACACATCCTCAAAGAAGATTAAATGACCTAAGAAAATGAACCTCCTAATAGATAAGAAAGGATTGAGGGTTGCCTCCGAGGCATAAGTCAAGTAGCGGGCAATTGATACGCTAAGGTTAATACTAATAGGTCACGAGTTCTATGCTTGGCCTAAACAAGGGTCAAAGACCTACCTGCGATTTACCTCATATGCCGAAATCAAGGGCACGAGTGGTGCGGGACTGCACAAGGGTAGTAATCCCAAGGATTGAGGGTTGATTCACAAGGTTGACTTGAGTTGCAAGTTAGAGGAGATGGTGGCTAATGATGAAGGCGGTAGTGATAATGGTAGCAAGAGAGAAAGAAAGAGAGAAAATAGGGTTATGGCTCGAGTAGAGTTGGAAAATGGGCAAGATGGGCTAGCCCGGCCCGCCTCTTGCTTGGGGCAAGTTAGGCCGGGTAATGGGAAATGAGGGCCTGACATGGCCCTATGGCCCTTAATAAATGGGCCAAGGCAAGCCAGGCCGGGCCATTTTGGTGGGTCACCCCCATTGTTTGTGGCTCAGGTCGCAGACCACAAAGCACTGGCCCGACACAACCCTACATTCTTGGGGCGGGCCGGCCTGACCCGTTTGCTACAATACCAAGCCGAGTTGGGCTGGGAGGTGGGCCACCCAACCGAGCCCATGGGCTGCCCGGCCCATTTTCCAACTCTAGGTTCAAGAGAGGCAAGGGTGTCCCCACATTTAAATCCCAACTTGTTTGAGTCAAGTCGGGTGACTGGACCTGGGTTGCCTAGATCTAGCTGATTCTATTATAACATATTCTATTTTATAAAATAAGGGTCTCCTCACCCTTATCTTATATTATGTTATAAAAATGTTTTATAACATAATTTATTTTAATAATGATACAAATGAAATTTTTTAATAGTTAAATCTATTTAATAAGAAACTAATTATATATATAGATACATATATAGAAAATTTTAAGTAATTAATAGATAATGTACAAAAATAGTTTAAATAATTATAGATTTATAAAATAAAATTTTAAGACTTATTTATGTTCTTTTACCAATTGAAAAATTTATCCGTTAATACAATATGATTTTGATCACTAAACTTATATTTTTATCAATGAAAAACTATATCGTTATTAAAAAACTTACTTTTAGCAGATTATGTTTTCTATTGGTATATTTCTTATCTATACTAATGGAAATATTTTTTTGATAGTAAAGTATGGTTCCTCAACACTTTAAATCTATACTTTTACTTGTAGGCTTGATTTTAATGATATTTTGATTATGAGTATTTTAATACAAAACTTTAATAAGTGTTGATGACATTGAAATAAGTAATTTGAACTTCAAGGCTTAAGTCATTTTGAGCAATTCTTGGAAAAGTTGTGATCTTATGTTTTAAATCAATTAAATCTTGAGAATTCTAAAATATGATTAAAGTTTTACAAGAGAAAGCAAGTAGCCCAAAATAAAAAATAAAAAAAAAAAAGTCATTTAAACACTAAATTCAGTGGCAAAACTATTAACTTATTTTTTAAGAGTATCAATTGGTTCTTTAAACTTAACATAAACTATCGACATCCTTTTCAAGACTATCGACTACTTCCAAAATCAAGTTGATCGATTTTAGTACTTACTATCTAAATTAAGATTTCATGATTAAACAGTTGACTGTTTTTTAAATTTAGAAGCCTATCTCTTTCTGCATTAAAATCAAAAACATTATAAATTTAATCTCTTTCTGCTGATTGATTCTTTTCTATTCTTGTTTGCCAATGGCTAAAAATTTAGAGGAGACGATCAAAGCTATAAATACAAGCCAATTTGATGTTCAAATGCATTCCGAGAAGAGAGAGAAGAAAGAGATTGATCTTACAAAGTTTCTAAATTTACTGTTGCATTGAATACTTACTGATTTATCTTTTAAATTCTATTAAGGCTTAATCATTTATTGTAAACTTTATTTCAGTCTTGTAAGCAAAAGATCAGATTTTTTTTTCTTGTAATTTGTATTTATTATTTTCCTAGCGGGTTGTGCTAGAGAGCTAGCTTCAAACCTAGTTGGTTGTATTGGATAGTGGATTGCTACTTGAAATTTATTTTTAGTGGATTTGAAAATCTTTAACTAGGTGCTAGACTAGTGGAGGTGGGCTACAAAAGGTCAAACCATTATCAATATTTTGTGTCCTTTACATTTTCAATCTCTCTCAAACATTGCATAGCAATCTCATTGCAAAACTCTTTTATATAAAATCATTTCTTATTTATTATTTTAAAAATATATTTTTTAAATCATCCAAAATTTATTCACCCAATCAACCCCCTATTGGGTGTGTGGTTCCATATATATATATATATACATATATATCAAAGTTTACCTAACAATATAAACAAAAATTCTTATTGTTACTAAAAGAAATTGTGTTTTTTATTTGTATATCTTTAATCTATACCAACGAAATAAAAAATCCATTAGAAAAACCAATTTATTGTTAGAATGCACCAATTCTTAGTGTATCATGCAAAGAAGCCACAATGATTTTCACTTGGTATAGACAACCATATGCAAAATAAAGGCATCAAAATGAAAAATCGAAGTAATTGTTACCTTACTCCATTAAGATGCTGTCAGTTGCGTCTATGATGGACTTGAACCGAAACTCTTTCCGAACATGAACACACTCCCATGAATAGCCTCATTTCCAAGCTTGTCCTCTTTGATGCCTATTTCTTGGCTAACCAAGTCGACCCTCACAACTGTAAGGGACCAAGTTGGTTTACACCTAGGTGGCAATAAAACCGTTCGCCTCACCCACATGCTAGACAAGTGAGGGCGCAGGTGACCCCAACTTGGCTCTCTCCTCAAATGCAAACCTTGGTTGTCTCACAACTTTTGGATCAACATAGAAATGCGAGCAATAGAAGAAGAAAATGTGATGGAGTTAAGGAAAAAGATAATTAGTAGAAGAGAGGGCCAAGCTTTTGCTTCTTCTTTTCTAAAAATGGACAAAGAAGGAGATGGTCGAGGCGTGACATGCAAGCTACCCCCTTCCTCTCCTTTTTTGATATTTCTCCTCTCTCTTCATTAATTGCGCCTGAGAGCACATCATGGCATTCGACAAAGCATTTAATGCTCTGTTGATTGAAACGGGAAAAAAAAGCACGTGAGATCAAATCTCACTCAGTGAAACTATGGACCGGGCGATAATTTTATAACCAACCTATCAACCATTTAAGAACACTATCTACCATTTCATGCATTTCTTTCCAAGTTTCACCCAATTGTATTGAGGTCCGCCATTAACTATTAATGGACCTTTCATTAACTTTTAATGGAACCAAGACCTCCCATTAACTCTTAACAATTTATTGATCCATTTGTTAACTCTTTAACAATACATCCATCATCATCATTTACTCTTAATGATGATTGAAAACACACGACAACAAGAAATCACTAATCCAATTCCTTACCCAATTTGTGTGTAACCTTCTATGTTCACCACCACGTAGCAATTAGGACACATCAAACTTTTTAACGCTAACTGAATACTTCGGTCTACTATGAGAAACTCTTCATTTCCTCACAACACCCTAAAAGGCCTTGAATGACCTCTAGCATAATATCAAGACGATCCTAATGGCAATAAAGTCAATACTTTAAGTAAACTTATTAGGGCTTTCGATTACCGTGCACAATAATCCTTTCACTGAATAATATCCTGATCGAATGAGGGCCATGGATTGATTAAAGTCATAGGACTCAATAACTATGCCAAGATCCAATACGATGTGATCAAAATGACACATCAAGACACCTTCTAACATTAAAAACTCATTTATGATCATGTGCACCCTGGCCAGCAATTTTCCAAGCACAACCAACTGAGACCTCATAGGATGTTCACCTCATCTCGAAGGTTAATAGATCCCATCAGTAAGCATCTGCCTCCATACACCACTGTATAGAAACCACACAGAAAGTATTCTCACCTCTTACACCTGATGATTCTGCTCAACAAAAAATCTCAGACACCAATGCACAAGACAACTTTGTCCCCTCTAGTCTGAGAACTAGATACACAATCAAAAACTAATAACAGATCATTAATCATCTTAATCATATGATCTATTACAAGTGTCACATTCAATAGATTTTTAACCAAAATTCACTCACATGTTTACTATCTACATCTCATGCAATATGGCATGTGATTCACCATCTTTTATTATTAGTTTCTCATATTAATTAAAGGCTACTGAGAAATTAAAGGCCCATGTGTTAATCCATAATTGATTAATCATAATCCCTATCTGAGAAATTGTAGTACTAGGAATACCTTTAAGAAATCATGTTTTGTAGATTCTTGTCACATATTCTTAACAATTTAAGAGTATAGTCATTAGGAAATCTAGGAAGTCATTCATACATAGCTAGAGAGCAATGAATAAAGAAATGACCATTCTATTAATTACAATAATATCATGCATGTATCCCTATTACATACTGGATGTCATCTAAATCCAACATTAGGGTATACATCACTAACATTTATACCAATGAACTTTTTGTTCGTTAGTATGTCATTTATTTTTTATTTTTTTTGTATTGTACATGTCACGACATTTAATATAGTGACAGGAAATAAATAAATATGATGTAAGAACAGTAATAATTATGATGAATAAAACATGCATAATGATAGGAGTAAGCAAGTAGAACTAACATTCTATTGTTAGCTTTGTATAAACTATGTCACCTCACACTAAGATGAGAGTGAATTGGGTGTTATAAAAATTGAGTTAAGATTTACAAATTTTTTCTTGAAAATAGGTTTGTGCAATAAAACAATAAATATGAAACAATGTTTGCAAAACTTGAAAAATCTAAAGCAATAATGAAATCAACACAAGTGATTTATAGTGATTTAACTCAACTGGTCTACTCTACTATCTTAGCTCCTCACCATGGATTTTCAAATTCACTAAAACCTCCTATTTAAACTCAAGTAGGCCCTTTGACAATCAGCTAAACAATATACAACCTTTTACTTCCACCAACAGTCACTCTAACCCCAATACTAGGAACTACAAATCCTTTTACAAAAAATCGATAGGTCCTCTAACTTATAAGCTAGGCAATACAATAGTAGGTTACAATCGAAATGGATCTAAAAGATAACTCTCTTAGTTCCAATGAAGCTCAATAATACAAATTCAAAGGGCTATCAAGAATTACAATGATACAACTTGCCTTTGAATACAAAAAGAAAATGAAAGTTTAGAACACTTGAATGTTAGAAACAACCACTTGAGAACATGCACTTGTTTATTAACTTCTTCTCTTGCAACTTCAATCTCTATTTATAGTTTTCTGGTTGTCTAATGCATTGAATAGCTATTTAGTGACTGTTGAGCTGCATTTAAAGCCTAAAAAACTAGTCGTTCCAATTTGTAAAACAAGAAACAGACGAAAGATATAAAATTGATTGACTATTTCTATCAAAACATTTAAAATATCAAAAGGGATTTTAAATAAACTTTTGACATTTTGAAAAAAAAGAAAGTCAACTTGTTTAATCAAACAGTCAACAGTTTTGAACTCTAAGTCAATATTTTGATATAAAAGTCAACATTATACAGTCACTGTCGACTTAATTTGGATTGAAAACACTTGGATCGAGAGCTTGAAATTCGTTTATAGACAGATATGGGAACTGTCAATTGTTTTTGCCAAAAGCCAAAAGTAGTCTATTATTTCTTTAAGAAATTCAACAATTTTTTAACTTTGAGAAAGCCCATATTTCAAAAGCATAAAGCAGTCAACAGATTACTCTAAGAAAGTCGACAATTTTGCCTTGATTTTTTAAAAGAAGTGTATGATTTAAAAAGGATTTCATTATAATTTTGTCATACCCCAAGTTAATTGATTTTAGAAGAATATATCATGAATCCCAAATGATAAATTTGAAAATATTGAGACAACATCCTTGAGCAAAAGAATAATTTTCCATTTTCAAGCATATATATTTATACATTTTGAAAATCCAAAAGATTTTTAAAATACTTTCCATAAACAAAATACAATGAAGTTTTTCAGCATCAAAATAATATCAAAAACATAATAGCACCTAAATTTCATATACATTGAACAAACAACATGACGATGAAACATTTTCTTTCCTAAAAATACTCACAATGAAAGAACATACTCTCGCCCTTTCATAACATGACGGCAGAACAATCTCTGACCTATTCTTAACTAATTGGTGCACCACTGGCTAACTTTATAAACTATATTTAGCATGCACTATTTTAACTCGCTACTCCCAATGCCATGGATTCATGATCATAAATTAGTTTGTATTTCATGTTCAAATTGCATAGTGCATATGTATGTTTCTTGATATCATATTTTTAATCTTTTGATGTCATGCAATATAAATGCAAGTTCTAGAGGTTGTCTCACGTATAAATAAAATATAAACTCCTATTTCTCCATTTTTATGCAAGTTTAAATAATTAATATGAGATTGACAATATAAACGGGTTGAATTAAGTGAGTAGTAAATATTAAATGCAAGTGTTTAACAAAGGCAACAAAGTACAGTTCCCTACTCACAGTGGTATAGGTCCAAAATTCTCCTTAATTGCATCTTGCATGGGATGTGTTGAAATCCTTGTTAGTAATTTGGAGAACGAGAAAAATACGAGAAGGTAAAAGTACAAGTATTATTCGGTTTAATATATTTTAAATACGGTCAAAAATTTGGTCAAATATTCGTCATACGAAAAATATTCGGGAGAGATTTAATTCATGTTTAATACGTTCCAACTAAATAAATTCGACATATTATATATATATGTACACAAACATATTCTTGATAAACAAGCAAACAACTCATTAAACACAAAAATATAATTTATATTTTCACCAATATTATAAAATGAGAATTGTTAAGATGATTCATTCATATATGTACACAAATATATTCTTGCTAAACAAGCAAACAACTCATCGAACACAAAAAATATAATTACATATGTTGGTCTCTTAGGGTATGGCTACTCAAGAGGGGAGATGAATTGAGTAATTAAAATTTTTATCTCTTTTAATAAATATTCTTAATTAATGATTTTATTTAAGAATATATATTTCATAAATATAATAAATTATGTTTGAAATTAATAATTAATGCAAACCACAAAATATAACTAGAGTAAATAATATGAGGCACAACACAATTTATAGTGATTCGGTGTTTCCACACACACTTAATCTACTCTCTCAAGGTCTAACCACCATTGGGGTTCCACTAAATCAAAAGTACCAAGATTTCCACACTAGCTCACCTTGAAAACTAGATACACACCTAGATTATAACAGATTCTAGACAACTACTATACCAAGTTTTAATCCACATAAACAATATGATGAAAATATGAAAGATCAGTTTAGCTAGAATGGCTAAAAAATAATGATTGCAGCTCATCTATTAGAGAATTATGTGTTAACCATTCCAACCACAAACCCAAGATTACACAACATCTAAGAAAACAATCATAGAATATTCAAGGGGTACAATATCATTACAGAATCTAGAAAACAATAATCTAATTCATCCACGTTAATAGCTTTGGATTTCGCCGATGCTCAGTGCTGATGATGGTTGTTGAACACGACAAATCCAAGTTCATCGACATCAACTGGGAATGGCCACTGGCTACTACTAGTTTCAACTGGGTAATGTTGCGAACTAACCTCTTGAAAATAAGGAAATGACACATTTTCTTCTGGGATAACTGGATTTTCAAAATTCCAGACAGGGTTTGGATCATCCACAAGTAATGATCCATTTTCACAATATGGAATGTGTCCAAAATTACAGGTAAAGTTCATATGCAGTTTTGGAATAAGGTTTGAATTAGTTTCTAAGTGAAACCAATTCTGAACATCTTGAGGGTTTGAATAAGAGTTTGCAAATAGTAATTCCTGTAATAAGGCTAGATGAACTTGCAGATCAACAACCTATTGTTGGAGGAAAAAAATATAAGATACATAGTTGTAAATGGGATCTTAAAGCCTAGCTTGAGCTTCATACGATAGTGTAATGACAGCCCCATAACGGTCACTTACCGGAAGCTGGGTCAAGAGCTTTGAGGCATTACTAGCACCAAAAACCTTATGGATAGCTGCAAAATCAGTAGGTCATTCTTCATGGCAGAAGTAAGGGGGCAAAGACACACTATTTTGTACATTTTCTTCCTAATACTTTATAGGCACTGCATGGAGAACAGGTTCCTGACATGATCTTCTAGTTGTTTTTAATTTTTTTTTTGGTTTAATCAGTGACTTGTGGTTAGCTGGTGACAAGGGTTTTGATCAATAGAGGAGAGAGGGCGAGGGAAAGAGCAAGAGAGCGAGGGCGAGAGCAAGACAGAGCAGTGAGAGGAGAGAGAGGCAGCGAGCGATGGAGCAGCGAAGGCAAGGTGCGAGAGCAAGGAAAAAGCCAGGAGTGACAGAGTGAGAGAGGTAGGTGATCAGCACATTTTGCCCTATTATTTAATAGTTCAAGCTTAGCATTTAATTATTCAATGAACATGATTTCTACTCATTTTGGGCTTAATATTGTCAATATAGGTACACATTACAAGCAAAGCGGACATGGAGCAAAAAGAGTGATTTTGGTGCATGATGGGAGTGAAATAAATCTTGGAGGCAAGGTCAGGTATCAATGCAAAGGAAAGCAAAAGATTTTCAAGAGCCAAAAAGTGCAAGAGGATAAAGTAAGAGACCAAAGAAGAAGGCTAGCGGGCTTATAGCGAAATGCATACCGCTGTAGGACCGCTATAAGGTTTAGTTTCTGGAGCTCACGGTCCTACAGCAAAATGCATACCGCTGTAAGATCACTTTAGGAATTGCTATCTGGAGCTCACGGATTTGCAGCAACAAGCATACCGCGGTAGCATTCTGAACTTCAAATCAAAGCCCGATTTCGGGCCATCTCCGTCCAAATCAATGAAAAATGAGAGTTTTTACTATACACGACTTTAATAACCTAAAAACCCCTATATAAAAACTTATTCTTGAGGGTTTTGGGAGTTTTGGATGGATGGAAGAGAAGCAGAAAAAAGATTGAAGACTCTTAGGTTGTATTTTTCTTTTCTTTCTCAATTCTTTGTTATGGATTCCAACTCTTTTCTTTTTCTTTTGATTGCAAGAATGCATTGCTAAGTGTTTATAGCTAGGGTAAATGATGAAACCTCGACTTCTAATTGTATGATTTAAAGTTATTTGATTTGTTATTTTCTTATCCATCCGGGTTGATTGTTTGTTATGTTTATAATGTTGTTTTGATGCTTAATCTCCATTGAAACTTATTTGTGATTTGTATTGCTTTCAAGAGATTCAATACGGATTAGACATGGTAGCAAACAACGTAGGGTCCGAAAATAGGTCGAGATACCGTTATGCCCTATGAAATCATTTTGTGATGATCTTCGTGATTGAATGCATGTTTATATGTTCAAAGGTTGACTAGAGATAGTTAATCTCATATATATATATAGAACTGAATGACCATCGATAGAGGATTTTGGTTGTAATTGGATTATCGATTTTCAACCTAAGATAAGGAATACTAACACCCTAATAATGAATAATTGAATCATAGAAGGCCGACGGTGGATTCACTAACCCTAGTGCCTTAACTTTGAGATTTTTTTAATCAAAGAAATTGTTTTGTTTGCATCTTTTATTAGTAAATTAGTTTTCATTACAGTTGAAGTTTTTGTTAATGTGTGTGTTAGGTTAAGGTTAAATCAATTAGAGTAAACGTCAAAAGTTAGTCCTCGTGAATACGACACCCCATTCATCACTATATTACTTGTCACAATCCGTCCACTTGCAGGATAGAATAGGTAGGACAGTAGGGCAACGAGTGAATCCACGAGAGGCAGGGGATTTGGGGGGCTGGTGAGTAGGCCGCGGACGGCGACGATAGAGACTCACCGTGGATCTAATCGGTGGGACAACGAAGAGGTGTTGAAAATACAGCAAATAGGATTGATCCAATCGGCGGGACGATGGAGACATGATAACACACACAGAAACGAAAAGAAAAAATATATATATTTACTTAAGCCCGAAGAGGGAGATCGAATATGGAACAATGCGGGAAGAATAAAGGTGATGACAGCAGCGGCAATCGACGAAGACAACATCGGCAACGAGAGAAGGAATAGAAGAGTGAGAGAGATAGGGGTATTCAAGTGAGAAGAGAGTGAGAGAATGGCGGCGACAATCGGTGGGCTAATACCAGAGAAAACAAAGAGAGTTTTGAATGAGAGAGGCCAACAGTAAGTGAAGAAGGGTCAACCTTATCTGGGTCGATTTTTTAATTTAATTTTATTTTTTTAAGAATAGAAAAGAAATTTGCACAAGAGATTTTCCCATTTCAGTATGAGTAAGTTGGCTCAACAACACATTTTCACCAATATCACAAAATGAGAATTTTTATACAATCCAAAATCCAAATACTCAAGCAATAATTTTTAAACATTTTCACCAAGTCTTCTATCAAGCCACAAAGTATCACTAACATCAATATTATATGTTGCATTCTCCTCAAGACCTTCATCTGCAGCCTTCTCAAGTCTTTCATTAGCATTTTCATCAAGCTCCACAAGGATTTCAAGATCAATTACTTTTCTATCATGCATCTCAAAATTAGTAGAATTCTTTAATATTAATGAATTCACCCTTATACAAGGTCCTATAACATATCTGGCGATAATCTATTTCTCTTTTTTGTTTGTGCAGCATCAAATGCACTCCAATTACGTTCACATGCAGAAGCACTACATGGTTGGCTTAATATACGAATAACAACCCTTTTTAGAATAGGAATTAAGCCTTCGTTTGCTTCCCACCACACTCCTACACATAATGATCAACAAGTTAGCTTTTTGTAAGATAAATAACTTAATAAAAATATATATTAAAATAAGTTAAATAAAAGTAACATTACTTACAAGGATGAACAGATCTCATTTGTGCCATTGAAAAAAAATTAAACATATTTGGATGTCTCCCATCATAAATCAATAATTGGTCAACAAACTCATTTCTCTCTGTAATGTCAACCAATTTTTCTCCCACAAATAATAAACCATCTCTTACTTCAGATTGGCCATACCTTATTTTCATGTCATACATTAAAGATGGGTTAAGGTAAGCTGCAACTACTTGTATCTCATGAAATATATTCTCCTCTCATCTTGTATCAAATAAGTCTCATAGCTGCATGTATTTGATAGGATTAGTTTCACATTGATGCTTGATTGCAGTTCTTACTCTTTCTATTGCATCATAAATGTAGCCAGCAGTTGATCTATCACCATCAACTAATTGCAATATTTTAACAAGACTCTAAGGCAAATATAACCTCTTTTCATTCTTTTCAAAATTCAATACCTTGAATTATGTCCTTCACATTTTCTGCCATTGCTCCTTTGCTATATGACAAGTTTCTCCAAGTAGCTGATACAATTAAGTTTCTCAAGCCATCTTCAGCTTTTAAAACAGATTGAAGCATTAGAAAATGAGAAGCAAACCTAGTTTTGGAATACCTTTTCAAATCCTTATGTGTATGTTCCCTCATTAAACTTAAAACAATGGTATGCATGTACATATAATCCACAATCTCCTTTGCCTCATCAAATACCTTGCTTATCTATTGAACCTGATTATAAATATCTTTGAAAAGTAATTGAACTCTATGGGCTGCACAATTTGTTTTGTATATGTGAGGATAACTTTCCATTATCATATCACCAGCAAGTCCATAATTTGAAGCATTGTCTATGATAATTTGAACTACATTCTTAGGTTTAATATCCTCAATGACAGATACAAGTAGATCTCTAAGAAAAAAACCACTTTTTCTATGACTCGACATTTCAAAAGACTTTAAAAAGACATGCCCTTTCGAAGAATAAGCAACCACATTGATAAATGAGCAACCTTTCATGTATGTCCAAATATCTGACATTAATGTGCATCCTGATAAACTCCACGATTCCTTCACTTTAGCTACATAATCTTCAACCATTGTTTTGTTATTCATCATTAATTTAGTTCTTAAAGTAGAATAACTTGGTAACGAATATCTAATACAAATTCAAAAACAGCCTTAATCATCTCAATAAAAGCAAGTGTTTGAATAACATTAAAAGGAATATTATTCAAAAAAAAATGCTAAGCTATTTTCATATCCACCATATCCTTATAATTTTTGTTGTATATGGTAGGTATTGAAGTTTATTGTAACCTTGACAAAGTTTTTTGACAAGTTCCGACATTTTCAATAGATAATTTTATATTTTTACTATCATCTCCAATAGCAATAACAGCTAGAGCTTGTACCTCATCTAGCATACCTGGACAAACCATAACATCACGCCCTATTTGGCCAAATAAATGTGATTTTACTCTAGATATACCACCAGGACACTCTTTTTGACAAAATTTACATTTGAATCATCGATCCAGATTATCAGCATACTCCCAAAATTTGTCTCTTTGTCTCATTTCCTACATATAGTTTAATTTTATTTACTAATATGCATATCAATTAATTAACAAAGATTAACATGTATAAGTATAAATAAATTTATTAAAACTTATATAATTAAAAAAAAATAATAGATTCAACCAACCTATATTAACGCAAGATAACATGAAAAAATTCAAATGCCACAAACAAACAACATATTCAAGTTTCAAAACAAATTAATAAAGTTATGTTGAAGTTAACAAACAGAGTGCATGCGTGGTGGCTGAGATCTTAATTTGAACAAATAATTGAAGTTAGTTGAGGCTATATTTGAAAACTAAGTGAAATGGAAAGTAAGGAAAGCAAAAATCATAGTGGTTATTGGTTGTTGGTTATAATTTGTGTGTTTTCAGTTTATTTCTTCTTATTATTTTTGAATAACAAATTCGTAATTTTTATAGCTGCTCATGTGTGTGTATATATATATTCTTTTCTGTTGCTTGTTTTTTTTTTTTTTGTAAATTTTCTGTTGTTTGTTAAAGCTCAATATTTTTAAATTTTAATTTTAGAAACAATTTAAAAAATCAGTTCTTCAAATCTATCAATCTTACATTTTTTTATTTTAAAACTAAAAATTAATTTAAAAAATGTAACAAAATATCCCCTAAATAATCTTCCATGCATATAAAAATTAAGATAAAGATGAAAAATCAGTACAAAAAAATTACTTCAAAAAATGTTGAGAAGACCACAAAACAAGGAATAAAACGAATCAACCTCTAGAGAGATAAAGAGGAGTTGAAGTTATTGAACCTGATGAGAAGTTGAGAACTAAAGAATAAACACTCCGAAGAGAAATATGGTAGATGAGTAGTTTGTTAGATAGATGATAGAGAGAGGAAAGATATGTATAGGGATGGAATTAAATAATAATATTTATTAATATTTAAAAACAGAATTAGAGATAGGTGAAAAATGAGAAATTGAGAATAATTAAATAATGGGTCATCATGAGTCATTAGCCATAATAATAATTAAAAAACCTTTCTAATCAGACATTAGAGTTTACTCTACACATGGTCTTATTATGGGAGCACGCAACGAATTTTTCAACCGAATTTTTAAAAAATTCGGCTAATACACATTTTATACTTTTTAGATTTAAAATACGTGAATTATTCCGAATATTTTAAAAATACGCGAGCATAATACTTTTAATAAAAATATAAAATAATTCACGTATAATATGTGAATAATTCGACGAATTGCCAACAAGAGTTGAAATCACCTAAACAACATAATTAAAGCAACAAAGGAATATATAAGATAGCATAAAATGACTAAAATACCAAAGGTGGAACCAGCATGAAAAATGGGGCGAAATGAATATAAGGCTGGTCGTAGACATCAACATCATGATGATACCAACATGATGACGTCCCTGTTGACGTTAGCATGGTGCTGACATGAGAAGTGGCGTCATCGAGTTGTTTAGGGTGGGTCTAGATCTTAGGTCACGAGTTGAATTTGGTGGGTTTAGATCTTGGGTTAAACTGGGTCTAGATTTTGTTTATTTTTATCAGCTTACTGATTATTGGTTTGATTTAGATTCCTTGTTGGGTTTTAAGAAAAATAAGTTGGGTTTTTTAATTTAAGACTTTGCCCAATCTGAAATTTCCCCCATCAAGATTGGAATTTATTAACATGTATAATAACATAAATCTGATAAATTAATTTGGTTTGAAATTGGAATGGGATATGCTGGAAACCAAACATGGCACTAGCCTAGTAGCTAAGCAAGAAGAATGGAACCCTAAATTTGATTTTAGGGCTCCACCCTCAATCGCCACTGTGTGCTGACGGCGCATGAAGGGGGTGCTATGTTATGTGGGGGGGGGGGGGGGGGGGGGGGGGGGGGGGGTGTTAGCCTATCGCCAGCGGTGACACCAGTCACTATGAGCCTCCTTGCTTAGGTCGTTTTGCTATAAGGGCAAGAGTAAGATCAGAATAAGGGAAAAGTTTAGTAAATTGAAAAAAGGAAACAGAGTTAGGGTTTTGATCGCAAGGAAGATGGACATGAATAGTTAAGGAGATGAACATTCAAGCAAGATTGGACAAGTTGAAAGCAGATTGGGAATAACCCAAGGGGAGGGAGTAGTTCCTTTCTTATAAAGCCACAACTAGTCCCGAGTTCCCCCAATAAAAGATTCTCCTTTCTCAAAAGAATGTAATTGCTTTATATGTTAGAATTTCTACTTTGTAAGCAACTGTTAATTATAAATTGCATTTGGTTTTTGATAAAATAGGTTGAAGCATATGATCCATGAAAAATAAGCTTGTGGTTTTGTTGGGCGAAGCTCCACTTAAGTTTGGTGTGGATGGCAACTAATGTAGGCTTATTGGGTTTGATAGTAACCCGTAATGGGAGGACCCATTAGACAACCACTTACCTTTGTGACATATCCCATTAGTGTTACTGTTTTTGGAGAACAAGGAGAGGAAGATCTGAAAGCCAAATAGATAATTGATCAGTGCCTCGTTCAGAGGTATGTGTTTTATTTTTTTCTTGTTTGTGTTTTAAGTCTGTGTATGATCTTTTAAAATACTCTTACAATAGAAATTCCATTTTGGTGCAGGCATGGCATATGGGATGTCTAATCAATGATATCACGAATTAACATAATCAACACAGAATTGATGCAATTCTCAGTCTGGTTTGAAACATTCTACCACACAAACTAAACATATGCACCAGTTGGCTGTAAACAGTCTTATTGCTTTTGCTGTCGTTTTCAGTTTTCTGCTACTGCTGAGGAGCTGCGAGAAGCTTGCGCGGAGGAGGAACCGCCGCCTTGGGAAGCGGTCTTCCAGTGGAAGTAGTTCTGGCGCCATGGTTGGCCAGAAGCAAATGCTCGATAAAGCATGAAGACATCGTGCCAACTCGGGCACTTGACATAGGCATCGCCTCTGCAGGCGCCTGCTACGATCAACCTGGCGTACTCCTCCACAGCCCCACCGGCTGCATTTGCCTAATAAAATCCCCCCACAAGCTACAAGTCAACCTATAGATGAATATGTTTGTCTAAGTAATAGGATTTATTGCATCTATTTAGAGCAGAAACTTACTTCTCTTTCTTCCTTCCACTGTGTCTCTGCACCCTCTTCCACCATGAACTTGCAGCTGCTTATCTCCGTCCCAACCCAACCATGAGTCGCAACCGTTACTCCAACCTCGTCTTTAACTTCAAACCTCAGCGTCTCGTAGAAGTTTATGAGAGCTGCCCTGGCTGCCTGGTGGAGCCAAACAAGCAAATAAACACACTTAAAGAGGTGGAAGCCGAGATTGGAATTCTAAGAAGCGTGCCTTTGCTTAATTATATATGCTAATGTAGAGTTACAATTTTATTTATTAGCAAGAGAGTGCAGAAAGGAAAGAATATCTTCTAATTGGATATCGAAAAACAGGGCACGACATGATTCACATTTACTCACAGCGTACAGGCTCATTCTCGGCAAGGGCAACCAGTCTTCCACTGATGCATTGACTATGATTCAGCCATGGAATTGCCGTAGATAAGGCAGAGCAACATATGTAGGATAAACATTTCCCCAAAAGTTTATGTCCTGAAAGTGAAAAAATTAAAATCCACCTACTAACCAACAAACACTAAGGTATTCACATTTTGGATCATTTTCAATGAATCGAAGACCTTTCAAAGGCAACTAAATAGAACAATGAGTTCTTAGAAAGCTCTCGTAATATCAGATGCTAATATCTGTAGTTACCATCAAAATGGGGAACACAGATGTGTCTGCAGCTTCCTCAAAGTAGAACGTGTGCCCCAGACTTGCGGTGTTTACAAGATGATCCACTGCAGAACATAAATAAGAAGTTACAAAATCTAGTAATAGTGAAGAAAGAAGAAGGTTCTTGTGGTTCAAGCAAACACTGTTACTGCACTGATGTACCACCTGATGATGAACTATATTGTTAAATCATGACCATTACTGGACTGAATGAAGTATGATACGGGTCGGAAATGAATTATTGACTTGTTCAAAGGAAAGGAAATCCTCAAACTTACAATAGTAAATTACGTGTTCTCTTTTTTTGATGTTCGTGCATGTTAAAGCCAATCTGTTTTTAAGGAGTGCTAATCAACATTGTGCTCAAGAAACAGAATTTGTATCTATCTTTATTCATAAATCACAATGAAGGCAAAGATCCAGGCTTGCGACGACCGTGGAAATTCATGGTATCATTGACAAATCTCCGGCATTCTCCTTCTTTAACAACGTCGGCTGCTGTTATCAGCACATGCTTTGCGCCCATCCTTCTGGCATTCTCACTGATAGCTCGCAGCCTATTCTCTCTTCGAGCAACCAATACAAGATTGGCTCTCCTCTTTGCATATTCATATGCAATTTTCTGAGATTTACAAAAGAAATGAATTCTTTAGCATGATCAGTTCAAATTGGAAGCTAATTTCCATGTGAATGTCATTTTAATGTCGGAAAAATTAGTGCAAAAATGAAGTGGCCTTCATCAGATTTTAACAGTTATATTCGCAAAATAAGATAAAGACATTTATAATCACAAGTATGTAAAACAGATCCGAGAGGTGTGATAGCACTGTTGGGAAGTAACTATATAATCCAACAAATAATTGTCAACGATCATGTTCATCGAAGGTCAGGTAAACTGCTTCAATCATTCCAAAATGCAAAACAGAAAGTATGTATATAATGTGGAGACGTCGAAGAAAAAATTGGAAAAAAATAAATTCAGACAATACTGTGTGCAGGTTATGTTAGGAACTGTATATTTATAAGATTAACACCCAAAAGACATGTCTTTTACAAAAGGGTATTTCTTTTCATGACAAAACATGTCTCTGCTCAAAATATAATTACCTTGTGTAAACTCGCTAATTTCTGAACTTGCAATAATTTGATAACTCTTCATCAGTAAACAAGAGTAAAGTTCCCACAAATCTATATGCATGCCAACTAAACTTGCAATGATTTCCAAGTATCCTTTTCCTGGTTAGAGTGCCATGCACTTGAGGGAAGAAAATTAAGAACATTTAGGATGTGTTCGGAACAAGGATTGGCTGATGGAAAGGAAAAAAAGCAAGAAAATGACATTACTTTGTATTTTTTTTTTTTTTTTACACACACACACAATAGCATTTATTTTCCTTTTATTTTCTTTCCCTAGATCCTATCTCCAAACACAAATTAGAGCAAGAAGATCAATAATGAAAATGATGCTCCAATTATTGGAGGCGCACTGAGGATCAACCTTGTACTGTTGTCTCTTATAGGGTACCCAAGGAGACAACTAACAATGGGGAAGTCTTTGGGCTATTTGGTACATTTGGAAAATTAAAGACTTTGTTGAAAGAATGCCTGAAGTAGTTGCATATAGCCTAAAGATTAGGCTGATCAGTTGCTGAGGAATGGGTCAACAACAACATGTGGCTAAAGACCAAGTATTTAGGAGATAAGATATTATTTTTGGATTTTTGACTTGTTATTAGGAAGTTGATATTTATACTTTGAAATCAGCAAATTTTTCTATTTTCTGTTAAACTCAAGCTCTATTTAATAAGAACTATGTAGTGAATAAAATTATCCTCCAAGAATCAGCTTCTTCCCTCTATTCTATACACGTTTACACCAACAAATGGTATCAGAGCCCTCATTCTTAAGGGACTTGTGATCCATAGCCAAAGTTAAGAACATCAACCGCACACAAATTTCACAAAACACTTACTTCTCTACATCAATGGATTCAGAAGTACCATTTATGGCCCTTGCACCACCAGTTTTCTGTGACGAAAACTACCATGTTTGGTCAGCAAGAATGGAAGCGCACCTAGAGGCTAATGATCCATGGGAGGCTGTTGAAGAGAAGTATGTAGTTCCTCCACTCCCTGAGAATCCCACGGTAGCACAAATGAGGAACCACAAGGAGAGAAAGTCAAAGTCCAAGGCCAGAGCTACTCTTTTTGCTATAGTTTCATCATCCATCTTTACAAGGATAATGACTTTGAAATCAGCTTTTGAGGTATGGAACTTCCTTAAAAGTGAGTATGTTGGGAATAAAAGAATAAAAGGTATGCAGGTCTTAAACTTAATAAAGGAATTTGAAATGCAAAAGATGAAGGAGTCTGAAACTATAAAAGAGTATTCAAACAAACTTCTGAGTATTGCCAACAAGGTCAGGTTGTTAAATTCAGAGTTTACTGATTCAAGAATAGTACAAAAGATTCTTGATACTGTTCCAAAAAATTATGAAGCTTCAATAACCTCCTTGGAAAACACAAAGGATCTGTCTAAGATCACCTTGGCAAAAGTTTTGAGTGCCTTGTAGGCACAAGAACAAAGAAGATCGATGAGAACAGAAGACTCTGTGGAAGAGGCTTTTCAAGCAAAGTCAGTGAAGAACAATGAGGGAAATCATCCTACTTGCCCTCATTGTAAAAAGAAAAATCATCCAAAGAACAAGTGTTAGTAGAAACCAGATGTCAAATGCAATAAATATGGTCAACTGGGTCATGTGGAGAGAGTATGCAAAAATCAACAACAAAATGAAGCCAAAGCAACAATGAATAGCCAATCGGAGAAGGAGTTATTTTAACTCTACTCAAAATCATATCCATGCCTATGCCCCAAAAAAGGCCTACGCCCCATAACCATAAAATGTCCATATGCCTATATCCAAGACATGCCAAAATTAAAAATTAGGTCTCTGCAACTATTAAAGCAAGGAGGAGTGTTGAAAGAATGCCTGAAGTAGTTGCATATAGCCTAAAGATTAAGCTGATCAATTGCTGAGGAATAGGTCAACAACAACATGTGGCTGAAGACCAAGCATTTAGGAGATAAGATATTATTTTTGAATTTTTGACTTGTTATTAGGAAGTTGATATTTATGCCTTGTAATCAGCAATTTTTTCTATTTTCTATTAAATTCAAGCTCTATTTAATAAGAACTATGCAGTGAATAAAATTTTCCTCCGAGAATCAGCTTCTTCCCTCTATTCTATACATGTTTTACACCAACAGACTTAAACTTGATGGAGCTAAAAAGAATTAAATGGTCAATTGGCATTGCCCCAACTCATGCTTTCTACCGCATCGAAGCTTGGTAATAGAAACTGAGATGTGTTATTTATGGCAGTGCTAGCTAAGCCACACAATGTATATCTCATATCTGTGATCTCTTGGGATGATCAAGTGCCATTTCTGTGATATGGATAGCTTAATTTAAAGCCATTACTACTCTTCTAAGATCATAGCTATATACCCATATTAGACAAAAATGTGTAGAGAACTATTGCCATTAGCAACCAAATGCATTGGCCGCCGGCTAGTAATTAAGAGGCTATTATTAACCTTCTCTGCCACAAGGGTTAAACCTTATCGGATAATATATTTTATGCTTTCTTAATATGTGGAATTTGTGGACTGTTGCGCTGAGTCATGGTATCGAATTGTGTTCCAGCGCATGAAGTTGCCAACAAATGAGAAATCCTAGAAATGAAGTACTAAACTGAATTTAGAATTGACCATTAACAAGCCAATTTGATTCAAAGGAGGAAATACAACACTTGAAATCAAAAGGTCCATGGACGAGATGAGAAGAAGAAGAAGAAGAAGCCATGAATTAATTTACCTCCCCAATGCCAGATGAAACTCCGGTGACGATGACCACTCTGTCTTCCATGTCTTCACTGAAAAAGGAACTGAAAAACCTCTGGCCTGCGCCCAGGAAAGACAGCGCAGGCCACGAAACGGCCAGCATCACCAGGCTCGCCGGCGGCACCACAAAGTTCAGCACCGAGTCAATCAAATCCATCGCCGACCGGCCGATTTCTCAATCTCAAAGCAAAATTAAACACTCGTTCTCAGAGAGAGAGAGAGAGAGAGATAAAGAAGAGGGTGCATCATGAGATGACGTGACATGAGATGTGGGGGTGGTGAAGGAAGAACACGTGTAGGCTGCTTAATTATTAGGGTGACCTATGGACAGCTCTTTTGGTTGCTTCTGCATGCCATTGCCAATGAGATCATCAACTCTGTTTTTTCTTTTCGTTTCTTTTTCTGAAAAATAAAATAAATTAAAAAAAAATAATGGGTGCCCAGAGTTGTGACAGATTGGGAAACCCATTCTTAATCTTCTTCCAGACATAACAGCTTGCTTGAAATGAATTTTAAAATTGTGGTGTTTAGGTTAATATGGAACTAACATGTGTATATTTTAAGATAATAAAAGAAGTTTTAAACATTAGATTGATTGTTTATGGAGAGGCAGGCAGGCAGAGGCTAGTATGAGATAATAAAAGGCAACTCCTTGGAAAACAACAGCGCTGGAGTTTGGATTATTATGTTAGACGAAGACAAATCATCATAATGGAGAGGAGAAGATTCAAAGAAGTGATTAATCATTTCAACATTTGTTTAATTCCGAAACCCAATTAATATTATTGCACTGGAACTGGAAGTGGAGGCCACGTCGCGGCCGGTTGGCGGCGGCCGTCTATTTCTTCTGCTCAAATTCCGAACCCAAGGTCAACCGCTGGTACTTGTAGTAATTCTTGGGTTGTTGGTTCTACTTTCTCCCTCCATTTTCGCCGCTTCAAGGATTCCATTCCATGGATGATGCTTCCGGGAACAAATTTCATTGCCTTTTCATTTCCAAATTGCAGCCGACACAGCCTGTAATTGCCTGCCTTGAATTTGGGAAACCAAAACAAGGAATGAAACTAAGAAGGAAACAAATGTTTTTGTCTAAAAATAGACGGCCATGCGCGTTTCCAGGAGGAGCCAAGTCAGCACAATTCTCTCTCTCTTCCATTCCAACCAAATCTTCAGAACCCGTGATTTTCTCCTGATTACCCTTTCCATTTTCGTCTACTTCCTTCAATTTTCTGGCTGTATTTCCCTTTTTTTCAATTTATTTTTTTTTAAAAAACTGCATTTTTTTCTGGGAATAATACCCATTTGTACGCCCACAAAGCAAAAATTTTGGGAAGCCTGAATCCCCTTAGCCATCCCAGCTCGACCAGAAAACCCTGCATCAATCTCAAGGGATATAGATATAGATATACACACATACATATACTTATACATACATCCTCGCTTTTTTTATGTATATACATGTCCATATGTCAATGCTGGATTTCTGGTCTGGGTTTTATTAATCTTTTCCTTTTCGTCTTTCTATGGGAGGCCTTCCTTGTCTTGTTTGTGCTATTTGGCTTACAATTGATTGGTAATACTTGAGAATAAATCTCTTCGTTTCACCATTTGGGCCTCTGTTTCTCATATTATTTGGGATTTTGGAGGCATTAGGGTTTGGTTGGAAGGGGTCTTCATTGTTTGGAGAAGATTGTGGCTTGTGTTGAGAGTTCAATTCTTAAGTAAAAATCATTTGGGAGCAGCTCAGCTTTGTTAACAATTGCTTGAATTTAAATTCCAAGGTTTCAGTATCATGAATGGGCATCTTAAGTATTAGCAGAGGCTTTGTTAACAACAGGTGACTTGCTGAGGATGGGCTGCATTTGCTCAAAAGAATACAGTATAGAAGATTGTGCCGGCGATGCTGAAAACGAGAAAGAGAAAAGCAAATCTTTAGTTAAGGTTGCTCCTTCAAAGACTGAGGATATAGTTGTGGGAATAGGCAATGTTAGTTATGATGAGTCTGTGCACACAATATCTCAGCCGGTTGTACCGGCAACTATGAGCTCTGTACCAGCTACAAAGGATGAAGAGAAGAAAACAAGGATTGTCGAGAGGCCCAAAAGTGGTCTCCATCATAGACGAGCTACGATGGATGTGGTAATGAATGGAGGAGAATCCACAGTGTCTCGGATTGTTAGCATGCCACAAGGCATCATAGGAGAACAGGTCGCTGCCGGATGGCCATCCTGGCTAACTTCAGTAGCTGGAGAGGCCATCCAGGGGTGGCTTCCTCGAAGTGCTGATTCTTTTGAGAAGTTAGAAAAGGTCAGTTCCCTATCTTTTAACTTACAGAAACTTCGTCCAATCTATGCCCTACCAATTTTGTTTAGGTTCTCTGTGATTGCATATTCCATTTAATTTTTTGATAACTAAGCACTTATAATTAGTATCATCCCAGAATCAGTGTGTTTCTTGTCCCAAAAGGTGAATCGCTCACCCCAGGCGCTCCCACACCCGACCTGACAGAATGTGAGGGGGTTAATCATGGTGACTCAGCCGGGCACAGTAGTTAGACCAGTGCTCACTGTGCACAAGGAGCCCCCCTCATTTTGAGGAATCAATGTGTTTCTTATTTTGTGGTTGAGCTATACCATAGCCTGATGATAATATCTTCTCCCTAAGACATGCATTTCCATATACAGACAATCCTCATGAACTTTGGCCCTGATATCTCATTTCTCTTCCCCTCTAGTTTAGATGGTAGTCCTGTTTTCGATCCTTTAAGACCCATATTAGGATTCATTCTGTTGCTTTGGTTTTTTTATATAAATAACTTTTTTTTTTTTTTTTTTTTTTTTGGGGGGGGGGGGGGGGAGAGAGAGAGAGAAAAATGAATCCCATGAGAGCACATTGATTCTTCAATGGATTGATCTCATTGTAATATTAACTTAAAGAGCATATAAAGATCAAAAGAACTTGTGTAGAAGTTAAAATGCTAACCAACATGAACACCCTACATGCATACATAGCTTTGAAAATTCTTAACATATTGCATGTATTTTCAAGATGACTCAAATCTTCCAATGCTTCTCTTTCTTCTTTTGTCTTCAATACTTGACACACACACACACATATATTCACCTGTAAGAGGTTAATAATCCATGTGGCAGCAAGGCACAACACCATAGAAAAGGGTTTCGCAAGGAATAAGAAATGCATAGCAGCATTTGTTGGATACTATTATTTACGGATTGTGCATTCTTGAAGAGACTTGTTAGGTCCTAAATGTCCAAGAGTCATTGACTTTTCTTTTTCACTAAATAGATTTTCTATGTTATCATTAGCATGTTATCTTTGCGGGAAAGTAAAAATTAAACTTTTGGAGTCAAGGTCTTTGTTTGTTCTCCTAGCCTATAGTTTTCCCCATGGAAGTTAACTTTATGGAAGTTTGGAAACTTAATAGTAACAATTTTGGAGAAAAGAAAATGACATTTATCATGAGCTTTCATGAATATTAATTAAGGTATGGGGTGTGTACTAACAAGTTCAACTGGTTAAATAAAAAGGAAATCACAATAAGAAAGCTTTATGCGCATGTTTGATACCATGTAACTTGCCACAATTGATACTAGATAAATTGTCAAAACACCGTTTGGTTTTTTTAACTTGCAGAATCAGAATCTATATCCATGAGAATTTGAATAGGCTAAAGTCTTAGAAGATGATCATTGATGCTTAAATTATTTGCTATGTATGCAGATTGGACAAGGAACTTATAGCACTGTATATAGGGCACGTGACCTAAAAACCAGAAAAATTGTTGCAATGAAGAAAGTACGATTTGTAAATATGGATCCAGAGAGTGTTCGTTTTATGGCTAGAGAAATACTTATCTTACGTAAACTGGACCATCCAAATGTAATGAAGCTTGAGTGTATAGTCACTTCGAGGATGTCAGGCAGCTTGTACCTTGTATTTGAATACATGGAGCATGATCTTGCTGGTCTTGCAGCATCACCTAAGATCAAGTTCACGGAACCACAGGTACCTCCTCTCATCTTTCTGGGTTATGTAGTGTTTGTCATGAACCATGGAGCCCTAATGCAAGGGTGATCCAAATTTTAATGAGAATCAGTATATGTTCCTGTAGTTTTGGAAGTTTAATTGTGAAGACATAAGGATGGATATTCAGACTCTGTGTGTCTGCATGTGCGGACATGTCTGTTCCTGTATGTGAGTTTGTGGCATGTTATTCAGGAAAAAAAAAAAAAGAATGTCATCTTGCCTATTAAGCCAGAAAATGAAGAATGATGAAAAGATATATCTGATAAATTAGATATATATCCAGTTGTGCTTCCTTGAACAATGATGTTGTCTGGTTCTTATGCATTGAATTGAATTGCATTACGAATCCACTCATTTCAGACAATGCCCCAATAATGTGAAATTCAGCTTAATTACAAGAGCTTCTGATTATCTCAAAGTTGGATTGCTTACCTACCTTGCATTTTTTTAATGTTCTCCTGTATGGGATTTTTTTTTTTTTTTTTTTTTGTGCGGGGCTGTAGATTAAATGCTATGTGCAACAATTGCTTCATGGACTTGAACATTGTCATAGTCGTGGAATTCTGCATCGAGACATCAAGGGTTCTAATCTGCTTGTTGACAATGATGGAAATCTGAAGATTGGGGACTTTGGCCTGGCAAACTCTTTCAAGCCTAATCAAAAGCAGCCATTGACCAGTCGTGTCGTAACTCTATGGTATAGGGCTCCTGAGCTTTTGCTTGGTGCTACAGATTATGACGTTACCATTGATCTCTGGAGTGTTGGTTGCATCCTTGCAGAATTATTTGCGGGAAAGCCAATCATGCCCGGGAGAACAGAGGTATTTTCATTAAGTTGTTTGATTCTGCTAGGTGGTTATTGTGGTGCATTTTTTTACACTCAGACCTTTCTTATCTTCTTCATGGAAGCTTTTGCATAATGAAAAGAGTAGATTGGCACCCTGTAAATCAAGGGATTAGACCTTTTGTTAATATGGGTTTTGCAGAAAAACATCCATTCACCATGATCTAATTATTAAGAATGACTAATGTTTCAAATTTAATTTGCTAGAAGTTGAAATGATTAAATATGGTATGCAACAACATTGTTTCCAAAATGATATAGGATATGAGATAATTTGATTTAAGATCTTAAGAGATGGAATACCAAACACATTTTTCTAGTTCTGAAAATATATCTGTGGATGTGCCAAACACATTTTTCTAGTCCTTAATTACGTAAATGGTTGCCTAAAATTTTGCCCTTTCTGTGGCTATATCCTATATTACATGGCTTTGGCTGGCGGTGTTTGGTGTTAGTGTGTATCAAATATTTAGACTTTCATATGATTCAACAGGTGCATAAGAAAGTACTTGATTTGTATGGAACTAGAAAATGTTTCTAGTACCCCTTGAAGTCTTGAGTACACATTATGTATCAATGTCATCCAGGATAAGCAAGTGTTTTCATTTAAATCCTGCTGATGGATATCAAATTTTCTGTCAAGGCAGCAAACTTTTCTTTTATTGCCATAGAAGATTATGTGGAACTGGAAGATATCTCAAGTGGTTGACCCTAATGCTAGATGTTTATAGCTTAGTTGTCTGCTACTATTAGATAGGACAATTCTTGCATTAACACAGTTTGGCAGTTTGCAGTGTATTCCCATGTTCTGCTGGCGAATGATTCTAAGTAGTCCTAGTTTTTGTAAACTTGATCATTATTCAGTTTTGGTTCTGTATTTTTTGCAAGGAACATGTATCCTACCTACATATACTATTCTTGTTCCCATTAAATATACTTCTGAACTGCTCATATATATGTTTATTTACGTGAAAAAAGTGTTGAATGCTGAACTATTTCTACCTTTTATTTTGATACCAATCTAGTCACCATTGTTGTTGGGTGTTCATTTGCTCGATTTTCTAGTGGTTCTCTTCAACAAGAACTATGTTAACTTTTTCTACCTAGATCTATTTTAATACACGATTCTAATTTTGTTATGACTGTCGGCAATTCTATCCTCAATGATTACTTCGTTTGTCTATGTGCTCTTTGTAGAAAAATTGTGGTGGTATAATGACAAATACGTTGCAATAACTCAAAGATTCCAATGCATGAAAACTCGTTTTCCTTTGTTTGTTCCAAAATACAATACACAAGGGATCCAAACAAGCCTCCAAGATACAATGGAATCAAGAATAATGTTTGTTGACGAATGTGTAATTTCCAACAACAAACCCGAACACACGAAATTAATAACAAACACAAGAAGCTTTGTATTCTAATTTTGTAGTAAAAGAATACAAAGAATTGGTTTTTGTTTGCACAAAAATTATGAAGTTTTATGTAAGAATGTAGGAGAAGAATAAGGAGAGAGAAACCGTATGAATTCTCAAGTGTTTTGATCCAACAACACACCAATATATTTATAGATAATGTTACAACCCTTCACCAAAGGTAGAACCATTTATATGTGTTACAATCCTTCACAAAAGGTTACAACTAATCTTTATGTGTTACAACCCTTTACCAAAGGTACACCCCTTCACCTCTTTACTAAAGGTTACAACCATTCGTACATGTAAATAGAATTTGAAAGGTTATAACCTCTAGTTCCTTGACTTGGATCTCTTCCCAAACAAGCGAAAGGTTAGAACCATTCTTTGGAAAATCTCTCCAATGCTCTTTTCATTTGTCTCTAAATGTTCCAGAAGCAACTTGAGTTAATTAATAATTGTTTGGCACGTTAATAGTTTTATAGACTTGTATTTTGGTTAAGTGTTGAATATTTTGGAACCTTTCCCAGGTTGAGCAGATGCATAAAATTTTCAAGCTTTGTGGATCACCTTCAGAGGAATACTGGAGGAAATCAAAATTGCCACATGCTACTAGTTTTAAACCCCAGCATCCTTACAAGCGCTGTGTTGCTGAGACATTCAAGGACTTCCCTTCTCCAGCTTTGGCTCTTATCGATGTCCTTCTTGCAATAGAACCAGAGCACCGTGGTACTGCTGCTTCTGCACTTAAAAATGAGGTAATTTTCAGAATTGGCTTCCTAAGGGGGAACTGAAATTTAGTTTTTGATCACTAATGCTTTGACATGCTATCAGTATAGAATATAAAAGAACTCATCGGTCTGTAAAGAACAAAAAACTGAGAGAGAGAGAGAGAGAGAGAGAGAGAGAGGCAAGTAAATATATTCATAATCACTTTCACATGCCAACGAGACATGATAGCACTGTACATTTAACTTCTGGGTTTTGCCACTTCATCTGCATCCTTAATAATGTAGTGTTGTTTACGCTTTATAGTGAAAAAATGGTTGGATCTTTAATCGGCATCAACATGGAGCACTTACTTTCTTATCTATTTGCAACATTTTGATGCCAAAACCTCGTCTATATTTTCTTCCTTTCATTAGAATTATATGAATTCTAACTCGTCAATCATCTCTATTTATGGTCATATATTCTTCATCTCACTACACTATGTTAATTTAATACTCTCTGCATTTTAGATTTTCTCCAATTTTTTTTCGTTTTTTCTTGTCCAAGGCTTAGTTCAGTTTTGCTTACTTTTGTTCGTATGTCATATTTTCCAAAAACTATGCACTTCACTAATCCTACATCATTGCTTCCTAGTTGAAGAAATATTGTGATCCGAATTTGATTAGATACTCCACTTAATACCTATATTTTGTATCCATCAATTACTTTTATTGCAAGTATCAGAAGATAACTTCAAATTTTCCTTGACAGTTCTTCACAACGAAGCCTTTCCCTTGTGACCCGTCTAGTTTACCAAAATTTCCTCCGAGCAAGGAGATTGATGTGAAGTTTCAACAGGAGGAAGCAAGAAGGTATGCCGTATATGTCTCATTGTTCACCCATCTGATCTACAAGCTTTAATTGGAAAGATATGCCTCCAGTTGATATCGTCTACTATGATGCGTATTACTTGCCAAAGCATAATTTAGGTGGCTTACTTGCATTTAGTTTGTTATGCCAAATTAGCCAAACGGTGATTTTTTTTAGAGGTCCAGGTATGATTGACTTAGATATGTAGCTTTATGGTTATTGCTTGGTGTCATGCTGAGTAGAGATTGCCCTTCTTATAGTTAAAACGACATAAACAGCTACTTTGTGGACAGAGTAGTCTGGGCTGAAGGGGAACATATGTCATCAGCCATACAATTATACAAAAATTTTGATTGTCTTCTCTCTTCTTCTTGTATATTTGGTAATGTTTTCTTTTCCAGGAGAAAGGTCGAGTATGTGAAAGGGCGTGGACCTGAGTCAGTGAGGGGTCCAAGACCAGGGAAGGAAGTGACACCAGAATTCGATGCTCAGGGACAGGTCTCTTTATATTTTATGTCCTCCCCCAAAATTTATTTGTTACTTTGATATTTTGTATTTGGCTAACTAAGGGAGTACAGGAGGGACAGGCAAATTCGAAATGTACCAGCGTTAGATTCAACCCTCTGGAGGATAGTGGTTCAGGCTTCCCAATTGACCCGCCGAGGGGTGGTGGTGGACGAAATGGCCTCTCCCAATCCAACTCAATGCTTCACCCAACTGCACTAGGATCTTCACGGACAAGAAAGGCAAAAGATGACGATACCGGCCTTATTTATCGCACGGGGAAAGGGCCGGATCTGAGGAGACAGATGTCAAACATCCCTCTGCAAGCATTGGGTTCCTCCAAGAAGGATGAGAGGATGAGTGCAAAGGAGCTGACGGTATGTTTGTTTCTTCCTTCTGTCCAAGATAGATGGGCTTCATCAAGTGGTTTCTTGTGTGGCTTAGATTAGCTTTGCTTTGATTTGCCTTTCCACTTGTGTTTGCTTGGTTATTGACACATTTTGGCCATGTGATGCAGGGGGGGTGTGCGTCGAATAGAAGAAGAATCCATTACTCGGGACCTCTGATGCCTCCTGGCGGGAACATGGAAGAGATGTTACGCGAGCACGAGAGACAGATTCAAGAGGCAGTCCGGAAGGCACGCCTCGACAAGTCTAGGACGCAGAAGGACTTCTGAGCTCCTCCAGTGGAAAATTTTTCAGTACCCCCTAGATTATTATTTGGCCATTCGCACGTCACCAGTGAAAATTTTCAGTACCCCCTACCCCTAGAGAGCTGAAAACCCAGTGCCATTCATTAGATTGAGTCTGCAAGGGGCTTCACATTGTGTCATTTAGAAAGATGGAGGAGGAGGGAGACGATGGGGGATCTGGGTATATACATACATATATGTACATCCAATCTGAATTCTAAAATGCAGCGTTTCATTTGCGGTCATCATATTGATGAGAGGAAGGGAGGGATGGAGGGGACCTAGCTATGTGGTTGTTACTGTTGCATGCATATGTCTTCCCTCAAACCTGATGCATTTTCAAACAAAATTACACCTAATTAATATTTACAACCATTACACTTGTCAAATAACATCAACACACCATTGTGAAGTGTTATTTTTGCAGAGTTTTATTGTCTAAAACAGTCTTGTTCAATCATTTACTAAGTACATGTAATAACACTAAAAGCATTCCTCAAATAATCTAGCGGAACATCAAATTATTCTTCCTTAATTTTAATAAAAGAAATTCTCACAACAGAAATTCACATAAAAAGTACAACATAAAGGTAGTTGCCAGTTTAATAAGTACATCCAAATGTCAAAACAATTATAGCTCCAATTGGGGTTTTTTTTTTTTTTTTTTTTTTTTGGGGGGGGGGGGGGTGGGGGGGGGGGGGGGGGGGGGGGTGCGGATTTTAAGTAAAGCCAACATCATTCATCATTTATAGGATAGTGGACAAAAAAGCAAATCCAGGTACAAAGCTTTTACCACTACTACAGGTACAGAATAGTAGAAATAGAATAGTTAACAAAAAGGCAGGCAGATTGATTGTGCAAGTAATTGTTATAGTAGGAACCTAAACTGAAAAGGAAATCCAGTCTCATTCTCTTCCACTGTCATCGTCGATAGCACCTGCTTCTTTGACATTAACAGAGAAACTATATTCCTGATCACAGCCCAGATAAGAATCGCACATGAAATACAGGGTATACGTCCTCTTGCCGGCTTCTCCAGGAGCAGCAAAATCCAGCTTCACTTTGGCTTTCCTCTGCAAGGACACTCTTTTTATAGCAAGCAACTGGTTCGTTTTGGTATCGCCGACCACAAGCCACCATCCCTCTTCCTTTGCCTTGGGGTACCTGAGGGCATCAACAGGTCCAACCTCTGTCCTGCCCTCGAGATCCCTTTCGAGGGTAACCTGCAAACTGACATCCTCCCCGGCTCCCACATTGTCACCATCAACCACATCGTATGACAGATCAATATTTGGGAAACGGTTGCAAAACCGAGCAATGTCCATCAACTGGATATCTGAGATTTGCAGCAGTTCTCGCCTTTCATCATCCTCCATTTCAACTAGATCAAACACAGTCTCTATGCTCTTCCCAGGGTTCTCCTGGCATTTCTTCGCCAACTCTTTGGTGAAGTGTGGAAGCTGTAGAAGCATGGAATCTCGCTCCCACATGCCCTGTGTCACCATTTGGCTCAGCTCCATCGCCTGAAGTGCTAGGTTAAGCCACCCATTGCTGGAAATGACATCAACCATTGCTTGAAGAAGCCTACTGGCAGAAAGTAGCACTTCGCGCTGATCAGAGGCGAGATTGCCACCCAGCACTTGCCTTGAGAAATGGGCTTGCAACAGTGCATTAGCCTTCACATGTGGGTCCGTGCATTTCGGATTCTCAAAGGAAAACCTCTGGTGATTAATCAACCTCCGGATCAACTCTTCTTCTCCAGGACGAATTGGCAGTAGTGCGTACTCTGAAGCAGAGGCCAAAATCTCCAGAAGGCCCTTCATTTTTGTTTTGGACGTCAAGGACGAGCTGAAACGTTCTATTGTCGTGTAACTGATGTAGTAGTATGACGCTATCATGCCAAGGTTCAAGGGAGAGAGCTCAACATCTTCCTCAATGGCAACACATTTGCTTGCTTCCAGATCACTCAGTGTGCCTTCAACAAGCTCTGAAAGGTGGTCTGAGAGATGCCTGTGGCTGACACCCTGAAGATTGTAGTAGTTCGGATTCTGAGTAAGCCTCCTATACATGAACGTCCATGTGAGATAGTCCACAGCATCTTGCTTGTTCTCAATGACTCCAACCACCACCTCTGCATTCAAATTATCATGCAAGAAATGTTGCAAATGACTCTCGACAGGGAAGGCTTCATACAAAAACTTCTTATAGTATTCCTTACGTGGTGCGTGGCAAAAGATCACACACTTCCCAGAATTATCAACAAGAGGTCGGCTAGCATGGCCCATCATCTGCAACAGATCAGTCACCGGGTAATCAGTATGGGAATTTTCCCGCCCATCATAATATTGTGTTCCCATAACCACCACCAGGTGCGCTGACAATGGCACTCCCCAACACATTGAACTGCTCATTACACATACTTGGATCCATCCAGTTTCAAAGAGAGTTTTCACAATATCTTGGTCTGTAGTAGCAAGACCCTCGTGCAAATAGCCCACACCATATTGCAGTGTCTCTCTCAGCATTGGTTCCTTTATCCTGGAAATGAATGGTTCCAGGTTTTCTGCAGATTGTAACAAGAACATTGGCTTTTCTCCACTGTCCGCACTTGAATATGTCATCAGATCAACCGCAGCAAGTCGTGCATGCTTCCTTGTAGGAACAAACACAATGGCTGGTTTCCCATTCTTGGCATGTTGAACAATTGCAGTATATGTTGGCTTCGACATTGCTTGCATCCTTGCTTCAAAATTAGCTATATCAATTCCCTGAATGTGTATTTCCAGGGGCACAGGACGGACACCTGGAGGGAAATTGAAAAGACCATGAGACGTAGCCCCAATCCATTCACCAAGATCCTTTGCATTTGCAAGGGAAGTAGAGAGTGCCACAATACGGATCCTATTCTCAACTTGGCTCGCAATGTACCTCATCCTAGACACTATGACCTCCAAGATAGGGCCTCCTTGACCACCAATCAAATGAAGTTCATCAACAATGAAAAGACTAACCTGCTGAACATGTTTCCGCTGTTTCCAGCGGCGGGATAAGGCATCCCACTTCTCAGGAGTGCTCACTATAAGTTGACCTTTCTCAAGCAGTTTTAGGTCCATTGCTGTTTCCCCAGTTAATTCAACAACTCTCATCCCTAGACCCTCCCCAAATTTCTTCTTCCAATCATTGTAACGCTCCTTAGCAAGAGCTTCAATAGGAGCTATATATACAGCACGCATGATAGCCTCAGGTCCCTTCTGATGATTTCTCAATATAGCAAACTCTGCACATATTGTCTTTCCACTCCCAGTTGGTGCTGCAACCAAGACATTGTCATCTGTGTTGTACAAGACAGTGAAAACCTGTGTTTGGACAGGGTTGAAATGTTTAAATTCCTGATAGAGAGATTCATATGATGGATTTCTTAATGCAGTCACAGGCAATGGTTGCAAGTCCAATAATTCAGTTGGTGGTGGGTATTTCTCTGGCAGAATAAGGTGCCTGAAAGAAACAGGCAAAACAGACTGTGATCCAAGCCATCTGTCAGACACAACACGAATAAAATACTGAGGAGGAAGAGGTTCATAGATAGAGACTGTGAAACTCAAAGTGTGATCCTCATCAATATACTGCTTCTTCATCAAGAAATATTCATGGTGAAGAATATACTCCCCGTCATTATCCTCCACAATAACCCAAAATGGCTCCACAAACCCATGAACCTTGTCCTCCCACTGAAAGTCTGGTGTAATTGTCAGCTCAACCTTCAAGACAGTGCGAGTAATTGGTTGAACATGAGCTGCCAGGTTAAGTTTTGGGAATTGGTGAATGAATTTATGAAGGGTTCTCCCCATCTTCGGGAAACGGATGAGCTCTCCTAACTCCTGAGAAGAGAGATCATAATACCTATCCCAAGCAATATCTTTCTTCTCCAACTTCATTAAAATTTCATTTGGTATCCCATGAAATTGCCGAAGTGGTGTTTGAACACTCCACATCCTCTTGCTAACCATTTTGCACAAATTTAATGCCTTCTCAGCTAATTGTGCCCATCCTCTTTTCAGTACAATCTCAAAAAGTGCCCGCATAAGCCGTCCAGCACTCTACAACAATAAGACACGAAAAAAGTGAGTACATTTATTTAAGCATTAATTATAAAATTTCTGAATAACTGAAATGAAGTGGATACTAATAGCAATGATAAACCTACCTGAGTTATGAAGACCATGTCAGACGTTAGAGACAACCCTTCAAGTTTTAGCTGTGAAATATAGGCTTGTAGCAATACATTAATCTTAGCACTAGGCTCTTCTAGACTTTCCTTGATGGGAATGGGGACACGATCTAAAAGCTTTGCCAGTTCCATCTTCTCATCTTGTCTCACTGTTACATACTTGAATTCTTCACTGAGAGAGAACAATCGACAGAGTTCAATATCTCCCATTGTAGGCTTCAAATGCTCGTTATATGTGGATATTGTTCCATGAGTAATATAGTAGTAACTGGCTATGCGACCCAGGTCAGTAATTTGAAAATAACCACTTTTCCTGTCATACTTGACTAGGTTGTTCTTATCCAATATTATTGCTGCCGAATGAATCTGCAAAAAGATGTCATAACAGAAAAATCATGACCATGACCATGACATGACATATCAAATGAGTCATCATCTCATATATGTTCTTGTGAGTAATAAAAGATATTAGCAAAGACAGCCAAATTGGTGTGAAACCATTTGGTTGTCATTTTACAATAATAAAAAGAGGTGACAGATATAATTAAGTACTTAACTCTCTACAATAAAAACAAGTTGACAAAAGACCATGAGAGAATATATACAAGGTCTTCTCCATGCCAATAAAGGCCTTTTAGAAGTACAGCCTCCCAAAATTCAGATTTAATTGATTATCTCCGGCCCACTCTATCTCACATATACACTGTTATTTTATATCCTTCACCTATGTTCTATCAAATTAATTCCTCCTTTTTGTAAGTTAACTGTCTCTTCCTTTCCCAATTCTTTTGCCTTTATTTCTCATTATGTTGCATACCTAAAAACATAAATTAACAAACATATTCTTTTTGCATGTCAATACTTAATGGATGCAAAGAAGTCCTCCCCACATTCTAATAGTTATACCAAGAACCAATAATTAGAATACAAACAACAGCAGGATTGAAAAATGGATGAAAGGCTTCTTTTTAAATGTTTGATGAGCAGATTACCTATTACGCTATGAAAATATGTTTTTCTTATCTAATCACTTAAGAACCAAATAAACAAATGAATGGGAGATTGCAGGCTTCAGAATAACATTGGAGGAAAAGATAGAATTGAGATCAACAAAAGTATACTTCTGACAATTTCATCTATGCTCGGTCCTGTCACGGACCACTCCTAAATTCCCTAACTACCCTTAATTTCTCGTTGTAAAAGCTAGTATAGGAGAGTAACTAACCGCACATGTAGCAGTAGTTATAGGGTGGAAGTAATAAAGAGCGGGAAACTCCTTTCATATTCAAATTTGTAAGTGATCAATATAAAAGGTTGATCGCTCATGGCAAACGCATGAATAGATTGATTCCAATTTCAAACACACTCATCCTCTCTAAAATTCTCTTTCCCTTCCTCAAAATTCTATCTCTCTCTTCCTCTCCGTCAATTCTCTCCCGCGAGAGTTCTCTAAGAACCGAGAAGCTCACTGCTACCAGGCTGCACCTGACAATTTGGTATCAGAGCGATCCAAGCCAATTCAACTGTGAACCGATCTGGATATGTCAAATGGCACAAGAATGAAGAACATGGAGGCGCAACTACACCAATTCGAATCCACAGTCTCAGACTTGTAGGCGCGAGTAGATCAACTCGAATTAGGATCAAATCATAACCACGAGGCGATCGTTTCTATTGACCGCAAACTAGATGGGGCGGTCAATCAGATCAAGGAAGAGGTAGGAACGCAAATCCGAGAGTAGCTTCAAGGATTCATGGTTATGTTTGCGCGGCAACAATCAATAAGTCTCTCTCCAGATTTTCCTCCTCGGGATAGGGTGGATCCGATTCTTCCCAGCCACGGGATGAGCCAGAGGAGGCCGGTAGCCTCGAAGGTTGGGGAGGAGCCAGGGGATATAGGAGATCGCGTGACCGGCCGGAGGCCAGTAGGAACTGGTATCCTTGGGCATTCGGGAATACCAATGCCAAAATTGGATATCCCCATGTTTGATGGGAATACACCCCGTTGGTGGATTAGGCGACGTGAGAGAGCCTTCGAGTGGTTTGGAATTTCGGAGCACCAGAAAGTAACCATGGTTGCAGCCTACTTAAACGATGCTGGGGATGATTGGTACCAAAGATAGGCGAAGACAAGGGAAGAGTGTCACTGGGCAGAGTTTGCAACAGAACTCTGCGAGCGGTTTGGAGAAAGGGGAATGACTGACGTAGTGGAAGAATTTAACAAGATTAGGCAAAGTGGATTGATGATCGAGTACCAAAGGAGGTTTGAAGAGTTGAAGGCACTGATGCTTAACCATAATCCTTACCTCACAGAGGCTTATTTTGTCTCCAGTTTTATCAGTGGTCTGAATGAAGAACTGAAGCCTATGGCTAAGGTGCTACAGCCCCAGACTCTTAAGCATGCTACTGATAGTGCCCGGTTGCATGAGTTAGCAGTGGAGGCGCTTATGAAGAAGCAACGGTTGGTGAGTAGGGGAGGAACACACAATGTGTTAACTCCCATTGGAAGGGCCCCGATCAGAGAAAATTGGAAGGGAATACAAGGAACGCAAAATTCACTTCCACTAGCCCCCACAGCTGAAGGGGAGAAACTGGTAGAGCAGAGGAGATAGGCCAACCTCTGTTATAAGTGTGGGGATAGGTACTTTCCAGGCCATCAATGTCGGAAACAACTGTTGTTGTTGGAAGGAGAGGAGGAGTGCTTGAGAGAAGAAGTACTGGAGGGTCAGGAAGAAGGAGAAGAAGACAATGGTGAGATTTCGCTGCATGCCTTGAAGGGTTTAGCTAATAACAAGATTGTTAAAGTGGAAGGAAGAGTGGGGGATTGCAAGCTTATGATTCTCATAGACAGTGGAAGCACCCACAGCTTTATAGATGAAGGAACGGCTAAGAGACAAAGTGTTCATTAATTAACACTCAGTCGCTGGCAGTAACTGTGGCTAATGGAAGTAAAGTGGTTAGCCAATCAGCTTGTGCGGGTTTTTGCTGGACTATACAAAGGGAAAGCTTCGAGACAGATCTTAGGCTGCTCAAATTGGGAGGATGTGATATAGTCTTGGGAGTGGACTGGATGAAGCATGTGAGTCCTATATGTTTCGATTTTAATAAGATGGAAGTCACTTTTGAGAAGGATGGGAGAAGATTGATGCTAGTGGGAAACAAGGAGGTGGGTATGTGTAAAATGATCATAGACAAGAGACTACAGAAATTATTCAAACGCAGAATGAGCAGGGCGGCTCAACTTTTTTCTATCCAAGTGGTAGGAGGAGAAGAAGAGGAGCCCAAAGAGCAAGGTGATCTGCTGGTGGTGGTAAGCAACCCACATCCAACTACTTGGGAGGTAAGGCAACTTGACTCAATAGATTTACTATTGGTTGAATATGAGGATCTGTTTAAGGAGCCCACAACCCTACCTCCATCCCGAACCCATGACCACACCATTAACCTTAAACCCCAATCCGAACCTTGCAATTCTCGAGCCTACCGTTACCCCCCAACCCAAAAAACAAAAATAGAGAAAATGATCAAAGAAATGCTACAAAATTCTCTAATTCAGCCTAGCCACAGCCCCATTGCGTCCCCAGTGTTGTTGGTTAAAAAAAAAGATGGTTCATGGCATTTTTGTGTAAATTATCGACAGCTAAACGCCATGACTGTCAAAGACAAATTTCTCATTCCACTTATTGAGGATCTTTTGGATGAATTGAAGGGGGCAACTATTTTTTCTAAACTAGACTTTCGAGCTGGCTATCATCATATTAGAATGAGCCCAAACGATACCCATAAAACTGCCTTTCGTACCCATCAAAGCCATTACGAATTTTTGGTAATGCCCTTTGGCCTCACCAATGCACCAGCTACATTCCAATCCTTAATGAACCAAATCTTTGAACCGCACCTCCGCACCTTTATACTTGTATTTTTTTATGATATATTGGTATATAGCCGAGACTTTAAACAGCACATTACACACCTAAAGGCTACTTTTGAGATCCTTAGAGTCAACCAATTGTATATCAAAAAGTCGAAGTGTTCCTTTGCACAAAAACAAGTAGAATATTTGGGGTATATTACCTCTGGAGATGGGGTTAACACTGATCCCAGCAAGGTGGCAGCCATGCAAGAGTGGCCAAGACCTTCAAATCTTAAGTCCTTAAGGGGCTTCCTTGGGTTAACAAGTTACTACCAACGATTCGTGAAAGGGTACAGTATAATAAGTCAACCACTAACTCAATTGTTAAAGAAAGATGCATTCAAGTGGGGGCCGGAAGCTGAGGCAGGGTTTAAACAGCTGAAGAGGGCCATGAGTGAGGCACCTGTGTTGGAATTGTCGGATTTCAACAAAACGTTTGTGGTTGAAACAAATGCTTGTGATAATGGGGTAGGGGTGGTACTGATGCAAGAGGGCAGGCCCATAGCATTCCTTAGCCAAGCTTTATCCCCACAACATGAAGGGCTAAGTATTTACGAAAAGGAGTTTGTGGCAATCTTATTAGTAGTGAAAAAATTGAGACACTACTTGGAAAGAGGTCAGTTTGTGATCAAAACTGACCATCAAAGCCTCAAATACTTGTTGTAGCAGAGACTCCACACACAATTACAGAAAAAGGGTATGGATAAATTGATGGGGCTTGATTATACAATACAATATAAAAAAAGGGAAAGACAATATAGTGGCAGACGCTCTACCATGCTGTGTGGAGGAGGGTGAGACCACTGCCATTTCAGCAGCCATACTAGAATGGTATCAAGAAGTGGCAAGTAGCTATGAGCTTGATGAATTGATGAAAAAGATATTGAAGCGGCTGGTGTTGGATCCTAATAGTAAGAAAGGTTACACATTACAGAATGGGGTGCTGAGATATAAAGGGAGAATAGTGGTTGGGGATTGCCCACAGTTAAAAGACAAGATCGTCCATGCCTTACACGGATCTCCTTTGGGGGGACATTCAGGGATCCAGAACACCTACGTCAAGGTCAAACAACTTTTCTTTTGGCCGAAGTTGAAAGAAACAGTGGTTCAATTCGGTATGGGGCGTGATGCTTGCAAACGGTGCAAATATAAAACAATGGCCACACCAGGACTCCTACAACCTTTAGAAATTCCAAGGCAAGCATGGGAAAGCCTATCCATGGACTTTGTGGAAGGCTTCCTAAGTCTGAAGGAAAGAACTGCATAATGGTAGTGGTTGATCGGCTCACAAAATTTGCCCATTTCATCAGGCTATCCCACCCCTACACTACCCAAGAGGTCGCTAGAGTATTCTTGGACTGGGTTATTAAGTTGCACGGGGTTCCCAAGACCATTATTTCTGACCGTGATAAGGTATTTACTAGCTTGTTCTGGTAGGCTCTTTGGAAGAATATGGGGACCAAACTCAAGATGTCATCAACCTACCATCCTCAAACGGATGGACAGACAGAAAGGGTTAACCAATGTTTGGAAAATTACTTGAGGTGCCTCAATTTTGAACAGCCAAAGCAGTGGTACAAGTGGCTGGCTTTAGCCCATTGGTGGTATAATTCCAGCTACCACAGCTCCATACGAAGATCACCATTTGAAGCTCTTTTTGGATATAAACCCCCTTTCCTACCAGTGCCCCCTGAGTTTGTTAAAGTAGCAGAGGTAGATGACTACCTTCAACAGTGGCAAGGAATTCTTCAACAGTTAAAGAAAGACTTAGTTATGGCAAGAAATCGAATGAAGCAACAAGCTGACAAAGGGCGAACCGAGAGGGAGTTTTTGGTAGGAGAATCAGTGTACCTAAAGTTGAGACTGATGCAGGTGCGGGCAGTGATTGGAGAGCCCACTACTAAATTGAGCCCAAGGTACTATGGTCCATTCGCTATAACAGCAAAGCTAGGAAAGGTCGCTTATCAGCTCCAACTACCGGAGGGATCTCTAATTCATCCGATCTTTCACGTATCATTACTCAAGAGAGGTGAGGACAACCAGCCTACTAGTTCATGCCTACCCCACCAGGAGTCCAAGTCCAAAATTACCAAAGGAACTAGAAGCTATCTTGGACAAAAGAGTGATCCACAAACACGGGAGCCAGCTGCCTAACGAAGACAGCACTTGGGAATACCTCCCATAACTGCTCAAACAGTTTCCGAGCGTTGCAAGTCTACTCTATATTTCTTGAGGACGAGAAATTTTTTTCAAGGGGAGTGTAAATTGTCACGAACCACTCCTAAATTCCCTAACTACCCTTAATTTCTCATTGTAAAAGCTAGTATAGGAGAGTAACTAACTGCACATGTAGCGATAGTTATAGGGTGGAAGTAATAAAGAGCGGGAAACTCCTTTCATATTCAAATTTTAAGTGATCAGTATAAAAGGCTAATCGCTCACGGCAAACGCATGAATAGATTGATTCCAATTTCAAACACTCTCATCCTCTCTAAAATTCTCTTTCCCTCCCACAAAATTCTCTCTCTCTCTTCCACTCCGTCAATTCTCTCCCACGAGAGTTCTCTAAGAATCGAGAAGATCACTGCTACCAGGCTGCACCTGATATGTCCTTACAATAATTATGAGAGTAAAAGATAAACAGAATAAAATGAGAATAATATAATCTGTGGCCATCGAGTGAGCAAGTTAAAATGGGTTCAAGAAGTCGACGGCCAAGGAACTGCTCTCGCCTGGTATTTCCGAAGTCTGGTAGCAACTACAATGGGTTCAAGAAGTCGTTCAGATCCGCTTCTTACCATCTGCGTCGAAATCACTGACCAATCAAAGCGGCAGTACCCCACAAAACTCCGGTTGGAATTCTCGATCAAAATCGCAACACCCAACCGTGCCTACAGGAATTAATCGTTGGAAGTAATTTTACCGATCTTCAACTCAAATCACAACCACAGCCAAGGATGGACTGCTCTGATACCATTTGTCACGAACCTAGGGTTCGTGATAGGTAAAAGAGGAATTGGGGAATGAAATCAAAATTGTAGGAGGGGGAAATGGGGCAGAAATGGGGGGAAGAAATCAGTAGAAAGTGAAAGAGTAATAGAGAGAAATGAGAGGGAGAATTGGAGAGAAATGTAGAGAGGAAAATAGAGATTCAATATCAATTTTTCAGCATACCCAACAAACCAATAGCAGTAGCCTTATATAGGCATTACAAGCTCACTAACGGCCTAGCACATGCACCCCATGTGCTTCTAAAATATCTTCTAACTACTATTATAATACTATTACTATATTGCCCTTTACTTACTACTTGAGTCATGACAATTCCCCCCTCCTTGAGAGAGTTCTTGTCCCAAAGAACTTACAACAATTTAACCATTACTCCTCAACCAATACCAACTCTCTCTAGCTTAGTTGTTCCTTCCTTTATCATTCCCTTTCTAGGCCGCTTCTTCTTTGTTCTTAGATACTCCTCGGCTGAAACCGAAATGATAATCAGTGCAATCAAAGCTGCATCTTCTTCCAAGGAGCGGCATACCATTTCCCGTGGGTTGGTGATAGCTACCAGATTAAGATAGCTTGTACCCATAGATTGAGGATCCAATATGATGCCAAATCCAGTCAATATATCCTCATCTAGTGCCTTCATTGCATTTAGCTGCTTCTGGTCACAAGCAACAGCTGAAACTTGCAGTCCTTCAGCCTTCAATTGATGTTGCTCCTCAACCTCAAAATTTACAGCAACATTGTGGCACATTTTAGGATCAGATCTACACACCTTCACAACATTGGAAGATATTTCAGCTACAAGTAGACCATCTTCATAGCAGTTCTCATCATCAATCTGATTTGTAGACTGATTCTCAACACAATTTTTAGCTTCTTTCTCCTGCAACATTTGGCCTAAACTGATGTCTTTGTAACCTCTCTTTACTTCTTCAGAATCATTGGTTACCCTTGACAAGTTTTCTTCAGTTCCAGCCAATGGTTCTTTAGTCCCAACATGATTTATCACTTGTTTAATAACTGAATTTTCATCCACCCGAGGAGACAAATTCCCAACCTTAAGCTTGGTAGCTTGCAGCTCATTATCAACTGATCCAGGCTTCCCATCTAGTTTAAAATCATCTGACAACTCATCATTTCGATTGGATGGGGCAAAATTTTCACTGCAATGTTCACCACGCTCTTGGTTCCGCCTTTCCTTCATTTCTGATTCATGCTCCAACTCTTCCATAAAATGATCAATGCTCCTTGCTTCCTTGTTTGCTCTTTCTTTCAGCTTCTCCTCTTGCTGCTCCATTCCAAGGAATTCCTCCTTGTTAAAGCTTCCGTGATAATCATCAAAATATTCCACCGGAAAGTTGTAATGATATTTCTTAATCAGTATCATTGCAAACTCTTGTAGCTTCTCGCAGAACATTTGACCGAATTCCTTGCACTCTTTATCAAACCCACTGCTGGTTCCTTTGTCCTTGTTGCTGCCAGCAGAAAATGCAGCCTCCTTTGGCTGCCATTGAGGTTCCATTCCAACTGAAAGTGAAGCATTCTGCTTCACGTATGCACTGTCTCCCCTAGCTTTACGAGTAGGACACCCAATTGGAAATGCAGCCTTCTTTGGCTGCCATTGAGGTTCCATTCCAGCTGAAAGTGAAGCTTTCTTCTGCTGCAATTGAAGGCTCATCTGCTCCATGTATGCGCTGCCTCCCCTAGCTTCACGAGTAGGACAACTCAAAGGCCAATAAACAGGAGCTTTGTACATCCTAAATCGCTCACTTCTCTTCAGCGTGTACCTCTCAACAGTCATCCTGAAGCTGATCCAAGAAGTGGCAAATTGCAGCCACTGTTCTGCTTCAAGGTCCAGTTTATTGTAGCAGCGGAAGAAGTTGCACAGTTCCAGCAACTTGATTAGCCTCCTAGAATCCCTAGATCTCCATCAGAAGTGTGAATCAAGCACTACAGTGGTCACCTTCACAACCGAAATTGCCGAAGTCACGGAACTAATTTAGATCGCCTGCTGATCCGAGTTTCTGTAATCGCCTTCAAATTCCGAGAGTCAAGCTCCTTGCGTCGGAATCAATTGGCCAAGTCGTCTTCCAATTCCAAACCTCAAATATCAGTCGACCTCACCTCCTTGTGCGCTGAACTCAATTTCTGAGATTCAACCAGAAATTAATCAACTAATCAACAGAAAAAAAGAGTAGAGAACTGACACGGGTAGGGGTTCGCCCAGCTGTAGGAAATCATGCTGGTAAGGAGTTCGTCAGTTCTCCTGAAGATCGAACAGCCAGCGCTAGGTTACCACTTCAACTCCGGCTCACTGAAATCGCAGCTGCGAATGGACCTCCTGCTCGCCTCCAAGAAAATCGATCCACTCTTCCGCTTCTGTGGCTTACGGTTAATGAACGCCACCTCACCCACTGCTTCAAGAAGTCGCCCAAACTTAATTCGCCTCAAACGGAATCCGCAGAGATTTGGGTTGGTTTCGCATTCAAGTCTGGAGAGTCACAACAACACTCCTTGCTGAAGTAGCTCTGGTACATGGTCAGATGAATAAATCGTCGGGAGCTCGTTTGAGAGTTGGTTTGGCTGCTTTGCTCTCATTTCGGTAATGGAGGGAGGAAGAAGGGTGAAGCAACCGAAGAAGGCCACTCGATTAACTAAAGCAGAAGGAGTCGACGGCCATGGAATTGCTCTCGCCTGGTATTTTCGAAGTCTGGTAGCAACTACAATGGGTTCAAGAAGTCGCTCAGATCCGCTTCTTACTGTCTGCGTCGAAATCACTGACCAATCAAAGCGGCAGTACCCCACAAAACTCCGGTTGGAATTCTCGATCAAAATCGCAACACCCAGCCGCGCCTACAGGAATTAATCGTTGGAAGTAATTTTACCGATCTTCAACTCGAATCACAACCACAACCAAGGATGGACTGCTCTGATACCATTTGTCACGAACCTAGGGTTCGTGATAGGTAAAAGAGGAATTGGGGAATGAAATCAGAATTGTAGGAGGGGGAAATGGGGAAAAAATGGGGGGAAGAAATCAGTAGAAAGGGAAAGAGTAATAGAGAGAAATGAGAGGGAGAATTGGAGAGAAATGTAGAGAGGAAAATAGATATTCAATATCAATTTTTCAGCATACCCAACAAACCAATAGCAGTAGCCTTATATAGGCATTACAAGCTCACTAACGGCCTAGCACATGCACCCCATGTGCTTATAAAATATCTTCTAACTATTATTATAATACTATTACTATATTGCCCTTTACTTACTACTTGGGTCATGACAAGTTTGTTAAAGTAGCAGAGGTAGATGACTACCTTCAACAGTGGCAAGGAATTCTTCAACAGTTAAAGAAAGACTTAGCTATGGCAAGAAATCGAATGAAGCAATAAGCTAACAAAGGGCGAAGCGAGAGGGAGTTTTTGGTAGGAGAATCAGTGTACCTAAAGTTGAGACCGATGCAAGTGCGGGCGGTGATTGGAGAGCCCACTACTAAATTGAGCCCAAGGTACTATGGTTCATTCGCTATAATAGCAAAGCTGGGAAAGGTCGCTTATCAGCTCCAACTACCGGAGGGATCTCTAATTCATCCGATCTTTCACGTATCATTGCTCAAGAGAGGTGTGGACAACCAGCCTACTAGTTCATACCTACCCCACCAGGAGTCCAGGTCCAGAATTACCAAAGGAACCAGAAGCTATCCTGGACAAAAGAGTGATCCACAAACACGGGATTGCCCTAATGCAAGTGTTAATAAAATGGAGCCAGCTGCCTAACGAAGACAGCACTTGGGAATACCTCCCATAACTGCTCAAACAGTTTCCGAGCGTTGCAAGTCTACTCTATATTTCTTGAGGACGAGAAATTTTTTTCAAGGGAAGGGTAAATTGTCACGAACCACTCCTAAATTCCCTAACTACCTTTAATTTCTCGTTGTAAAAGCTAGTATAGGAGAGTAACTAACCGCACATGTAGCGATAGTTATAGGGTGGAAGTAATAAAGAGCGGGAAACTCCTTTCACATTCAAATTTTAAGTGATCAGTATAAAAGGCTGATCGCTCACGGCAAACGCATGAATAGATTGATTCCAATTTCAAGCACTCTCATCCTCTCTAAAATTCTCTTTCCCTCCCACAAAATTCTCTCTCTCTCTTCCACTCCGTCAATTCTCTCCCACGAGAGTTCTCTAAGAACCGAGAAGCTCACTGCTACCAGGCTGCACCTGATAGGTCCTTACAATAATTATGAGAGTAAAAGATAAACAGAATAAAATGAGAATAATATAATCTGTGGCCATCGAGTGAGCAAGTTAAAACCCTGGGTCCTGGCCTAAATATTATAACATATATATTTGATTACCCAAACAATAAGGGCAAGCATATTCAAACAAGCACATGCAAGTGCATACACATACATGTAAAGGAGAGCCACAGTGACACCACAAAACCATGTCCTAGGAATCAAATAATACCAAGGATACTTTTTCATAATAGACACTTCCAATACTTCAACTAACTGATTTACTATTCTCCACAACACTTGCATTGCACATCTCCACAAGATATGGGATGCAACAACAATATTACCACCAATTCACAAAAACCAACACTCATATACACCTCCAAAATTTTAAAATTGAACTCTAGTTATCATAACAACAAAAACATCACAAGCCCTAATTCCAATAAGTGGAGTCAAGTACATAAACTCTAAATCTCCAATCATTGAACTCTGGTTCGTGAACATTACTTAAAAATAATTTCTTCGGATATTTAAATCTCTCTAAATTCAGCTCCCACTATCAACTCCATCAGCAACATAATATTGACATTAAAGACAAATTTGTCAGTACAAGGTGAAATAAGTAAACTGTTTGACCATTTTCCCACATAAAAAACAGTGATAAGCAGAACTTGTAACATAGACTTAAATGAAAATAAGTGGGAAAAACTTCTAGCTAGAAGAACCATAAAATTACAATAATACGAGAGACAATAAAAATAAGTATACAAAAACAAGTCTTAAGTTCACAGTAAGGGAAGCTGCAACAAGATTAACCTTAAGAAAGAAGCTTACCAGATCAGCTCTCCGCTCCTCCAAAGTTATGTCCGTCGCCAACGCATCAGGTGCCAAACCATACAGAGTAGGATTCCGCAGCATCCGAATATACAAATAAGTATAACCGAGCCAACTCAATGCTTCTCTAGCATTTTGCACAGTTCCAAGGACAATTTCCGCATTTAACTGATCTGCCAACTTCGATATGAACTGGCTCTCAATAGGAAGTTGTTGGTTCATCAAAGAAAGGTAATATTGCAGTTCACTATGACCAGTTATAATTATTCCTTCCCCATAAGAATCATATTGAGGCCTCCCAGCACGCCCCAGCATCTGCATAACATCCAGGGGACTCAATTCAGTCCATGCCCCCTTTTCAGGATTGTAAATCTGGGTGCCTTTGATGATGACAGTATGAGCAGGTAAATTGACACCCCAAGCAAGAGTTGCTGTGGAAACAAGCACTTGCACATGTCCATCAGCAAAGAGATCCTCAACCAGCTGGCGGTCAGCCCTAGCCATCCCTGCATGATGAATTGCAAAGCCATATGGCAATAGATCTTTAAGATCATTACTTTTTACCAGTTCAGTATGGCTATGTAGTATTTCTCGGCTCACACTATCTTCTTTCAAGAATCTGCCAAGAGTGTCATTAGCAAGTGCAGTATCTCTTATTGCACGGGCTGTTTTTGCTGTCTCTTTCCTTGAGTGGACAAAGATAAGAACCTGGTGTTTTCCTGCTATATCAATAACCTTCTCATAACAAACATCATTCATTAATTGGAATCTCTGCAGTGGCTTCTTCACTGTGATTCCAATATACTGTTGGGCAAGGGGACAAGGCCTGTAACTATTATCAAAATGGAAAAGTCCTTTATTCAGATCAACACGTAAAAACAAGGCTACATCCTCATAGTTAGGTAGGGTAGCAGATAAGCCAACCAATCGAATATGCTCTTTTGTGGTTTCAATTTGCCTCACAGTTCTTGCAACAATACTTTCAAGAACTGGACCTCTGTTATCATGCAGAAGATGAATCTCATCAACAATTAGCAGTTTCACAAGCTGTGTATAGGTGCGATCTCCTGATTTTCTGGTTATAATATCCCACTTTTCTGGAGTTGTGACAATGATCTGGGTTTCTTCTATTTGTTGGCGGGTAAGGGACTGATCACCACTCAGCTCTTTCACCTTGATATCATAATGCTGAAGACGGTTAGACAGATTACCAACCACTTCAGCAACAAGTGCCTTCATTGGTGCCACATAGACAATCTTGTAATTGCTACGGTCGAAAGACCCATCTTCATTTCTGTGCAATGCAATCTGCTGAAGTATGGTTAGCATTGCAACATTCGTCTTCCCTGCCCCAGTTGGGGCGCATAGCAGTACATTCTCAGCTGTAAAAAGGGCTGTTTCATAAACTTTACTCTGAACCCTATTCAACTGGGTCATTCCTTTGAAAGCTGGCTGTGCCCAGTCTGGCATATCAGATATCTTTATAAGCTCTTCACCAGGATCAAGTGGTTTTGGCTTTAAAGCTGGGACATGAACTTCTTCATATCCCTTCCTATGGTTCCGGTAAGACCCCAGAGGAAGCTCGCACTTTTTGTTTGCCATCAAGAGACCACCTTGGTGAAATGAAAGGCTGTCAAGATCAAGCAACTGCCGCTGACCCTTCACCCAACCACCATCGGCATCTCTATCCACAAGCCCCCTTCGTCCCCATTCCCCATCAACACCACTCTCGTCTTTCAAACGACGTGCCTCCTCTCTTATGCTTTTCTCCAAGTTCTTTTGCCTCTCTTTTGCAGTTGCACGTGTGGCATGCAACTGCTCCAAAATCGCAGCCAACTCTGGCCCCAATCCCAACATTTCTTCTTCAATTTTCTTCCTCTTCTCCTGGTCTTCAGCCCTGGCTAGACGGGTACACCATACTATCTTCAGTCTGTTTCGCAACAGATACTTAATGAGGGTGAACTTCTCAAATTGGAGATGCACTAACAACTTCGTTTCAACTTCGCGGTCATCACCTTCAGCTAGGATCTTAAGAACCTCCTCTGCAAGCTTCTGGCTCTGCTGCGGGTCTATCTGTTGCTCGTATGCCTGAGAAATCTTCCTCTGAAGCCAATATGCATCAATATCTTGCACATTAAGTGTCATGCCTTCATCAGCTGCCTGTGTGTCATCATCATCAATTCCACCACCCATCTGCATGGCACCAGCACCAGTTCCTTCCATCACATCATCTTCCTCTTCGTCATCCTCCTGCACCATATCAAGATCACTTTCTTCTTCCTCCTCTTCGTTCTCTTCAAACTCAACAGCAACACCAACATCGTCATCCAGAGCATCATCACCATTAGCTGCAGCCGAACCACCAGCATCACCACCATCATGATAATCAGAGATAAGCTTCCCAATGGAAACTAGCTGGTCAAAAATTTGATTTGGAATGGGATTCAAGAGTTTCTCAATCTCCTTCTTCTTGTCGGGATTTTTTACTGTCTCGTTCTTGAGGACAGCCAATATCTCATCAGCCGCACCACTAACTATGTTGAGGGGTTGGCCACCCAACTGCTGTTGAATGACACTAAGCATGGCCTCATAGGCTGCCCTAGTTTCCTTGGTCTTAGGCTGGTAAACTCCTTCATCTGTCGAAGTGAGTACGCTCTCTTCTTGGAGGCGCCTTCTCTTGCTCTGCCTGGTAGGCATGGGTTCAGAAGCAAGTGCTTCACGCTCCTTCTTCTTCTTGCTACTAGCTTTTTTGAGTTTCTCGTCTAATTCGGGGGGTCTACCCCTGTAAGCACGGTCGCCAAAGGTCTTGGGATCTATCTTGCCATAGAGGGACTCGGGCTCGCCAGTGGGCTCGTGGGTGTCGCGAGGCCGAGAATCAGTGGTCAGCACAAGACTCGAGTTGGCTCGATATTCATACTGCTTGAAACGGGCGTGTGCCTCCGCACCGCCGCCCAGATGCGCCATCTCTGAAACTCAAAACCAGAAACCCTAGCTACAAACAAACGCGACAAATCAAAATTTCAATTTCAAAGTGAATAATCCCCGATTTATAGAGATGTACAGAAACGAAGAGCAAGTTATACAGAAACCACACCGATTCCAAATAGAACGAAATGCCTAGATAGATGAAATAGCAAAGTTATCGGAGAATAGTACAGAGAATGGGGTTTAAGTGAAGAATAAACGAGGACTAACCTTTGTTTGCAACCTATATACTGCAGCGCTAGTGAAGATGACGAAAGAAGTTGCAAAAATCGCCGCCGTGGAGTGATGGTCGCCGGCCGTCCGTCCGTCCCTCGAAAAACCTACCTAAGCTCTGAGAAGAGTGAGACTCCGCGATCCTTTATGTACCTATTACTGGTCTTGCCAGGCAACCGACTTAATATAATCAAAATTCATTTCTAATAGGCAATAATAATAGCCCATTTGTTTCACGAAAAAATGAGCGGTATTACGTATAAATAATCACTGATTTATAACTAAATTTAACATTTCATTGAGGTGCATACTTATTGAGGCTGATATATATATATAATAATTAAATTAACATTCAAGCCTCAACTTCAACTTCAACTTCAACTTCAACTTGCATCCATCCCCCAAACATATCACCAACCATCCCAATTTTCTATCTTAAAGTTGTATTATAAAATATCATGTTAAAGTTTATTAAAATGTTAAGTTGAAAACAAAATTCAAAAAATAATAATTAATATATATGTATCAACTTAGTAGGTACTTTAAATTAATTACTTCATCTAATGATTTTTTTGGTTAAAATCATAATTAATAAATATTTTAGTAAAAATAATTAACAATTTAAAAATAATATATTGGTAAGTTTTCCAATAATCTTGAGTTCTTCTTGATTTATTCGTGTTTTAAAACTAATCTCATTTACATATTAGATCTTGCATTATTGGTGCAAATAAGAAAATATAACAAGACAAAAGAATATTATATTATATAAATTAAAAATATAAGATTATCCCATGATATTTTAAGAGTCAAAAAAGTTGTAAACTAATCAAATATATGTTCTCTCTAGACTTAAAAGCGATTGTAGATACAAATATAACCAAGGTATCACAAGTTACAAATGGAATGATAAAAAACCAAGAACGATTAACTTTCACCAAATCAATGTGTTAAATCCTTCGTCTTCGTCTTCTAATTGTTCATTTAGATATGTATCCAATTCATTTTTACTTAATGCATTTCCACAAGAGTCATCTCTTAGCCTTTTGTAATCCTCCACATGACTTCTGTAACACCTCGAAAATTAAGAAATAAATAATTATTATTAATTTTGATGTTTGAAGTCATTATGAAATATTTGAGAAATTAAGGAAAAATAAATGTTTATGTTGTTTTGAGAAAATAGGAAATTAAGGGTAACTAATTAAATTATTTGGTAATGGTTAAAAGAAAATATTAATTTATTTGGGTGTTTGGAGATTTAAGAAAATATTTATTTATGTTATTTTTAGAAAATAATTATTTAATTTGGGAGTATTTAGGAAAAGATTAAAATAAAGTAATTTGGGAGAATTTCTAGAATGTTTGGGGTACAACTGTAATAAGTGGAAATGAAAATTAGGGTGTATGTGGAAGTTTTTGGAACTTGAGGGTTTAAATGTGATTTGCGGAAGTGGCTATGATTTAATTTAAGTTTAATAAAGTGTGTATACATGTAAAGAAAAAGTGGCTGGCCGAGTGGTGCACGGGCGCGAGGAAGGCAGGGGGGACGTGGGCCCGAGTCGGGCAAGAGACGTGCATGGCTGGGGGAAAAGAAAGAAATACTTTTGGGCAGTAAAGGGGGGCCAAAACGGCGTCGTTTTGGGGTGCCAGTGCTAGCCCATTGTGCGGCCACGTGGCGCGCCCATGCGGTTGCTCTCCCACGCCTCTATTTTGCACAGATTTTAAGGCCAATTTGGCCATTTATTTTGGCTGATATTCTGGTGTAATTAGTAGCCATTTAAAGCTTCAATTGAAGCTTAATTGAAGAGTAGGAACAGAGAGTTAAATTGGAGAAGAGCAGGGCGCGAAGGCAGCGCGAAGAAAGGGGAAAAAATTGAAAGAAAATTTAGAAAATTAATTTTTCTCTGTGTAAGTGAAGATCTGAAGAGCAAGGTAGGTTAATCAACTTGTATTAAACATTTTTACGAATTAAATTTTATTTTTAGACTATATTTTGGCTTATTTTAAAGTTATTATTATTTTGCAGTGCATGAACATTTAGGGCCAAAATTTTGTAAAATAAGGCAAGCTCTTTTTACTTTCTAATTTTTAATGACCTCTTATACCCATAATAGTTTCAATTTTATATGGTTGGATTATTTATATTAAACGGTTATATTTAATTAATGTGAGCCACAGTTTTAGTAATCGTTATTAAATGTTTTATTTCGCAGCAGGAGTGCAAGAACAACAAGAAACGGTCATGTAAAGGCAAGCTCCTAACCCTCTCCTCATGTTCTTCATTTCCTGCAAGAGTCTTCATTATTTTTGATATTTTAAACCCTCATTCACCATGACTCAGTCCCACGCATTAATAACGATAATCAGCATGGCAATCATTTCGTAACTTATTTGTTAATAATGAGTCTATTGGTGGTTAAATAGGTTAAGTAAATGATGTTTTGGTGTCGTTCATTCTATCCATCACGGAGCTTCGTATTGCTCCGCTTTCCTTGGGAATGATGTCGAACCCGTTAGGGCTAAGTTCTTTGAAAATGGATGTAGTCAAGATTATGGGGTTATGTTAATAATTTAATATGAATATGGAGACGGTTTCTAGGTATAAGAAGAGATGGGAATGTGAATGACATAATGGTGTCTATGTTATCATGAGTAAATGGCCCAAAATGATAAGTATAAAGTATAAAAGTTTAGTGTGGTCTATATGTGTGTCTTAAGAGTATGGGGTACAAAGCCACTGACTGTCGACCGTAGGTCGTGGCAATTGATGGCTGGATGTATGAGCGTCAGTCATCGACTGTTACGATAAGCGCTAGAAGGGTCAAAAGAGTTGGTACTACTAGATTCCCGCTTTGGCTTGTGCATATCATGATGTGTGTGCTGCATAGGGCTTGGGTTGCATTCACTTAGGGATATGCTTTGTGTGTGATGGAAAGTGTGAGCATCTGCATGACCCGATTGGTCTAAAAGCTAACTTAGGTTCTTTAGGTGAGCCTGTGCATTTAGAGGCATATCCATGTGTGAATTCTTATGTGGGCGTAGCATGGCCTGATACTTGGATTATGGGGGCATTGTCATCACGTTTATGCTGCAAAAGCCGTTGCATTTCCTAATTGTTGCACTACATGGTGAGAATGAGCGGTTTTAAGTAATAAGTATGGGTGGCAGCATGGCCCACGGTAAGACCTTAAAAATTAGCTGGGGGGAAGCCCGAGGGAAGACAAGAAAAGCCAAACGTTGAATGTCAGAAAAAGCCGACCATGATCATGAAAAGGCGGGTCCTATTGAATGATGAAATGGTAGCCTATTTTAGGCTGCAACAAGTATGTATGTGGGACTTTGGTGCCAATGTGTGTTTGATGTGGGCCCCAAGGACCGTTTATGTGAAGTTTATTATATGTTTATACATCTGAAAATAAGCCAGGTATTGGGCATGGCATGACATGACGTTGCATTGGCATGAATTACATGGGGTGTTATGGGTAGAGTTTTGTCTGTAGCCTACAGCCTTTCTTTTATGAGCATGCTGAGTCTTGTGACTCACTTTTGCTTTCCATCATTCCAAGTAAGAGAGCCCTAAGTTTGCAGGTGCGCTCAACAAAATTGGGTCCAGATCGTCGAGTCATGATAGCAAGTGTAAAGCTCTCCCGAACCTAAGTCCTGGGTGTCATTGTGTAACATTTTATAATTTTGAGTTACATAAATGTTATGTAAGCTAAGTGGGCTTACAGTCTAAATGTTTATGCAAGAATATCTATGGAATGCTATGTGATTAAAAGATATGGTTTTTATAAGAGTGGTATTTGAGTTGTGGTTGTATTTTTGTTCTATACCACTCAATTGATGACCTTCTCACGGATCCTCTTTGTGCACGGGGAGGCTTTGAGAGGCGGGTCGTTACAACTTCAAAACCTACAACCTTTCAAAGAAATGAAGTAAAAGTATACCTAACACTTGGTTAGTATTATTGTCACTTTGTCCGCTCTGAGAAGAATACATTTTTTTATAGTCATTAAATAGGTTACAAAGAACTTCTCTCGCTTGGTTAAAACTTCCAATGTTCTTTCTTTATATTTAAAATGTCTACATTTCTTCTAGAATAAGAATAATTGCAATGTATATGTGTTGGTCTCAAAGAGTCTTGGATTCTAGCTGTTATATAGTCGGTCATAGGTCTCGTGTTCGAATCTCGCTATTGGGTTCCGTGATTAATCTCTCCTACAAAAATCTTGGGACTAAACTACGAGGGGCCCTTAAGATGAGAAATTTCACTTTTTGATCTCAAAAAATAATTGCAATGTAAATAACATGTTCATTTTGTTAGTAGGACGCCAACACTTTTCATACCTTTCTTACATCTTCTGAACCATTCAACAAATATTAAAATATTCCATATTCCTCCATTCATGCAAGAGAGATTGAATTGTACAAATTTAAAAAAAGAGCTTGTTTGATGTGAAATATGATGCTTTTGAAATACGCAAAGTCAATTCGTAAAAATTTACTAACAAAGTGGTCAAGTTTCAACTTGAAGTAAGGATCGAGGGATACCATATTTCTCAAATGCTCTTTCAATTTTTGCATATATCAAGTTGTATTCAACCTCATATATGTGAAATTCTATCTGGTTTGTATATTAAGGGATAAGAAAGCCTGACTTTGAATATTTTCTATTACTACACAATTTTTGAATCTTTAGAATTAACTAGAATATTGTCTCAAATATTCCATAGTTGCATGTACATGATCAATAGATTAGTTTGTTTCTTTTAAACCATCCCACATAATAAGATTAATAACGTTACGCCCCTATTGGGACGCCTGAGCAATTTTCACGAGGGGTGGGACAGGCTAAAATTCCAGATTCGAATCCCCCCAAGGCTGTTTGCTCAGATATACTGGGATTTACCTCCTCTCCATATGATTGGAGCCTCAGTGAAAGGGCACCCACAAGGGAGTGCATCCCAAGATTAATAATGTTACAAGTGTATCTCATACGAAGATATTTTCCTTTACAAATAGAATCCTCCCTCCCACTTTGTGTAATTTTTTTTTCAAAATTAAACAAAAAATACCACTAGAACTATCATTGTTAATAGTAATGGTTAAGACCTTGCTTGCAAGTCTCCTTCTAAAAATGCAACCTCAACAACTTTGCTAGTAGCCTCACCCTTATGACTAAAAATTACACAAAAATTCAAAATTATCTTATATAATTTGCAATTATTTTATACGAAATTTGTAGTAAAACACATATAATTAATTTTTTGAATTGATTTTAAGTATTAGTGGTAAGATGTACCCTTTAACATGAGCTTCTAAAAAACTTTTTCAACTTTATTCTTTCATTGATATAGAGAGTTAAAAACAATCATATGCAATAGTGATACCTGAAATGCTTAAAACTAACATATTCAACAAATTTAAAAGATAGTTAGTTCATCAACAATTATCACATGAGCTATCGTCTCTCTAATAGTTTTTTGATCAAACTTTCGACGTGATAGGGTATCTTCACCCTCATGATCCTTATCTCCCACGGTTAGAAATTCAACTCCGTTAGTTTTTTTTTTTTTTTTTAAGGTTCATGTTGATCAATTGATTGATTTATTTAGCATTTTAACATGTGTTAAGAAATTCTTAGTGTCATTATGATTAGAATGAACAACATAATCAACTCCATGGTAATTACAAGATGCTCTAATAGCCCCACAATACAAATAAGTTCATTAGAACAATTATTATTTATATATTTAAAATTTATAAACATAATCAAGTTATATGAAAAATTAATACTTACATTGTAAGATGATGTCGTTAATAAATCTATGGCTAGTTACTAAGAAAATAACTCCCAAATAAATAATTTCACTATGAAATACTTGTAAGTGAAAGAATCAATAAGAGGTTATCTTCATGAACCAAATCAGAAGGTATAATCAAATTAATTAATTTAATCTCATCCAAATTAAATATTAGTAAATTTATAATGATTAATTAACTAAGTTTTAAAGAGATTATTACAAACAATTAGCAACCCAAAATTATTGCAAATAACTATGGCATATTCAATTTAAGAAACCAAATTATTGAAAATAATTAATTAATAATTATTGTAAATAATTTATGACTTAAGAAATCCAATTAATAAACAATTATTAATTTATTAATTACAATTATTAAATAATTATTTATAAACACACAACACATATATAAACATTAAACACACAAAAACCAAACAAAACCCAACAAATAAACCCTCAAAAAGAACAAATAAAAAGTAAAACACAATCCCAAGCAACCCACCAGACAAGGCCACTATGTTGTTATGTTTTTAGTGTAATTTTGATGATGAAAAACTTAATAATTTTAGAATTTGAAAATAAAATATTTTGTATATATTTGAAATTTCTAAATGATGTTTTCATGGCCTAAGGATGCTAATTTTTCCACATATTTTGCCAAGCCATAAAAAACTCATTGATAAATATTTTATCTTGAAGAATATCTCTTTATAACTTGAGAAATATTTTGTTAATATCGAATAAAATGTGTGCTGAAACTTGTCAAGCTTATTCTTTAAATCACACATTCTTCTTAAAAGAATAAGGCAAAAATATCAACATCTTATTTTCATCTGTTGACTTTTTCATGCATTTGTTTTACAAAATTTCATAAGTTCAAAATCTGTCGAATTTTTCAAAGATATAGTCAACTCCTTGTGGTCTTTAACCAAAAACAGTCGACAATTATAAAATTTATTGACAGGCAAATTTTACACTCTCGGTCCAAATGATTTTAGTTCAAATCAAATCGACAATGATTGCATAGTGTCAATTTTCATCTATAAAATGTCGACTTTATGTGTCAAAATATCAACTTCTTTTTTAAACAAGTCGACTACATTTTTGAACTATTGAATGTTTTTAGAATTCAATTTGAAATTATCAAAAGTCTTGAAAGAAATAGTCGACCTATTCTTACATATGTCGCCAATTTCTATTCTAACATCTTTAAAATGACTAGTTTTCAAACATCTAATATAGGTAATGGTCATTTAATTTGATTTTAAATGTTTTGACTGACCAACAAGCTATAAATAGAGCATGAAGCAACAAGATAAGAAGATAATGAATAAGTGCAAGTGCTAAACCTAGTGATTTTATTATTCAAGTGTTTTTAAGCTTTCATCTTCTACATTCAAAGACAAAGTGTAATCTTTGTAATATTAGTTTAGCCTTTGAATTTTTATCTTTGAGATTCATTGTAACTAAGAGAGTTATCTCTTAGATTCACTATTCAGTGTAATTTACTATTGTATTACCTAATTTGTAAGCTAGAGGGGTTACTAAGTTTTTGGTAGGAGAATTTGTAATTCCCAGCATTGAAACTAAAAGGACTACCTATTGTTGGTAGGAGGTTATAGTGGAAATAAATGCCCAATAGGTCAGTTGAAGGAGTGGATGTAGGCTGGTACAAAATCACTATACATCATAAGCCTACTTTACTTTTTTGTTGTTGTTTTATCTTGCATTTTTTATCATTTCAAATACATCACTATTTTATTGCTTTATACCTTCATTTATATTTTAAATTTTCAAGAGTTCACATTTTTAAAGACACTCAATTCACCCCCTCTTAAGTGTGTGGTGATTCAAGTGTGCTTCAACTCAACGACGTCGTTTTGGGTGAAATTAATAATCAAATCTGGGATGGGCAAAATGGTGGGTTGGGTTAACCCATATCTAGGTTGAGATTTGGGTTGGTTAAAGCTTCTTGTTAATGGCAGAAAACAAGGGAGGTTCAATGAAAGCCGGCAACAACAAGGTGGCATTTGAAGATAGTCGGAGGCAGTGGATCTGGGTAGTTGTCAGTCATGTTACAGGAGAAAAACAAGGCGACCGTCTGCGTAGGTGAAATTAATAATCAAATCTGGGATGGGCAAAATGGTGGGTTGGGTCAACCCATATCTAGGTTGAGATTTGGGTTGGCTAAAGCTTCTTGTTAATGGCAGAAAACAAGGAGGTTCAATGAAAGCTGGCAACAACAAGGTGGCATCTGAAGATAGTCAGAGGCAGTGGATCTGGGTCATTGTCGGTCATGTTACAAGAGAAAAACAAGGCGACAGTCTGCGTAGAGGATGCTGGAGATGGTGTCGCTCGCAACGGTGGTTGTAGTGGAGGAAAACATGTCATAAAGGAGGAAGACACACCACCGTCAACCATCGATCGTGACCATTGCCACAACAAACAAAAGCTTGAAAACCCATCACCCACGCTCACGGAATCAAGAGAACTTTAAATGGATCACCAAATCAAATAAAAAACAAGAACCGAACCTAAATCGGTCAAAACCCTGCTTCATCATAACAATAAAAGTCCAAAACCCATATTCCAATTCGGTCCCAAATAAATAAAAAAAAAAGAGACCCAATTCTGAATCTGGACTTCAGTTACCGAAAAACCCAACAGAAGCACCAAATTTAGAGCAAACCATTCTGACAAGAGAGCGAGTGACACAAATGACAATCGGAGATGAATCAAACCTTTAAATTTGCTATCTTTTTGTTTGTTGTTTTGGTATGACTAAAAGAATAAAAAGCAAGAAAAGTAACGGATTATCGTTTATAGAGAGTATGAGGGAAAGAAAAGAAGCTAGGTGGCTATATAAAAGGGGAAGCTAGGTGTCTTTCTCTTCAATAGCGTGTTTTCCTTCTCTACTACCACTGCAGTAAGCAACACCATCTCCGGTCGCTTCTACGCCGATCATCTCCTTATTTTCCTTCTGCAATGCGGTCAATAGCAACTCAGATCCACCGCCTCCGACTGCCTTCAGACGCCGACCACCTTGCCATCGTGACAGTCGCCTTTCACACGCCTTTACTAACAACTCACACATACCGTTGTTGGTCATCACCCTTTACTGACCTTCGTTGAACCTGATAGAGTTGTAACCTGAGAGCCAATCATAAGAGTTGTGAGTTGGTTGTATTTCTAATTAATCTTGGACATATTTTGATTAATATCAATATTTCTCTTTTAATACGTGGCAATACGTTCTTCTTTATATTTTACTATTTAGATGAATCCCAAAGAGTGTAACAATATCAATCGAGTTATGATGAGATCATACTAATGAGATCGAATGACTGATGCTTCATTCTTAAACTATTCCTGATCATAGGACTATCGAGTAGGGCCTCTATAGTACTATTAAGACCAGTACACATTATGCATGCTCGTAAAGAGGGTAGTTGATCTCATTGACTACTTGTGTGGTAACACTAATGCAAGTGTGTAGGTGCTCATTGGTGAATGAGTTCACTGAATGACCTAACTTGAGAACACTCAAATGGTAATTCTTAAATGTCAATTGGGAGTTCTATATGGCAACAGGTGCTAGTAATCTCTTTTCCTAAGATACCACAGTTATCTTGTATAAGGAGTGTCATGCTTTGATGCCACTATATGGGGTCCAATAAGATAGGTCCCTAATAGGGTGGTTATTGAGTATGATCTGAATCATACGAATGTAGGTGAGTACGCAAGATGGAATCTATCGACCTTAGTAAGATTTAAAAGGTATATGCCCTATGCAAATGATGAAGTTAGAACTCAAGGAGTCGTTGGCCAATGCATATAATTGAGAATTAATAAGAGTTATTAATTCGACTATAGGAATTGTGGACTTAACATTTGTACACATAGTGTTGGTTATTAGAAGTTTGACATTTTACCATACTTCTAGACTATACTAGGGCATTATGATAGAGGAATTGAATAGCACTGAAACTCGCAACAGAAATGTTCATTAGAAGTGCCATTTTCATTTCATTATGATATGGGGGTCATGATACGTTGCTAGGCGTCAATCTTGATCTAAGAGTAAGATAATAATTTTTGTCATGAGATGAAATAAATTAAAGATCATAATCAAAGAGTTTTATTAGGAGTAGGATTCTATAAATTACCCTTTTCCATCTTCATAGTTGTAATACCTTGTATTGGCATAAGATTGCCACGTAATTTCTAGGATGTTGGGATACCAAAAAGTAGATTTAATAGTAAAATAAATCGCGGAATCAGCTGTAAGGAGTACCCCGGGGCTTAGATGCCTAAAGAAAATGGCACATCAGTATCGAGTATTCCGAGATAAGATTTATGGCATGGAAAGAAATCAGATTTGAAACGGTTTTCGGTACAGCTAGGATTCAGGTTGAAAAATTGAATAATGGTAAGGGATTCCCGGGAAGTCAACGGGAGCCCGAGTAGGGCTATATTAAATATAAGAAACAACCCTTAAGAGGTTTCGAGAAGAAACATAAAGATTTTTGGTCAACATATGATCCTACGTATAATCGGGCCTAAGTATAATTTACTAATTTTAATCGAGGGAGGTCAAAATGATGGTTTTTTCTGAGTTTTGGGGGGGTGGAATGAAGAGTTTAGATCTTATGGGGTTTAGTGGAATAGTTGGATAATTCAGGGGCTTGAGGATAAAGGGCAAAATGCAAAAGAAAGTTTCAAGGGGGCCAAACTGTAATTTTTGAAAACCTGCATAGGCATGGCCGATCTGGCCGCAAATTTGGCCAAAAAATCCGGAGAAATAGCAGCCCAATCTCGTCAGGGCATGGCCAAGGATGGTCCAAGAGGCGTGTGGGGGAAGCTATGGCCGAAGATTGGCCGCGTGGGGGTCGATTTTGGCCTATAACTAGAAAAGGGTTTTAGCCGATTTTAAAGCATCAAATTGCTCGAGCTTGAGGGCGAATCGAAGGAAGCCAATAAGGGGCTTTTGATCCTTGAGTCAAGAGGAGAATTTCAAGAAAATTTCGTTTTTGAGTCAGTTCGAGGGTGTTTCGAAGGCTGGTCGGAATGGCAAGGCGGTTTGCCACGCCGTGCCTGCAACTGCCCGATCGAGGGCTTTTCACAGGTTCTTTCGATCGAAGGTTGGTGCCATCTTGATCGATTGGAAAAAGGCTTTCGAGTGGTGTAAGAAAATCTGAAATTGGAGTCTCGCCGGCAACCGAAAAATCGAAGAAGACGACCGGTGCGTGACTGTCACGCGCCAGCCAAGTCCTCCAGACCACGTGCCTGCACGTAGGGGCGCGTGCCAAGTCCATTTATTTTGATTTTTTTTATTGGTTTCAAAAAATTATTTTATGTATTATTATGTAAAAATATTTGGGAACATAGTTGTGTAGATAATTATTTTGGATTATTAGTAATAAAAAATAGGAGAAAAATAAGAAAATATGAGGAAATTAAGAAGAAAAATATATTTTGATAATTGTTGGATAAATATGATAAATAGGGTGCCTTGCGGCTTAAGGTGAAGTGTCTCGTGCGAAGCTGATGTGGGCACGCAAATCAAGGTATATCGTGTTTTTTGAGAAAATCTGAGTTGCATCTAAAGATGAGTGGTTCTACCGGAAAAACTTGTTTGTGGCATGTGAATGGTTTACTGTAAGTTGATCAATCCAATTTTTGTGCATATTCTTGTTACTTTTGATCACTTTTGATTTATCATGAGCGGTTAGTTTCGTGTAATGGTTTGTCCAAACGATTATTTACACATGCATTGAATTTCGTACGGTAAATTACATACATTGAAATGTTGATTTTATGTTATGCATGTTATGATTTTTTGCATTGACATGTTATGTGTTGCCCATGTGGGACATGGGTTGTTAACCTGTGACGTGGCCCTTGAGTGACAACATTCGAGAATGCGTGCCGAGGATTAATGCTATGTGACTCACTTGGGACGAGGCTAAGACGGACTTCACCCTACGGTACTCCAGTGGCGGGACTGAGAGTGGACACCACCCCAGTTGTTGGCTCAAGTGGCGGGGTTGAGAGTGGACACCACCCCAGATTCCTTTGAGCAATAACATTAATACCGAGGTGTCGTTGATTCCGGGGATAGTGCTGATGTGATACTCTTGGGGGCTAGGGTTACGTTGGGTTTTGGAATGCTTTTGAGTAGGAGCGTAATGCCTAACAATGATAATGGGGTGATTCCCGGGTTCATATGTCGAGATTATCCCTCTTAAGCAAGATTGTGTTTGTCAATGGGTCGATGTGGTCGTGTCGCTTTTGAGAGATTGCATTTTCCCTAGTTAGGGCTAAGTGCTATGTATGGGATTCTCTTAGGCTGGGGCATGTCAGGATTTGTCAGTTTTATACATGACTTTGCATATATTCATGAAAATATTTTTGAACTCTCACTTAGATGATTCAGCATCTAATTTGGACTATGTCACTGTAATATTCAAACGTTTCAGGTGAAAGCAGTGGCGCTAAGGGAAAGGTGGTTGTCGAGATGTAGCTGTTATGTTTAGTTTTCATAGGTCTTTGTCTATGATTACGATGTTTAGAGGTTATGTAATATTTTGATACTTTCATGTGAAACATCGATTTGGTTATTTAACTGTAAAAAGAATTTGTCAGTTATATATCATTGAGGTTTTGATCTTACTTCCGCTAATGTGATTGATAATACTTGTCTTAGTCTATTAATTTTTAAATTTTGATATGCTGAGAAGGTACAATCGGGATTGTCGGAAAATGATTACGATGAGGATATGTATATCGACAGACTTATGTTATGTGTATGATGTTGAAAAAAAAATATATATTCCCGAAATCTCGAGGTAATGCGCGTTCTAAGAAAACGAGGCATTACAATAGTGAACATGTAAGGTCACACACAAACAAAGAGAAGTTTCATGAAAATTCAGTGGGATTGAAAAATATTTTTGGGCCCCGAAAGAATTCATGGATTTTTGGGACGAGCTAGCACTCGCGGAAAAGTCCACAAGATGTCAACAAAAATAAGCAAAAATGAAAACAAGGTGAAAAACCCACAAATGGGTTGGGCCTTGGCCAAACATACTTGGGCTTTCTATAAATCCCTAGTTTGACTAGGGTTTAGGGAGAACTCTCCATTTTTTCCTCATAACCCCTTTAGCTTTTTAAAGAGAGAAAGTTGGTTTTTGAGAAAAACCAACCATATTTCCAAGTGTTGGATTAGATCTTGCATAGTTAATGAAATGAGATCGAAAGGGCATGCTTATCAACATCAATTGAAGCTTCTCTTTGGTGTGGATCACTTATTGAGGGTGGGTAACACCTCGTGGCACCAAGATTCATCCATTCTTCATCGGACAACCAAAAGGTTTGGTTTTTCGTTATATGTTTATATTCTTGAAGAGATTATATATTTGCAAACTAAATCCGTTCATTTTAGGTTTCAAGATTAACCAAAGAATTTGGTTAATCCAAATAATTTTTAAATTTCTGTTGCATTTGGATATAAGAAACCCAACAGAACCTCCCTTGTCTTTTGCCTTTAATAAGAAGCTTCAGCCAACCCAAATATAGGTTGACCTGACTCGTCATTTGCCCATCCTAGATTTGATTATTAATTTCACTCAAAACGACATCGTTTTACCTTGTGGTTTGCGACAAAAGCAAAGTAAAACGACGTTGTTTTGCTAGTGTGTCTATCACACCACATCAGTCGTCACGTAAGCTGGGGCACAAACGTGGCCAATTGACGATAAAATTGAAACAAAAGTTAAAGTTCGATGATCAAATTGAAATAAATGTCAAAATTGGATAAAATTAAAAATTAACTTTAAGTTTAGGATACAATAGTCTAATCGACCTATATTTAAAGACTTCATCATCTTTTATTATTCTTTTTTCTCTTTATCTCTTATCAAGTCTTTCTTCTGTTTCTTTCTCTCTTGGTTAATGACGACATCTATAACAACATTGTTCTCTTTCTCTTTTCTAGGTTTATCACATGATGTACCTAGATGCATCTAGGTTCTCTCTCTCTCTCTTCTACTCCAAACAACCCAGTAGTCGATGACCACTATGTATTTCTTCTTTATTTTTTTCTTAAAAACAAATGACATATAAGAGACAACGAAAGGTAAAATAGTTATTTTTATCCCTTCATTTAACAGTAAAGGTTGTTATTATTATTTTCAAAACATAAGGGTGATTCTTACAATTACGTTAAACTTTAAGGGTTGGTGATTGCAAATTTACCTAATATATAAAGGATAATGCTATTCAACTTGAGAAGTCGAGTTAAATGTCATCAATTATATTTTTAACCTTTTTTTAGTTTTTTTGTCACTATAACTCTTCCTTGGTTTCCACTATGGTACAGTTCATACACAACCAACAAACCAAACATCATTATAGTTGACGTGCCATCATTGTTGAAAACTTGGGGGGAAAACCTAATTATTATCTTCCAAAGAGATTTATAAGCTTGTTGCCCCCAACACTATTGTCATGAATAAATCAAACTAAGAGGAAGAGATCTTGAGGATGGCCAAAAAAGATAACCTATATCTATTGTAGAAGTTAATAACTAAAAGTAAGAAGAATCCAAACCTCTTTGTCACTTGATGTCATTGACTTGAATCACAAAAAACAATATGTTGGTTGTGATTATCATTTAATTTTAATGCCTATTTTGTTAACTTATAAAAGCTCTATCACAGACAACTTTTAATCTATTATTATCATTTATCATGATTCTTCATTCATTTGGGTATTTAACAAAGGAAATGGTTGGAATTGATTAAAAACTATGACGTGGAAACTTAGTAATACACTAAGAAAGCTAATATATTTGTCAATGCTACAAGTAGAAAGTCTTAGAGTGTGTTTGATTGCAAATATTTTTTATAGAAGCAATCAAACACTGTTAATTTTTCTATGAAAAATATATGTATGATACAAGTATTTAAAGATTCTTTCCATGGAATTCATTTTTCAAGGGGGTGGGGTGATTTTTATTTTCTAGGTAATGCAATCAAATACATCCTTAGAATAATGTACTAGCTACGTTGACTATCGAACCATTCTTTCTTGAGAAGTTAAGGCCATTAGATATGTAGAGGTAATACCATATGAAAGAATCACTTCATGTAACCATGTAATTGTAAGACTAACTCTACTACATATGATTAAGGCGGCTAAAGCTAGTGATAAGTGATGTGAATAGTTTAGGAGAGAGGTGGAACTTCGGAAGATTGTTGATTTTGAAGTGAGGGAAGATGGAGTTCTCATATTTAGAAACCATTTATACATATTAACTAGTGATAATTTGCAAAAAGAGATTGTTATAAAGACAGAGCTTATGTATAAAAACAAAAAAAGTTAAAAACTTATATTAAGAGAAAGAGGAGGAAACAATGAACCGATGTATTAATTCTTTAATCAATAGCCTTTATATAGGAAAAATACACAAAGCACTAAATCAACAACTACATAGCGTGCAAAAACAAACTTTTCTACAATTAGGGACACATACAGACCCATAAAATCACTAGAAATAGAAAAAACCTATTAACCAAGACAAAAAACAATTCAAATAAGTTAAATAAATTAATTAATACTTCCAACAATCCCTCCCTTAAACTAATGTTCCAAACATAACATTCAGTTTAAGAGCCAAACTTCAATGCATTATCTTCTAAATTGGATCAGCTGAAGTACAAACACCAAGCTGCCTCCTGCAGCTTTGAAATGTAGGGAATTTGAGAGGCTTGGTTAGAATATCAACAATTTGGTTTTCTCTTATGCAGTAGATTAAATTAATAACTCCAGCAATTGTGAGATCCCTCAAGTAATGATACTTCACATCTATATGCTTGCTTCACCCGTGCATAACAGGATTTTTGGAGAGCTTTATTGCTGAACTGTTGTCACAATAAATTGCAGTGGCTCCATCCTGCTTAAAATGCAAATCTTTAAGAATCTTTCTTATCCAAATGGCTTGACAAACACATGAGGTTGCTACAACGAATTTAGCTTTAATGGTTGATAGTTGGCTACTTTACTTTTTAGAAGACCACGAAAAAACCCCTGAACCCAACATAAAAGCATATCTAGATGTGCTTCTCATGTTATCTTGATCCCCTGCAAAATCACTATCAGTAAAGCCTACCAAGCTTGATGTTTTCCTTTTCTTGTAGAGTAAATTGAACTCCTTAGTTCCTTACAAATTGTGAAATATCCTCTTGGCACACTACAAGAAATTTAGGATTTAGTGACGGGAATTTTCTTCGCTATTTTACTATGGAATAGTGACAGAATTTCGTTAATTAGTGACACAAATTAACGACGGAAAAATATTCCATCCCTAAAATAATTAAAAAAAATTAAAAATGAAAAAGTTCTTAAATTTTTAGCGACGGGTTATTAAATCCATCACTAAAAGTAGCTACTTTTAGCGACGCAAAGGGGGTTTCGTCGCTACATTTTTATAAGGAAAGAAAAATAAAATCAAATTTTTATTTAGCGATAGAATTCATTTTTCGTCACTAATTTTAGTGATAGAATTCTTTTTCCATCGCAAAACCTCCCATCGCTATTTTTTTTTTTAAAAAATTACATTTAATATTTATTTAAATAACAAAAAATAAAAAATTAATTAGTGACAGAAAATAAATTCCGTCACTAAATAAAAATTATATTTTATTTTTGTTATTATTAAACTTTAGCAATGAAAAACCGTGCCCGTCACTAAAATTAGCAGCAAAAATAATAATCCTTCGCTAAAATTAAAAATAAAAAATTAATTTTAATTTTTGTTTAATAACTAAAAAAATAAAAATTAATTTTAGTGATGCAAAATTCAATCCATCGCTAATTTTAATTTTCCTTTTATTTTTTATTTTTAGTTAATTAGTTTATAAATATTTAAACTTGAGAGGAATATTTAAATTGTATAAAAAATGAAATATATTAATGTATAAATATATTTAAAAAATTAAATATACATTTAAACATGAGATGAATATAAAAAAATTAATTTATAAAAATTAATTTTTTTAATTTAAATAAAAATATTAAGTTTAAAAACAATAATATTGTTAAATTCTAAAAATATCAATTAATATATTTCATATACATAATTAACTATTGGTAATATTTATTAAATGTGTACAAAATGTAAACAAACACTAAATTTGAAAAATAAATTAAAAGTTTAAAAACCATAATATTGTTAAAGTTTTTATTATTTTAAATGTTAGAAATTACAAAAATGAAACAATATCAGGGGATTATATTATATATAAAGAAGTTTAGGAGCTAACTTGTCAATCTCTTTCTCTCTATATGTAATATTTCAAATCAAAATAAAAAATATCTTATATTTCGTAATGTTAGAAGAATCAAGTTTATAGATCTAGATGGCAGTTTAATAATTTTAAACAGCCAAATCAATGGAAGAGAGTACCTTGAAATATAAATGTTTAAAGAAAAGGATATATCATTGACGAGTGTCTTGAGACGAGATTTATGATGCTGAAAATGATCAAAACGGGGATAGTTTTTGGTACAACTAAAATATAGCCTAAAAAATCGAATGATTATAAGGGACTTCCAGAAAGTCAATAGAACCCTAAAAGGGCTTCAGTTTTATGTAAGGACAAATCTTGAAGTGGTATCGGTATGAAACAAAGGTTTTGTGAGGACATTGGGGCAAAAATATACTTATCGAGTAACTTGGAGTTATCAATCTTAGATTTTAAATATTTTGATGATTATTAATTCAATATTTGATAATTGTGCAAAGTCTAAAATGGGATTATTGAGGTTAATTGTGAGGATATGACCTTGGTTAATTATGAGGAGTAATGAGGTGAGGTGTTAGGAATTGGGAAAAGTGAGTTAATAAAAGTAATGATGGCATAAATTAATTAAAGGTATGGTGAGGAGTAATGAGGTGAAGTGTTAGAAATGAGAAAAAATGAGTTAGTAAAAGTAATGATAGCATAAAAGGTATGGTGAGGAGTAAAGATGTGAGATGTTAGGGATGGAGAAAAGTGAGTAAAAGTCATGATTACGGATTTCAAAAGTTATTATAATATAGTTTTGGATCACTTTGGAGTTCAAATCTTATCAAGTCTAGGACATGTGGCAAGCCACCATTGGCTACTTGAAGATAAAATTGAAGCCTCATCATGACCCCCTAAGGTGGCGATGCGTGATTGGTCTGAAAAGTCTATAAATAGGCCATGGGATTTAAACTCAAAACATATTTAGTTCAAATTAGAGATTCATTTGAGAGATTTGTGCTTGAGAAGAAGGAGAAAAATCTGCAAAATGAATGAGGAATGTCGGAGTAAAATCAAGGGAGAATGAGCATCGCTGGAGTTCATGCCAAACACTCAAAGAAACTGCGAGATAAGTTCAGTTTCTTGTAATATTTCTGTAGAAAGAGAAGAGAGGGACCCATAGATTCGAATGGAGGTCAAATCAAAGTTAAATGAGAAAGTTATTGTCAAAATACGAAAGGGTGTCGAAACTGTCGCCGGCGTGTACAGTACACATACCGGAAAGGGGGTACACGTGGCACCTCATGAACCACCTTCTAGCGACGTGTGAGGGAGCATGGAGCTTCGTTTTTCCCTGAAAATTTTTAATTTGTCCCATCATTTAATGCCCTTCAACTCTATGTATAAATATTAGAGGTTTAGCTTACTGAAGCTAGTGTTTTCTGCAGAAACTAGGCCCATTTGCGGCGAAATAGTAACTTCCAATTGTAAACCCTCAAGTTAAGTAGTTCGACCTTAAACCCGATTTTTATGGTTTTATCATGTTGACATGCCTGGTTATGTTATTCATCATGTAGAGTGCATTCACATGTATTGATGATGAAATATACATATGTACACGATGATATTATTGATCATGCATCGCATAGGTTTAAGAGTACGAACTAGCATCATTGCTCTACCAATGGTGCCCCTGTACACCTCAACCTGGTAAGGAGATCGTAAAAATAGAGAGTAGCCATAGTGTGCAGTCGACTCAAACAAAAAGAATGAGGACATTTTGCATTTTGCATACATGCACGAAATATGAAGTTTGTTCTCTTACTTAGATGATTCATCATCTAATTGGACTTTGTCTTTGGAATATTCAAACGTTACAGATGAAAATGTAGTAGAAGGAAGGATGGAAAAAACATGTAATGGCCCTTATCAAATGGATGTTGTGTTGGTTATACGTTTATATAGCCTATGTATTTAAAGTTCTGCTATTTTGAATTCTGAGCGTTTTGAAGAATGATGATGTATAACTTTATTTTTGGGTTAATGCTAAAGTTAAGGTTCGATTCCTATTGTTCGCTATTGATTAAGTACCTAGCTTAGCTTATATGTTGTATGATTTTTCATGCTAATATGGTAGATGGAAATTTTGGATGTTTTGTATTATGTTGAGATTGTTTCTTGAAAAAGATAGGCCGAAATTTCCTAAGTTATAGTATGTCTGGAAAATGGGGTGTTACACTATAAATAGGAGAACTTTTCGCTAAGTTAAGATATGCTCACAATCTTAGTGAAACTATAATTTCACTTTGAACACAAGACTGACTTATGCATCAAAAGATTTACAAGTGATCTCATTCGCGTCTTAAACTTGTTTTTCTCTTTGCAAGCCTCTCGAAAACACCAAGAGACACTTTTTTGTATCTCTATCGAGACATTATCTCGCATAAAAAAAAATCATTATTATATCTTGACAATAATAATGTAAATTCAGTACATAATATTGGTTCTTAAAACTTAACTCGAACATGCAATTTTTATTAGAAATAAATTATTTTTAAAATAAATTCACTAAATGTCTCATCATTTTTTATGAATGTATTATCAAAATCATTTTTAAACTCTCTTAATGCTCATCTTCGTGCATCGGGCTCTTCGTTATTTTGTTGATCATCGCTTGATCTCTTTGTATAACAGTTGTATATCGCTAGTTCTTGAAATTTATTATCTTTTTATTTTTAGTTTTACTTTCCTTGTTGACAAGTTTTGCGTCTATATTTTTTTGTGAGACTCAAGATCTATCCTATTAATCTGTAGATGTTTTGTGGTCTTCGTTTGTAATTCTTATTTATAGAAAAAAATTAATTATTTCATGTAACAAAATAATAATAAATAATCCAATATATTATTTAGATTTATTAATTTATTATAATTATTAGATTTATAATATAATTATATTTTTAAATAAATATTAATTTGAAATGTAATAATTTAAATTATTTTATTATCACATTTTAGATGATTACAATAAATTATTACTCGATTAATAAGATATACAAGTAATGATTTAAAGATTTATGGGTCGCTTGAGTAATATAAAACATTACTCAACTAACTTTTCCATGATTTTTTTTACCTCAATTATCATGATTTAAATTATTCAAATACTTGAATAATTTGCTTACCAAGCAACAAGTAATTTACTAAAGGAACTTGATGTTTTAAACATTAATTAGTCAATTCGAATTCCTTCAAGGAATTTCAAAAAGATTTTTCAATATCATCATATTGAATATATTATGATTTTCACTTATACATTCTTTTTAAATGAATGTATTAGGATTGAGAACTTAAGGACTTGATGTTTTTCTCCTAAACATCAAGCATTCAATTTGAACATTCATATGTGTTTGACTCAAACACTTCTCGATACATTCCTCTAAGTACACTTAGGGTTTTAAGATAATTACTCAATTAATGAGTAATACTTCTATTTAAGCTTACTCACATGTCTTACTCGATTAACATATATCTTGAACACTTAAGATATCATTTTAAGCTTACTCGAGTAATGTGTTCAAGTATACTCTAAGTACACTTAGGATTTCTCTTGTGTGCTATGGATACTTAAATTAGTCCTTAAGATCCATCGTAGATTCTCGTCATCAAATCATCCTAATAGAGAAAATTCATTAAATTTTTGCATTTAAATTCTTATAATCAAAACATCCTCAAAATCAAACTCAACAAGATACATAATGATGTGACAATCTAAATCAACATTTATAAAGCTTAGTAAATTCTTCCATATTAGGGGACCCCCACTTTCTTAGTTTGATGTAACTAGGGTAAACAAAATATAAAAGTCACACTTAAAGTGCATTGTCTTTACATGGTAAAGCCTGTCATATGTGCAATCATGAGAAGTACAAGTTTGAGAATAGTCTTACATGTTTCCCATTTTGGATTGTGTCGCATGTTGGCAATAGATTCACGTGTTTGTGTCCAATGCATAGGAGTACACATTTTGTAGTTAGGATTCATTTCTTCGTATTGAAACCTTAACGTCTTATCCTTGGCCTTTATTATAGCTCTCGCCTCATTTTTAATGACTATCCGTTCCTTCCATTGTGTTCATTACCTTTATTTTTATAATTTTATTTCATAGTTTTCATCTTCTTCCACGTTGTCGTGTGATGAACCTATTAGGTCATTTTCATGTTATACCAATACAATTTACTTCTTATTCCTAAGTCTATATAATGGTGTTTGTTCTTTTTTACCATGTTCTCGATGTTGATCGTATCATTGAGCTATTCAAATATTACTTTAGCATAAATAAGGTCAACAAAAGGTGAATGATTATTTCCCTGAGTAGAGTTGAGCTTGTGATATTGTTGACTGAGGGAGTGCAAAATTTTGGTTTAATTGAAAAGAGAAAAGAGAGATTTGTTGCCATGGTTGTGGAAAGAACAACACTTCCTAGCTTTTGAAATCAGTGAGTTGTGTTTCTAGGCTTGGCAGGAATGGAAAGGCATTTGCTTTTTCGTGACTTCTTCCGGATCTTACAAAGGCGAAGAGGAAACAGTAATATTACCTTCCGTGCCTTCTTCTTCGCTTCAACAGACCCCGACCCTTCTCCTCCCTCTTTGCCTCTATCATTAGTCATATGTTCGATTTCAACCAATTGACCACCAACAACAACTTTGACCTTTCTTTTTCCTCTTTGCTCCGATTTAGGTATTAAACTTGGTCTATTTCTAGTGATTGAAACTACAACTAATGCCATTTATAAAGGTTTTTTTAGTTCTTTTTTGGTTTTTTTGATTTTTTATTCATTCGATTTGGTTATTTCAATTTTTATTCAATTTTCTATTTGTTTAGATTTTTGGTTTATTCAATCAATTTAGTTTATTTTTTAGCCCATCTCAATTTTTTTAATGATTACATTTACCAAATTGACAATTTACCCACCCTTATTTTTTACCAACCCTAAATTCTCTAACAATCAAAAGAAAAGATCTATATTTTATCATTTGGCATTCCTTTTGCTTGGCTTACTCGTGTAATCCCTAGAGTTTTGGTGCATTCTCGTTAGAAAATTTATGAGAAATTTTATAAATATTTTAAAATCACCATTATTTTTCATAATCTTTTCAAAATTACAATAAATACAACAATTAAATTGAACAGATCGTAAGGGTCAAATCTAAAATAAATATGTTGTTGCCAAAATACAACAATTAAAATTTGTGATATGGGGTTCACTCAAGCTCGGTGTTGGGTGGAGTTAGGTTGCCGTAAGAGAGGTCGCCTCAAGGAAGTTTGCCGCTAGGATACTCACGGCAAGGATTTTGCTACTAGCTCTTTCGCTACAAGGTTCTGCCACAAAGCTTCACCACTAGCTCTCGCCACAAGGTTTTTGTCACAAGGTTTCGCCACTAGCTCTTGCCACAAGGTTTTGTCTTCGCCGCTAGGTCTTGCCGTAAGCTTTTGTCTTCGCCATGAGGTCTCACTGTAAGGTTTTGCCTTGGCTGCTAGTTTCGCTGCGAGCTTTTACCTTCGCCGTTAGGTTCGCCGCAAGAATTTGATCATGTTGATGCTCAGAAAATGGTTTAAAAGCCTCGCGGGAATCTTCCCCGCGAAGACCTTACGATGCCAAAATCAATCTCGAATCTCAATATCTATTCACGAAAATAGTAAAGATGCATTCAAAATGTCTAAATTTTACCGGAAGTCTTGTTCACTATCTTCTACCTGAGTATTTATAGGGCATGATTCTCAATGATTGTTGGTGTTGACACGTGTCAATCACTGAATAGGTCAATATTTAACAAAAGAAAAAAGGGAGCAATTACCACGAAGTCGCAGCGAGGTACTTGCGGCAAGCTGCCGCGAGGCTAGTCCTCACGACCAGTCCAGCTCGCGGCCTGGCCATGAAGCTGGTTCCTTGTGGCCAGCAGCTCGCGGCCAGCCTTGTTGCGAGGCCAGCTCACTACCAACCTTGCCACAAGCTTGGCCTTTGTGACTAGTTTTTCCTCAAAAATGATTTTTTATTTTAAAAATCCCTCATTTTTCCCTATCAATTTTCCATGGCACCACAAAATACATATAAAAAAAATAAAGCATATAAAATGCCCCTAAACATGGGCCCACAAAATTTTTTAAATGAATGCACAATTTTCTATTAATCGTTCATTTTTTTTTTTTCATTCGAAGACTTTAGATCACTTATCGTCACATTAAGATAAGCTAATTAAGTAATAAATCATTTAATAACACCTCAAAAAAATATTTTATACACATAAATAACAACAATAAGAAATGTATTATGATGATTAACCTACTATAACGAATGAAAGAATAACTGTCAAGCACTGATATAGTAATTCTAAACACTTTCCATCAGATTAAGTTATTTGTCGTCTGCATGATTCAAAGTCTCATCCCATTTGTTATCTCGTGTATGTAAAAACAAACCAAATATGATATTTTTTTATCTACCAATTTATCTTATCTTATCTGACAAATCAAATGCAACTCAAGAGACTAAAAACTTATAACAATGGTAGATTAAGAACAAGAACTTTATTTGTCAACAAAAATTATCTAAACTTTTTCATCTTGTTAATTAAGTCATTTAACATAATTTATTATGTCAGTGATTATTAATAAATAATAATAGTGATAGATAATAGATTATAATTGACATTAAATGGTGAATTTGGTGTCTTTACTCAAAAACTAAAAATTAAATCTAAAATTGAAAATAAGGTTAGAATTGAGTTTTCAGGGGTCATTAGTGTAATTTTCAAAAAGTAGACTACTCCATGTAATTTAGCCAAACCTAAGGGGCGGCCGTGTAATATACCCTCATATATAATACACTAACCTAGTTTCCCCCACGATACTCCGTAACCCTAGACGCATTAGTCTCTCTCTCTCTCTCCCGCAGGAATGGCCGCCGCGGCTCGCCCTCTGGTCACCGTCCAAAACCTGGAGTCCGACATGGCCACCGACGGCGCAGCCGGTAACACCGTGCCGTTGCCGGACGTGATGAAGGCCACAATCCGTCCCGATATTGTCAACTACGTCCACTCCAACATTTCCAAGAACAGCCGCCAGCCCTACGCCGTGTCCAAGAAGGCCGGCCACCAGACCTCCGCCGAGTCCTGGGGCACGGGCCGCGCCGTATCCCGTATCCCCCGTGTTCCCGGTGGCGGTACTCACCGCGCCGGCCAAGGTGCCTTCGGCAACATGTGCCGTGGTGGTCGCATGTTCGCCCCGACCAAGATCTGGCGCCGCTGGCACCGTAAGATCAACGTGAACCAGAAGCGCTACGCACTAGTTTCCGCAATTGCTGCCTCGGCCGTTCCTTCCCTTGTCATGGCTCGCGGCCACCGCATTGAGTCTGTCCCGGAGTTGCCGCTCGTCGTGAACGACTCTGCTGAGGGGATCGAGAAGACCTCTTCAGCTATCAAAGCCCTCAAGCAGATGGGCGCCTATCCCGACGCCGAGAAGGCCAAAGATAGCCACGCCATTCGCCCCGGCAAGGGTAAAATGCGCAACCGTCGCTATATTTCTCGTAAAGGTCCTCTCATCGTCTATGGCACCGAGGGGTCCAAGCTCGTTAAGGCCTTCAGAAACATTCCTGGCGTTGAGATCGCTAACGTCGAGCGCCTGAATCTTCTGAAGCTGGCGCCTGGTGGTCATCTTGGCAGATTCGTTATCTGGACGAAATCGGCTTTTGAGAAGCTGGACTCAATCTACGGATCTTTTGACAAGCCCTCGGAGAAGAAGAGGGGGTATGTGCTGCCAAGATCGAAGATGCTGAACGCTGATTTGACCAGGATTATCAACTCGGATGAGGTGCAGTCAGTCGTGAGGCCGATCAAGAAGGAAGTGAAGAGGGCCCCCATGAAGAAGAATCCACTGAAGAACCTGAACACTATGCTGAAGCTGAACCCGTATGCCAAGACTGCAAGGAGGATGTCACTATTGGCCGAGGCCCAGCGGGTCAAGGCCAAAAAAGAAAAGCTTGATAAAAAGAGGAAGCAAATTTCCAAGGTATATTTCTTTCCTGTTTGTGTTCATCTATATTTCTTACTTACGAGTCCCGTATGTATGCGTACAATGCATTATGTTATACTCTGTTAAGTTTGACTACGTTCATGAGAAGCAATTGCGTTATATTAGCTCCGTTGTCGTTAACTATATAATCTCTAGTGCCTTTGTTGTTGCTGTTGCTCTTTTTAGAAGATCTAACAGTTCATTTTTGTATGAATATGAATAGTTTATATTGGTGAAAGTTAGTTTAACAAATAGAATAATGTCACGTTTTTATATGCTGATCACACTCCGTAATCCATGCATATTTTGTGAAGTAAGATCTGTAAGGTTATGTTTTGTTTTGCTGAAATGTCATAAGTAGACTATGTTATTTTTGTTTTCTAGAAGTTGACGGTTCAGACATGAATTTGGCTGATCAAATTTGAAAATGTATGTTTCATTCTAACACAAAAGTTTCAGGTAGATGTATTTAGTTTGGCTTTGAGTCAGCGATGAGTTTGGTTATTCAAGTGAGTTTTTTGGTATTAGAATAATTTTTACAACTATGAATCGTGAATTAAATGGGTAAGAATTTTGGTTGTCTTTCTTGTTGATCTTATTTGGATGACTGAAATTTGTACCATTTGGATCCATCCTTTTTAGTTGTTGTAGTGCTTTTGTTGAGGTTAATATATTTGCCAGATCTCAATGTTTTGATTTCAATTTTGAAGTTGAGTGTCTACTAGGGACATAGGATTATTATAAGTTGTATGCATAAGATGGTTTGTGTTGTCCTATTTTCATACTCAGTCAATGTGTTGTGTTCTTCACAAGATCTGCAATGTCTATTCGTCTTTCATGCAAAAAGCCCTATTGTTTTGTTATTTAATATTTTTATTAGTTGTCTAGTTAAGATGTTGAATTTTCAGGGATTTTATAATTGTAGTAGTAATGTTTCCTTATTATGTCTATTTGTCAAAATTGGAAAGGAAAAACGGGCAGGGTATTGCCTTGTAGCTTTTGTTTTTTTCCTTTTGTGCTATTGGGCTGTATGTCTGTTAACACGTTTATTTAACAGTTCCAAGACACTAAGGGCCTCTGTGTGGTTAAGGTTTTTGTTTTTTCTCTCTTATTTCATTGCATGGCCTATAAATTCTTAAAATGTTGAAAACACTTTATTTTATGTAGTTCTGTTTTTGTATGATATGGAGCATTAGGGAGCATTTATTATTATTATTATTATTATTATTATTATTTAAATTAGGTTACTTGGGAAAAAATTTCAGGATGGTGGTGTTATTTTATTTGCATAACTTATGATTTGTCTATCTCCATTTTGGTCCTTGTAGATGCATGAGCTTCACCTTTGAATACCATAGGAACTTGTTTTTGTTGTTTAGCATTTTTCAAAAAAAAATATATATATATATAATTATTGTATTGGCATTTGCAATAATCAATTTTTTTTTTCTTTTCTTTTCTACCCTCTATATTGTAAGCATTATAAATGCTTTTGTTTTTCATCTCTTAAAATGTTTCTGAGCTTTTTTGTCTGTGTTCTTGGATCTTTCATATTTGTGTTAGACTGATTTGTTTATACGATACTTTTTATAGCATGTGACAATTGTCTCGTTGTGGAAAGGCCGGTTAAATCCTTTCCTCAGCCATATGTGTTCATACTAAACCTTATATTTTGGTAGTGTTGAACACGCCTCTGCATAAAAGTTGTTTTGTATTTTGGATGCCAGTTCAATTGTCATCGTTTATTTTGATGAAAGTTTTAATTTCTAACGTTATGCTTATTGTTTTACATTGTATGGGAACTGAATTATCATGTCTTACCACTGTATTTATCAAGCTAAGGAAAATTTTATGGTTTGATCCTTGTCAGGAGGAGGCTACCGCAATTAAGGCTGCTGGAAAGGCGTGGTACCAGACTATGATTTCTGACAGTGATTATGCTGACTTTGAGAACTTCTCAAAGTGGTTGGGAGTCTCCCAGTGATTTATTTATGCCATCCGAGTTTAACTTTAATGCTATCCTTTTTATCTATATGCTTCAACTTAAGGGTTTTGCCTACTTTGCTTTTATTGTTGGTTCCTGGGACTTGAACAAGATTAGGAGGGAAGGAAATTACTGGACCTTTAGTTACTTCCCTCTAGTTGGACAAATTTTTGGTTACAGAAAATTCGGATTTAGATATCTATTAATTGTAGTTTTGGTTCTTAATAATGTTTGTTGGTAGGTTGTGTTGGTTTCCAATTTCTATGCATGTTTGCCTCTAATAAGGGTGTGCTTGTTAGGGATTTAGCTATGCTGAAGAATTGTTTCAAGGTTTGTTTTGGCCGCCCAACTCCAACCCTATAGAGGAGTGTTAGTGGCACTGTTTATTGAGAGCTCTCACTTTGGAGTTGGAATGCTGACCTGAACCCATCTGTTTAGGCATAGGGTAAAGCCCTTTGTGTGACTAGCTAGCAAGCACTGTTTATGATCTTCCGAATTCATCCAATCAGAAGATAAGACAGAATATAATCATTTCAACCCAGTTAAATTTGGTATAATTGGGTTTGATTGATGTAAGCACCCCCATCGGATATCCCAATCACCCGATCTATTCGAATGAAGGCGCTTACATAAGGGAATGGAAACTAACACAAGACAAAAATACCCTGGTATACTTACATATAAAATATAACGACGGAAGCAAAATGATATACATGCATGCCCATGAGTACTCTGTTGAAATAGCGGTCGCGGAATATATAAATATATACAAACCCTATGCTAGCAAATGAGGGATTCAAGGAACAACCTGACAATCAAAAATAAGAAACAAAAATTCTATCAAAATATCAGAGATAACGGGGGCAAGTCAAATGTACACCTTACTAACATGGCTAGATGTTAGGTGACGTAGTCCTCGTCCTCGGCCTTCGCTTTACCCTTACTTGGAATGATAGAAAGTAAAGTGAGTCGCAAGATTTAGTAAGTTTATATGAAAAGAAAGGCTATAACATGAATAGAAGAGGAGATTACCCCAAATATAGACACACAAGCCATGTGACGCAACAATATAATAGTGCCGCATAATAAAAGTACATACTGGTCCTTGGGGCCCACATAAGATACCTGGCACTCAAGTCCCATACCAATCTGTCGCTGTCTTGAAAAGTAGAATAGATCTCCAACAAACCTGTACTCACTGTCCCGGGTCGGTACTCTCGTCACCCGTATCCACGTCGGTACTTCTGACACTCAGAACAGTATTCCCGTCCAAGAACTAAATACTACCAGTAACCATGTAATGCACATAAAATGTAATGGTGTAATGAGCATCAACGTGATACATGGCACCCATACATCCAGACATCAGGTCATGTTCCGCCCATATAGTAAATCACACACGATGCATATGCCCGTGCTGGATGCAGCATAACCAAGTTAGAATGCCCGTGACCAAGCATAATTAAATCATGATAATCTCAACCTGCAGCTCGTACCCATGTGCATGCCAAACCATGCAACAAGAATAAAATATAACCAGTTATGCTATAATCACATAACGGCAGAGTTAGTTAACAGTGCCTGACACCGGTTAGCGGTCAGTGACTAGGAGAGACCATCCGACAGCTTAAGATAGACCGTACGACAGTCACACTGTCACCGAACAGCCGATCCTTGCCTCGCACAACCGCTTTAGCCTATAAACAACCAAAAATTCAATAATAATACCCGAGCAACTAAAAACCTAGTCCCGGGTGAGTACGACATCATTCCCATAGGCTTGGGAGTGGTACAAACCCCCATAGGCAACCAACGAATAAAATCCCTGAGACCAATTTAATAAATTAAATTTTAAAACAAACCGTTTAAAATTTCATAATTTATTAACAGTCAAAACAAATAAAGGGAGGTCAAATAAATTGATAACGAAAGAACCGATGAGGAGGGTATAAAGAACTTGCCTTAACGAAGATATCCTTAGACTTGTTTCAACCCAATACGGTAAAATTTATACAAATTGCAACACCCAAATTATTTGCCAAAATTTACAAATTTGGACTCTAAACGAAATTTCGACCGTACAGAATATTAATTACTAACTTGTCTACATACCTGGCAATTTAAATCTTCAATTAAACTGGATTTAATCTGAATTTTAGCCCTAAAATCTCTCAATTTCACGATCGCGCGCATTGCTCCCTTTTCTGTAATTTACTTACTAATCAATTGCAAAAAGGAACGCCCGAATTGGGCTTTAAATAGGGGCAAAACGAGCGGCTAAGGCGTGGCCACGTGACAGCGTGCGGGCCAGCACTGGAGGCTACCGCCTCTAATCGAAACGACGTTGTTTCGGACGCCCAGTGGCTGAAATAAATCAGCCAAAAATTCGGCCCTCGCACGCGCACACCCGTGAATTGAACCCGCGACCTCGCCCACGCCTGCGAACCGCTCGCGCCCACGCTCGCCTTTAACCTTATACCGCGCGTATTTAATTTAAAGAGACCCTTGGTCCCTTTTACGGAAACCGCACCAGCCACCTCCAACTTTTATTATTTACACATTCACCCCTTATATTAATTACACTAATGCTCGAAACTTATAAAATTTTTATAATTTAATCTATTTTATTTTTTTCTTATTCCAAAAATTTTCTAAAATAACATAATTAATTATTTTAATTTTTTATTTTCTTAAATCCACATAATTTATTTTTATTTATAATAATAAATTATTTAATTTTTTTTTAAATTAAATTACTTCGATAATATATAATTAAATTAAATCATAATTTACTATCGCTATAATTGACCTTTGCATGGGTTTGATGATTTGTAGTCATTAATTAAATTAAATCGTAAATTACGAGCTGCTACAATTGACCTTTGCATGGGCTTGATGATTTGTAGTCGTTACAAGTTACTTTTTGAAGGGATAGTATCTGAAAAGTGCTTGTGATTTGTCATAAGATTACTAGTCACTGTTTGTCATGGGGTTGTCTTTCTAGATATTTTGTTTCGTCGGGAAGGGTTTAAGTCCCAGATTCGGAGCCAGCCAGCCAAACTCGCCCTGAGGCCAGAACAAGATTATTAGTCCCCACAACCCCCCGAGTAAACAAATGAAGTCACACAAAAAGCCCACAGCATATGTGAATCCTTTTTTTAAATTTGCCTTAAAAGAGGCAACTGGTGGTGTGACTTGCGATTGACGCTCTCGATCTGCCACCGCTACACATCATCCTGTCCCAACTTCCCCATGCTATCATGTCAATTGTCAAGTATCTTACAATTTTAATTGAATGGAGGCCAATTGTTATATTGTCTATCTCAAATAATATAAAGTTTATCCATGCTGATAAAATCAGGGGGGGTGGAGGTGGCGTGAGCCTTGTTCCCCGCGTCGACGCAAACAATAAATCATTACCCTTAAATGGAGATGTACTCGGGGTTTAAAATTTTATGAAAGTAAAAATTATTATTGATACAGGTAATAGATCATTTAAATACTTTTTTGAAATAATTTGAAGAGATTTACTTATCCAATGTCAAGTATGAGGAATATAGAAAAAAAAAAAATTATACTTTCCTATTAAATTTTTTTAAAAATTGATGCCTTACATTTAAATACTTTTAAAATTTACTATACAAAGAACATTATTAACTTTTTCTTATTAACAGGAAACCCCATAATCTCTTTGAGAGGTGCAACAAAAATTTATATCAATCTAGAAGTACCACAAGTCAAAGCAATGATTGAAAGGTCCATATCTTTTACCTATGATAATTATATTATAGGTTAACCTTTTAACACATCATAATTTCATTTCCTAATGGACTTACTTAAATAGCTTAAAAAGTTGCATCACATTTAAATCACAATTTTTTTGCAACAGAAGCTGAAATTCAAGTTATTAAAAGTAAGAAAAATCTCCAAGTTCCATTAAAGGAGCAAATGTTCATCAATAGAAACACAATTTCAATTTTGATGATGGAATGGACTACTGAAGAATAGATAAAAAATTATTGAATATATTACTTTAAATTTATAGATGAAATAGACAAGGATTCAAAATATTATTTAAAATAATTCTAATTTTATTATTATATTTATTACCATGAACAGACCTTCACATTCAGAGCAAAAGTAATGGATGTTAAAATATTTTTTGGTTTGTGTTATATTTCATGCAATATTTTTAGCAAGAAGTTGATGCCCAATAATGGTGCATGCATATGCAATGAGTGTAATAAAGAATGCAAATATCCATTGACCAGGTAAAAAGAAAAAAGAAATTAAGTCAAGTTTTTCATTAAACTATTTTTTAAAATAAAATTAATAAAAAAATAAACTAATCGTGACATTTCAAGCATAAGATACATCTTAAAATGGCTGACAACAATAGAAATACAACATTTGTACTCTTCAATCAAAAAGCAAAAAAATTACTAACACCTCTGCGAAGATTAGGTCTACAAAGTTTAACTTTGCTAGTGCAAATTTAATACTTATTAAGAAAAACTTTTGTATTAAAAATAAAAGTCAACCATTATAATTTAAAGAAATGATTGAGAAACTACACAATCTTGAAAATTTACATTACTAATTATCGATTGCAGGTCAAAGAAAAGCAAATGATCTGAGCTTTAGGAACTTGAAGGATTTGAGATAATTCTTTTCTTTATTTATTAAACTTAATTTTCTTACTCAAAAAAGTTATTTACAAAATTTTCAATTAAAAAAATTATAGAATTTCCAGCATTATTTGAAAATTTCAAATATTTCAAAACAAAAAATAAAGGACAAAGTGGATCTGGACCAGGATAATGAAGACGAAGATAAACAATAAAACAAAAACAAAAAGAGAAAATTAATCTACTCGGATTAGATATATCATTAAGATAGAGTATTATAACTTTTATGAGAAATATTTTGTAATTTAATAACTTGCGACTACAAATTTAGTTTAATTGCAAGTTTTATTAAGTATTTTTAATAAATATACTAAACTACATATTCTTCCATTTCAAATCATTATCTAAAATTTTTGTTAGTTTATTATGACTTAAACTTTTATGAGGGAAAACCTGTGTGATTGGGAAACTGGATATAATGGCAATAATGATGTCTTAGCGGTGATAATTTGCAAATAGGCCAAACATTATAATAATTGCATTATTTGTATGGGTCAAAATGTATAAACATGACAGTTACACTCACAGATTAAAATATTAATACAATTTGCATCTCTTTTAGATTCTTATTTAAAACCAAAATTTTCAATTCAATTAGCAGATTATCTACCGTGTTAGGCTTCGTATTTTATTTCTATCTTTGTAATTGCCTAAATGCTCATAGTGAATGACAAAAATATATGGTATTTCTTATTATTTATGATATTTTTAATTTTTTACCCTTCAAACATAATTTATGATATTTTTAATTTTTCATCATTCAAATATAATAAACCTTTAAATTTCAACATTTATCAGTAAAAAACATATCAATAGTCACATCTTAATTATATACATCCATTTATTATAAAAATATTGAATGGTGCATAACTAAAATTACAATAGTACTATACTAAAAACAATGGCGCGCCCCACACACACATAACTATAAGGGCATGTTTGATAGCCCAAAATTTACAAGGAAAATGTAGTTTTTCCACCCATTTTTCAACTTTTGCATTGTTTGATAGTATTTTTTTTCTAGGGAATTCATTTTCCTACCATTGGTCACGTGAGGCCATTTTCCTTCAAATCAAGGAAATTAAATTCCTTAGGGGAGGAGTGAATATGTCAAAAATTTAATAATTAATAAATATAAATATATAAAAAGTGAATATGTCAAAAATTATATATAAATTATTTCTTTAGAAAACAAAAAAAAATTAATTTTGTAGTTTTATTTTTTGAGAAAATAATTTAATTAATTTAAAATACGTTATTATTTTAATTTTTCTGTACAAGATTTAATATTTTTTAATACATTTTCACCATTGAATTCCACGAAAAATGTGTCATTTTTCATGAAAAATAATGCCTATCAAATACGAAATGCCAGAAAAATTATCCAATTCTATGGAAAATATTACCAATCAAACACCAAAAGATGGAAAATAACATCATTTTCTAGGTAGAAAATTATACCAATTAAACAGCTTAAATTTTCAATTTTCAAGAATTTATTTTCCCTAGAATTCAATTCCCTGGAATTCATTTTCTTTCCACTCAAATTCCACCCTTGCAATCAAACGCATCCTAATTGTATTAGATTTATTTTATGTCTATTAAAGGCTTTTTCTAATTAAAAGTATACTATTTATTTTTACAAATCATATTCAAATGTTACAAAAAAAAAATTTAAACAAATCATTCAACTACAATACTAAAATTTAATATATATATATATATATATTATACAAAAAAATATCAAACAACAAAAATATATTTCACACTAATCTATAAAGCTAGCAAAATTTATAATATATTGCAAGCAAAAATTAATTCTAAAAAATTAAAAATTAACACTAACAATATTTAAAAAAATATATAACTCAAATATCACTATTATCTATTTACAAAACAAAATTGGCGCATCTCATTGTGGGGAATAACGGCTAGTGTGTGTGTACATATATATATATATATGTGTGTGTGTGTGTGCGCGCGCGCGCGCGCGCGCGCGCGCGCGCACGCGCTTGCTTGCTTGGAGGAACTAGGAAGGATGATGATTCGAGCGAAACCAACAAATGCAAATGGGGTGAAGCAAAGATGAAGAAGAAGACAATTAATTAACTAAGCTTAATCCAAACTTTCCTCCCCATTCTTCACTCAACCACCAGTGCTGAACTCAACCCACTTCTTCTTCCGTCTGCAGAGCTTCATCACCCGGTACCAGGCCATCCCAACCACCGTCAGCGACAGACTCACCAAATACACAGTCCGAGTGGCTATTGTCATCACGTAGATCAAGAACCCAGATGGAATCGTGCACATTATTACCAGCCCCGCCACCGGCAACGGCACCCTGTACGGCCGTCTCGCCTCCGGCATCGTCCACCTCAGCCACAGAAACGAGGCGAACTCCAGCAGCATCCCCAGACTATAGAGGAAATTCACCGACGAGATGATGCTTTCAAAGTTCATGTACGACACCGCCAGTGCGATCAGTGTCGGCATCAAGATCCCGATCCATGGGGTGTCGAACCACTTCGATCTCACCCCGAAGAACCGAGGCAAAACCCCCAAATCCGCCATGCCAAGGACCTGGTACGCGCAGCTGCTCAATTGGGCCTCGAACAGTCCGATGATGGACAAGACGGCGCCGACTTCCATCCAGATTTTGAGCCACTTTCCGGCGATTATTTCAGCTACATCGGCGAAGTACCCATCGACCCAGTCTTCCTGAACCAGGGGGATGGCTCCGGTTGTGACCAGGAGAGGGATCAAGTAACCCAAACAAGTCAAAAACCCGGCCGAAAACAAGGCCTTGGGGAAGTTCTTTTGGGGCTGGTCAACTTCGCCGGCCAGAGTGCTCGCATTGTCCCAGAAATTCAGATTCCAGAAAAGGGTATTGAAGAACAGTGTCCAGTTTTTCTCCATGCCTTTCCGCCCCAAACTGATCCATCGTTTCGGCTCAATCTTGGGAATGGCAATCAATGTCATGACGAGGAATGGAGAGAGTGACATGATGCCCAAACAGACGGCGGTGTAGCCGACGATGGTGAGGCCGGTGTAATTGAGAAAGGAGAGGAACAAAGTGGAGATGAAAATGGCGAGATAACGGGGCAAGCCAGAAGAGAAGACGGGGAAGAGGAGCTTGAGATAGTCGATGCAGAGGACGGGGTAGGAGGCTTCCAGGTGCCCATGAGGGAGCCCCATAAGGGTCCGAAGGCGCGGTGGGCCCAGATCACGAAGCCACCGTTGCCGGGGAAGGTGGTGGCCAGCTCGGCGGTAACAAGGGCCTCCGGGATGCTCCAGATGAAGGGGAACACCAGGAAGCCCAGGATGGCGAAGAGGGGCCCGGCCGCGAGCACGGAGGGTTCCTCGCCGTAGGGGCCGCCGGCGACCTCGAAGAAGATGAGGAAGACCAGAGGGAGTAAGGCTAGCTTCTTGGAGGCGGCGGGGGGAGTGAGGCGGTGCTGCTCTTCTTCTTCTTCGATGAAGACCGCCGATTGGGCGGATCCCATGGCGGCCGATGGTGGTAGTTGGGGGTGAGTGTCAAAGGCCATTGTTGAGGAGGAGGAGGTGGTGGCGGTGGTGATGATTCTTCTTCTAAAAGATAGATAGATAGATACTCGGTTACTAGTAGACTGTGGAAGGGTTTGTTTAGATTAGAAGAGGAAAATTGCGTTGGTTTGAGACTGTGCCAATCCAATCCTTTGAAATTGAGAGATGGCTATGCTAATGCTATTGAACTTTGAGATATTTTGGGATATATTCTGTTATAAAAACAACGTTTGGATGATTCATTTCAAATTCAATCCATACAACAATATTTATCTGTAATTTTGGTTCCACTTGTCAATAAAGCTGACTTCAATTAGTATTTTTTTATTTAGAAACCTAAAATTTCCATCATGGTATAAGCACAAAGTATCATTCAAATTAGTTATCACACTCTATAAAAAAACAAAAGAATTGGTTTTGTAATGTTTATTTTCTATAGAAAGTTTGTTCTCCTTCTTCACTTGGCATTTGCCATTTGGCAGGCAGTAGTTATTATTATTATTATTATTATAGTCATTTTTGCAATGGAAATTAAGAAGTTATAATGGGTTGATGGATTGATTGTTAATATGTTTAGTTACTGTTTATTAATTAAGATATTGGGTGAAAAATGTTAAATATGAAAAACATTCTAGATGTTTATTGTTTTCAACATATTTGTTAAACTTATTTGATAACTTTTATAAAAAAAGTCACGTGACTTTTTATCTTAATTTTTCAATATATGTTTCTCTCTTATCTCCTCAAGATAAACATATATTAATCTTGATCTTTACAGATAAAAAAAAAAATAACACTTGTGTCCTCTAGTGCATTTTAAAAAGTTTAACAAACAATTTGATAAAAATCTTAGAATGATTCACAATCTTATCTTGATCATTCTATATTTTGGTTCGGGAAACATTTCGATCTTATCTTGAAATTACTTGTAACAGCCCACTTCTTCGGGGAGTGTTATGCCTTAGGAAATTTGGTCTTTTTTTTTTTTTTTTTTTATATTATCCTGAAATTCCCTAAGACCTTATCTAGTGCGAGATATTTACACTAGAAAAGAAATACAAAGCAGAAGCTGAATCGAACCTGCTTATATAATAATAACTAAACATGACATTCATTACAAGGTTAATTCATAAGCGTCTGACGATAAATGCAATGTACATAATTCTTAAACTACTCATATTACAACATAACATGGTACATTTACTCGCTTCTTGACGTCTCGCGTCACTACATATCACCAATCTCGGAATCATCTCTGCAAGTCTCGGCTGGAACGTCGAATGTTCCAGGGGCGAACCCAAGTTAGATGATGAACCATCTAAATAAAGGTACTAAATGCAATGTCATGAGTGTATGGAATGTCTTTCATCGTAGGTGTCAACTGCACCCCTCATGCTGCTTATCATTTTAGCGGCCACCTCTTTCGAAACCGGGGTGTATAGGTGCACCCTTGATAAGACAGCGGTGCCAGTTCGTACTCCCTACGGCCTCATATGCGTGTGATCAACAGTATCAACGTGTAATTATGCATTTCATAGTCATGTATGCAGTCTATGTAATGAACATATATCAGGGCATGTCAATATGATGAAAAACATTTTCAAGGAAGTACCACTTACCTTCTAGAGCTTATCGGGCTACCTCGATATCCGTGCCTTGCCTCATGCATCGCCTCGATTTGCGTGCCAACCTCAAAATTTGCACACGTCTCTTCAACTTCAACCTCAAAGTACCATATTCACCATAATTATTTAAATAAATATTAAAACCTATTTTTCCATAATTTCTAGCATTTTCTATCATTTTTTTCTCTATTTCTTCTTAATTTTCCTCAATAAATCCAAACTAAATATTTCGAAACTATTTTCTCAAATATTTCTCTATGAAAATTCATAAAAATAATATTCTGGAATTTCTAGAATTTTCTAGGGAATTTTACTCACCTTAACTTAGCATATCGGATTTCCTCGGTATGCATGCCCTATCCTTGAAATGCGTGCCCGGGCCGTTTTTCTCACCAAAATCTCCGAGATATCACCGAAACATAATTTCCTATTTTTCGGGATTTTCTAAGATTTTTCCCTATCAATTTTCTATTTTTTTTTTCTTTTCTTTTCTTTTCTTTTTTTCCTCTACTATTCATCTTCTTCCTGCTTCCGCCCCTCCCATACACCTGCAACCTCTTCCTTTCTTCCTCCTTCTTTTCTTTCTTTCTTCTTCTTTTTTTTTTTTTTTCTTCTTCCTTCTCCTTTTCTTCTTCTTCTTCTTCCTGCTGCTCCACGCGTCTACTTCCTCCATGGCTGCGCGAACCAGCCATCCCAGCCGCCGCCTAGCCCAGCTGCGCTGCACGCCGCCACCCCCGGCCAGCCACTGCCGCGGCCATCGACGTCGCGCGCCACCGTCCATGCAACCACCTTCGCGGTCGCTGCCCACGGCAGCCTCCCCTACTTGCGTTGGCCTGCTGGAGCTCGCGGCCATGGCTACCATGGCCGCGACTTCTCTTCTTCTAGCCGTTTCCCGAGCTGCCTTAGGCACCAACGAACCCTGATGCAGCTGCTTCGAGTGCTGGCTGCCCTCCGCTCGCCGACCCATAGCTTGAGAGCTTCGAGCTCGAGCTGCCATGGCCGACTTCGGCCTTCCTTGCTGCCATCAACGGCCGCTTCAAGCTGCTTCTCGGCCTTCGCTTGCCGCTTCGCGAGCCTTCCCTAAGCCCTCCGGTCGTCGCCGCATCGTGCGAACACCACTGCAATCGCAGCCCCTGCTCCGCTTGCTGCTGCTCTGCTCGAGCTTGCGACCATGGCTACCGCAAGCTACTGCCTCCCACTCGGCCCTCTCTGTTCCAGCACACTCACACACACACACACACACACAATCTCTTCCTCTCCCTCCCTTGCTTCTCGGGTTGCCCAGCCCTTGCATCTCTCGCCCTCAATCACTGCCAATTTATAGGCAGCCATTGTGGCTCTCCACGAGCGTATATACATCACATTAATTACACAATCCCTCAAAATCGGCTACCGTATCCCTTAAATCCAGCTGCAATTTTCTTCCTCAATTCTTGCTGCCATAATCTCCCCATTTTGCGGCTGAAATCTCGGCCATTAAAGCTTCACAGAAGTTGGCCATCACACGCACTGCTACGCCACCTATATATACAATTTATATATACATATAATTATATACTACATATACATAGAAAATTACATAATTAATTTTAAAAATTACACATTAAACCTCAAATTTGATCCTTACTATACTAGTACAATTCCCTAATTACAATTATGCCCTTATACCTCAAATTAATTTGCATTATAATACGGAAAATTAGTAATCCAAATCTTAGCTGAAAATGACGATGTTGCCCCAGTGTTCTCACCGGTCTATCGTTTCATCCTGAAACTACTTAAGGGTTGCTCGTTACGCAAAACCAAAGCCCCCCTAGGGTTCTGTTAATTTTTCGGGAGCCTCCTACGACGATTCGGTTTTACAGCCTAATTAGTAGCTATATTTTAGCTGTACTGAAAAATATTCCCGATTCGATTTCTTTTGATACCATAAATCCTATTTCGGAATGCTCGTCGAAACCATATTACTTTCTTTAGACAATTTTACTCCGAGGCATTCCCTGCAGTTGATTTGGTACGTATAACTGTTATCAAACCAATTTTTCGTCATCCTAAACTCATCAAAATTACATGGCATCCTTATACGAACATGGGGTATTACATTACTGTTCTTGCGCGGTTTCCCCCACTCATGTCCTTGATTTCGGTAGAAGAAGTAAATCGCAGGGGGCCTTTAGCTTTTACCTAGGCCAAGTATCGAACTCGTGATCTATTGGTATCAACCCTAGCGTATCACTTGACCGCTACTTGACCTATACCCTGGGGGCAGCATTTTGATCTTATTTTGATATTATTTTATCTTGTTCATTTTAACAAACGTTATCTTAAAATATTATAAATTAAATAAAAAAAATCACTTTTCTTCCAATCCTTTTGAATAACCAAAACTCAGGTATTTAGAGGCAATATGTTATAATAATATCTTCCTTAAATTTTTCATCTCTATATTCTAGCGGGGCACAATTTTGCAATTTCAAATACGATTTGTTTACTTAATGTTCCAAGCATTCATTTAATTGATGATGATATTAAATATAAAAGCGATTATTAAAGTTCATATATCTAGATCCGACTATGCATATCATATAAGGTTCAAATATAGATAATAAATTAAATATATTTTATATTTAATATTATAATTAAATTAAATATAAAATAATTATGTAGTATTTCATATTTAAATTTGATTGCCACTATATATAATTATTGTGTCATAGGTAAAAGTCCCTTAAAAGCCCAAAATAACTTTTTGGATTAAAAGTAATAAATTTTTCATACGCGAGGGTCTCACACAAACGCTCAAACTGGATAACTCTGACATTCAAAAATTCGTCAGAATATTCTAAGAAAATAATAAATAATTATTTATAAAAAATTCTAATTTTAAGAGAATTTCAGAATATGGGAATAAACAATCATTCATAGGAAATTATATCCTCAAAAAAGGGCAAAATAAATGTTATCTACAAGAGATAGATGTCATCCATAACAATTTTAATTCCAGTCAAATTAAAAAAAAATAGGGTAATCGTTATTTGTAAAAATCTTAATTCTAACAAGATTAGGAAAAAGTCAAGATCAGTGTTATTTATAATAATCATAATTTTGAATTAATTAAGATTACTCCATTTCTCTTTATAAATATACATGCACTCATTCTTGAAGATGTATGTCCCTAATACTAATTTTAATACAACATTCATCATCTTCAATATTTGACTTAAACATCAGACTGTTTGTGTGAAAATCTCCCCGCACCATTTGATTATTTTTTATTTATTTTTTTTCAAATTCAAGTGACTTGACGACGATATTTTCATTTAAATAAATTCATTATTGTATTTAGATAACAAAAACAATAATTATCTATTTCATTTAATATAATATGAAACATATTTAATACTATCTATTTAATCTATTATTTACGTTGAAACCATTTAAGATGTATAATTGAATTTGGATCTTGGTTTAAGTAATTAGATCTATATTTAATACCAAACCTTATTTAAATAGATTGGATTTAAATCTGAACTTAGTCTATTAACAGGCCTAAGGTAAGTAGATAGTCTCTAGAATTGTATACATATAGATTTATGTTTAATTTTACACGTTTAAAATTTAAACGTAACATGTTTATGTCACTTAACTACAAAAAACGGAAGCAAAATAAAAGAATTCGATAGAAATTTAGTGTTAATAATAAGCCAAATTTTTATATAAATAAAGTATTGAGTCAAATTAATGCTTGACCTTTTGAAAATTAGTTAATTTCATACTGGTCGCTAGTTTGACTAATAGCAATTACCAGTGGCTAACAATTAACTTATTACAAGCATTAAGTTAAGACAATTTTGAAATTGTAAATATCAAAATATTGTTTTCATACAACAACAATTAATATTTATTTATTTTAAGAAAACTTAGTAAACAATAAGAAGAACAAAAGGTGCCCCTTAGACTTTTTGTTGGGTTCACCATCATTGCAGGATGAGGGAACCTCCAGGGCAAACTCAATTCGTTGGCCCGAAGAGAACTGATTCGTCGACTAAGAAAGCTATGGAGGAACATTGTGATAGTCTGGGAGGTTTTTCATTTCGAACATAAGTCTGCAAGATAGAAGACAATCAGGAGATACTTCTCTCATGCGGGCCATCCGATTGATGCCTAAGTCAAAAGCGATCACGGTGTAGTGTACGATGCAACTACAATTAAATGTAAGGATGTCGCGATGCAAAAATTGAGATGTATGGTGGCCAAGAGGGGTGATTACTATTGCAATCAATGATGTTCTATACTGGCTTACTTGTATTTTTTTCCCAAAGTTGAGGGTCAATCATTATTTATAGGCACCAGGCATGATAGGGACATGTGACATGCAAGTGTGAAGGTGTAGTATACTTCCCTATGGACGCATCTGTTGGTCCCTTAGGATATGGCTACTCAAGAGAGGGAGTAAATTGAGTAATTAAATTTTTTTTCTCTTAATAAATATTCTTGATTAATGATTTTATTTAAGAATATATATTTGATAAATATAATAAATTATATTTGAGATTAATAATTAATGTAAATCACAAAATATAACAAGAATAAATAATATGAGACACAACACAATTTATAATGGTTCGGTGTTTTCACATACACCTAATCCACTTTCCTAATGTCTAACCACCTTTGGGGTTCCACTAAATAAAAAATACCTAGATTTTCACACTAATTCACCTTGAAAACTAGATATACGCCTAGATTACAACTGGTTCTAGACAACCAGAACAACAAGGTTTTCTCTTAACTTACCTTGAAAACTAGATTCACCTAGATTTTAATGGTTTTAGGAAACCAAAACAATCCTTAATGATAATTTAAATGTTTACAAATAATTTGTTGACACTTGGACACAAATAGGCAATTAAGTACAAAAATATACAAGACAATAATAATTAATTAAATAAATAAATAAATTAGTGATCTCGAAAAAATTCGGAGTGAACTCGAAAACATTTTTCTTCTCTTGCCTTGCGACTCTTCGGTTGATGTGCAATAATACTTCGTGAGCCTCAAATTGCTTGAATGATAGTTTGAAAACGTTTGAGTGCTTTAGATATACAATTGAAGCACTTGGATACTCAAAAACAAGAATGAGGGGGTATTTATAGGTATTTTGGGTACTTTTTCAACGGTCAAAAATCTGACCGTTATAAGTTGGAAAGTTTAGAAGTATAACTTAAAATTAATATGTGCACATATATGATTAAGGAAATTTGTAGATCAACTAGCAAGGGAAGGTTTGGATTTGTTAGAGATCTTGGGTTCGAATTACGCATGCACTATTAAATTCTTTTTTTTTTTTTTCTAATACATATGTTATAAAAATATTTTATAAATTAATCTAAAATATATTTAAAAAATATTTTTAATAGAAAATAATATTTTTGATAATACATATGCTATGAAAATTTTTTTTATAAATTAATCAAAAATAACTTGGTACTAAAATTAATATTTTCAAGGAAAATTCTTTTTATTAACCACCAAAAATACTATAATTTGTATATTAAAAATTCTCTTTTTGTTAATCATTAAAAACTTAATTAATATCAGCAAGTTGATTCAATATTCTTTTCCTTTTTTATGATAACAAAAATATTATTTATGAGATTATTAATTTGATAAAATATTTTTAAACTCTCCCTTAATTTTATACTATAAGCTCACCCTTTCAAAAATACTAATAGCATAAAAGTGTTTTAAATATAACTTAATAGATAAGATAATTTTTAGGACTTTCAAGGACCAAACCTGATTGCCTTGATTGCACTTGTTTGCCTAGCCTAATTTCTTATCTCTTAGATATACAATTTTTATATACAAGGTCTCTGAAAAAAATATACAATCTTGTCCCCCATACAATAATAATTTATAACTTAAAATTACAACGCACTCTCATAGATTCAATCTCTCATCTCATAACATCTCATTCTCCTCTCTCTTTTTGTCATTATTAAAAAGACATTGTTAGCGATGAGAATAAAGATATAAACAATATTATTTATGAGAGAAATTGACCAAGTATAATCCACATAAACAATATGATGGATGATGAACAAAGAGTACAAAAAATATAGATGTAATGTTAAGTGTTAAAAATAGTACATCATATTCATCATGAAAAAATATTACTGCATGAAAAGAATTTTAAAATTATGATGTAGTGTAAAACTATTTAATAATAGTATTTTTTATAAAAATATTTTTGCATTTAGCACATATTTATCATTCATATATATGAGAACATGTTTAGATATACAATGTATACATACACACAAAAATGTTCTATTCTATTTAAAACAGATTTATTATCTCTAATTCCCTTTGAATAAAATCAAATCTTTCTTGTGGAAAGGGTTTTGTGAAAATATCCGTTAATTGTAATTCCATTGAGACAAACTCAAAAGATATTTCTTGATTTTGGATATGATCCCTAAGGAAATGATGTCTAACCTCTATATGCTTTGTTTTTTAATGCAACATTAGATTTTTAGAGAGGTTAATAGCACTGGTATTATCACATCTAATGGGGGTTTCCTTAAAATTTATTCTGAAATCTTTTAGTTCTTGGTGAATCCAAAGAACTTGAGCACAACAACTATCGACAGCTATATATTCAGCTTCAGCAGTAGATAATGCTACCAAATTTTATTTTTTTGAGAACCATGAAACCAACTTATTTCCTAACAATTGACAAGTTCCAGAAGTGCTCTTACGGTCTACCTTACAACCAGCAAAGTGCGCATTAGAATATCCAATCAATTCAAAATTATCCCCATTTGGATACCATAGACCTACATCTTGAGTTCCAATTAAGTATTTGAAAATTCTCTTAACTGTCGCCACTACATGAGATTTTTGGGGATTTGATTGAAATCTTGCACATAAGCATACACTAAGAGTGTGTTTGATTGCACACATTTTTCATGAAAAATATGTAATTATTACACATTTTCTATGGAAAACAATCAAACACTCTTAATTTTTTCATAAAAAAATATGTATGGTACAACCATTTAAAGATTCTTTACATGGAATTCATTTTCCAAGTGGGTGAGATGATTTTTATTTTCTAGACAATATTACCTAGAATTTAAAATTCTAGGTAATGCAATCAAACACACCTTAAGAGTTTTTGATCCACACTTATCCCTTGATCATCTTTATCTAATTTTGTAGATGTACTCATGGGTGTGCTTATTGTTTTTGCATTTTCCATCCTAAATTTCTTTAACATTTCTTTTAAATTGATTTAAATATAATATATTAAACTAATTTATTATAATGATTGGATTTATAATATAATTATATTTTTTAAATAAATATTAATTTGAGGCAATAATTTAAATTATTTTATTATTATAATCATAAATTATTTTATTTTTATCAATCAAACCATTATCCCCAACCCCCAAATCCTCCGTCGCCTCAGCCTTTCATTGCCTTTAGCCCGTTGCTAACGAAGTTGATCAAAGCTCTGAAAATAACAAGTCACTGATTAGAGAAATTTGAAACAACTAAAAAATCATGCCAGGATCTGATTCTCCATGCGGTGCTTGCAAGTTCTTGAGAAGAAAATGTATCTAATGGTGCGTCTTTGCCCCTTACTTCTATCATGAACAAGGATTTACTCATTTTGCAGCTATCCACCAGGTTTTTTGTGTTAGTAATGCCTCTAAGCTCCTGGCCCAGCTTCTGGTAAGTGACCGTTATGGAGCTACCGTTACAATCTTGTAATAAGCTCAAGTTAGGCTTCAAGATCCCATTTACGACTGTGTATCATATATTTTTGCCCTCCAACAGCAAGTTAATGATGAAACCCTAAATCCTTAATCTCTTTGTGTTTCTAAACTTAATTTGCTAATTATGTATGATTTTTAGGTTGTCAATCTACAAGTTCATCTAGCTTTATTGAAGGAATTATTGTTTGTAAACTCTTGTGCAAACCCTCAAGATGTTCAAAATTGGCTTTACCCAAAAACTAATTCAAACCCTATTCCAGAACTGGATCCGAGCTTTACCGGTAATTTTGGACAAATCCCATATTGTGAAAATGGATCATTACTCGTGGATGATCCAAACCTTATCTAGAGTTCTAAAAACCTAATTATCCTAGAAGAAAATGTCTTGTTTTCTTATGTCCAAAAGGCTAATTCTTAACATGATCCAAACCCTATCTGGAATTTTGAAAACCTAATCATCCCAGAAGAAAATGTATCATTTTCTTATTTCTAAAAGACAAATTCTCAACATTACCCCGTCAAAACTAGCAGCAGCCGGTGGCCATTCCGAGGCGATGTCCATGAATTTGGATTCGTCGTATTCGGCAAACATCATCAGCACTGAGCATTAGAGAAATCCAAAACTATTAACGTGGGTAAGTGGATTCTGTAATGATATTATACCCCTTAAATATTCTATGATTACTTTCTTAGATGTTGTGTAACCTTGGATCTATGGTTGGAATGGTTAGCACGTAATTATCTGATAGATGAGTTGCAATCTAGCTAAAATGATCTTTCATATTTGTCATTCTTTTCCTAATGTCCCCCTTTGTGAAGGATTGCAGCTGATTTCTTAACCTATGTGGTCACATTATAAGGAGGATAACACAATTCAAAGCAGTTGAGACACCACACAAGGAGATTCAAAATTTTAAAAGAAAAAAAAAATGCTTCTTAATTTTTGCTGAGCATATGCATGGAAATGTCATTATTATTTCATAAGATCATACAATTGTTGAATTGATTCTATACTATATATATGCATGATATCCAAAAGATTAAGTATTGCTTAATTAATTTCTTAGATAATTATTTAACACAAAACATTTATATCCAAATACAAATGACTGACTTTATATAGGCTTTCTATTTCTAAGAAGTTCATGTTGTGTTTTCTTGATATCTTGTCTTAAATTAAATCTATTTATGATATAACATGCGGTATTGATTGCTTCGGCCCAAAAATAAGTAGTCAAGTTATTCTCCAAAAGTATTATTTTAGCCATCTTTTAAAGAGTTTTATTTCTCCTTTCAACAACACCATTTTGTTGTGGGGTTCTAGGTGTGGAGAATTGATGAAGAATCACATGCTATTCTCAAAACTTCATGAATAATCTATTCTCAAATTCTCATTATGATCACGTCTTGGAAAGACAATTTTATCATCTTGCTCTCTTTGAATTCTCTTAGTTTTCTTGACAAAGCTTTTGAAAAGCATAACCCAAGTAAATCTAAAGAAATTATCTACTACTACACATACATAATGTTTTTCACCCAAACTTCTAGTTTGTGTGGGTCCAAATAAGTTCGTGTGCAAGAATAGTAGATGTTTACTTCTTTGGGAGTGAGATCTATAGATCTCTCCCACTAGTCATGTGCGGTGAGCATCCACTATCCATATATAATTTATTGCCCATTGTGGTCCTCACGCACATCTACATATTTGACAAGATCACGTTTTAAGTTTGGATACTCATCTATAAACGAGTTCCTTGAATCTTTCTTCATTAGCATCAAATGATTTAACTATTCTTAATGTATATGGATAAGGAGCAACATTTAAAATTTTTTTATTTAAATCATTCATTGTTTGTACTACCCCTTTGAGTATCCACATTTGTATTATATTATTTTTCTTAGGTCGGGATCTCCATCTAGGTTATTTCTATTTTCTCTTAAGTGTTTTGTATCTTAGTTTGGGTTTCAAATTTTTCTTTGAAAGTAATGTGGCTAAACTTTTCTCTATTGCATTATTTTTTATTAATAGTTTATTATTTTTAATATTTTATTTTCTTCTTGAAGATTAGCTAATTGATCTTTTAATTTATCTTTATTTTCTTTCTTGAGTTCTTGTGATTTTTCTTCTAAAAACATTATTTCACCCTTTAATTTTTAATTTTCTTCTTTGTGATTTTTTTTTTATGGTTTTTACTTTTTTCTTAATATGTTAATATTTTATGCAAAGTTCTTCGTATGCCTTTTGTAATTCTTCAAACTCCATATCTTCTTCTTCTTCTTCTTCTTCTCTTATAACCATGAAGCATATTTGTGCTTGTTCCTCTTCGAATTGAGATGAATCAAATGAATCATCAGCATCCCATGGCGAGAAAGTATGTTTCTTTGATTTTTTAAATCTTTTCTTTTCCTTTTTATCTTCTAGGCAATCAAATTGCATATGCATACTCTTCTTACATTTAAAGCAAGTAGGAGGTATTTTTCTACGCTCTTTTTTTTTTATCATTATTCTAGCAAATATTTTTTATAGAAGGGTTGTTTCATCCTCCTCTTCTTCTTCTTCACTAGATTCGGTTTCTTCATTTGCTTTTAAGACTAAGATCTTCTTGTCTTCAGTATCTTCATTAGTCTTGTTTAATATTAATTTATGAGTTAGAAGTGTTCCAATTAATTCTTCCATTTTTAATTCTTTTAAATTTTTAGCTTGAGAAATAGTAGTCACTAAAGACTGCTGATAGAAATCTAAGAATTTTCTTAATTTAATCTTCTTCTAAAATTATTTTTCCTAACATTTTAAAATTATTTATAATCTTTTAGAATCTACCCTTCATATCACTAATATTTTCATTTTGAAGTAGTTTAAATTCTTCATATTGGGACATTAAGAGATTAATCTTAGTATCCTTTGCTTGATTGGTACCTTCATAGACTACTTCTAATTTTCTCCAAATTTCATGTGATATAGAACAAGTAAATAATTTCTCATATTCATTAGGAATGATTGAACAAAAAATTATGTATTTAGCTTTATGATCCATTTGGTGTTTTTTAATGTTTTCTTCATTCCAATCATTTTCTTCAATTTTAGATGTAACAAAGCCATCTCTAACTATTTTCTACAAATAATAGTCTATTAAAAACAAATATGACTCTATTCTCATTTTCCAATAGACAAAATTTGTGCCATCAAAGAATTGTGGTCTAGAGAGTAAGGGTCCTTCGACTATAGCTTGGTTAGTAAATGAGGTCATCTAGATCTCTTCTAAGTTGAGGTGTAAACTAAGGGTTCAACTATTTTATAAGTCTGTTCTAACACAAATTGTTGATCTCTTAGGGTATGGCTACTCAAGAGGGGGGTGAATTAAGTAATTAAAATTTTTCTCCCTTTTAATAAATATTCTTGATTAATGATTTTATTTAAGAATATGTATTTGATAAATATAATAAATTATGTTTAAGATTAATAATTAATGTAAACCACAAAATATAACAATAATAAATAATATAAGGCACAATACAATTTATAGTGGTTTGGTGTTTTCACACACACCTAATCTACTTTCCCAAAGTCTAACCACCATTGGGGTTCCACTAAATCAAAAACACCAGGATTTCCACACTAACTCATATTGGAAACTAAATAAACACCTAGATTATAACGGGTTCTAGGCAACCTTATATCAAGGTTTTCTCCCTATTTTATCTTGAAAACTAGATTCACCTAGATTTTAATAGTTCTAGAAAACTTATACAATCCTTAATGATAATTTAAATATTTACAAATAATTTGTCAACACTTGGACACAAATAGGCAATTAAGCACAAAAATATATAAGGAAATAATAATTAAATAAATAAATAAATTAGTGATCTTAGAAATATTCGGAGTAGACTCGAAAATATTTTTCTCCTCTTGCCTTGTGACTCTTCAGTTGATGTGCAATAATACTTCACGAGTCTCGAATTGCTTGGATGATAGTTTGAGAGCGTTTGAGAGCTTTTGGGTGTTTTGAAAATGCAATGAAAACACTTGGATACTCAAAAATAAGATTGAGAGGGTATTTATAAGTATTTTAAACACTTTTTCAATAGTAAAAAATATGACCGTTATAAACTAGAAAGCTTACAAGTATAACTAAAAATTAATATCACACATGTGATTAAGGAAGTTTGTAGATCAGTTGGTAAGGAAAGGTTTGAATTTGCTAGAGGTCTTGGGTTCAAATCAGGGCATACACCTAGTTTTTAAATACCTTTTTTTTATATACACATGTTATAAAAATATTTTATAAATTAATCAAAAATATTTTTAATAGAAAATAATATTTTTGATAATAAATATGCTATAAAAAATATTTAATAAATTAATATTTAAAATATATTTAAAAAATATTTTTAATAGAAAATAATATTTTTGATAATACATATGCTATGAAAAAATTTAATAAATTAATCTTAAAAATATTTTTAATAGAAAATATTATTTTTGATAATACATATGCTATGAAAAAAATATTTTATAAATTAATCAAAAATAATTTGGTACTAAAATTAATATTTTCAAGGAAAATACTCTTTTTATTAACCACTATAAATACTATAATTTGTATATTGAAAATTCTCTTTTTGTTAATCATCAAAACTTAAGTAATATGAACAAATTGGTTCAACAGCACAATGCTTCTCCCACCGTACACGGTGTGGTCCTGGGATTAAGCTTGAAAAGGGCCTTTAAAAGACCCCCCTACGAGAAAGGTCCCATGAAAGGAAAATGACTTGGAACATGCAAGCTGAGTTGTTATGGAATAATGTGGGGCAGTACTAGTGAGAGATGGTTCCCCCCTAAACTCTTCCTGGGAGCTTGGTTTGATTAGGTAGAGGCGTAAATATGTAAGTTTGGGAAGCTGGTCTCAGACAAATGACGGTCTCTCATAGGGATTTGCTTCGACCTTGGAAATCCTTTGGGACTGCAGATTTACTAGTTGCTTCGGGAGGACTCTCCCTCAAAGTCTATGCCACAATAATGGCTCTCCACTATTTACTTTGACTAGAAGTTAGAAAGAAGAATATACTGAATGTAGGAGTCATTCTAGAAAAACCAGGACTTACTCCGAGCACATGCATGAGCTAGAAAAAGATAAGGAAATCGATTGCTATTGGTCAAAAAGAAAAGTGTGGAAAAAGTAATGTAGGGAGTTATGGGAGAGGTGAGCAAAAAATGGTCGAAAATAGTGTACATGTAATGATGATGGGTCGATTTGGCTTTCGGATGCGAGTGTTTATAAATAACCCATGATCCTCGAGGGTACCCATTGTTCATCCGTTTTGCTGAAGACTTTGCACGCTAGACAAATCCTGAAGAACTTTGCTCCTTGAAGAGAGCTTGCACTTACCTCGAGAACAGCAGTGGCTCAATCGAACTCTTCCCAGAGAAGTCATCATTTCTACCGAACAACTTGTTGTCATTGATTCAAGGAAGATGAGTTGTTTAAGGATGATTTAGAGGGAATAGATTGTTGAGAAGCATGCTCACAAGGATTTTCATATTCTATGTATTTTTAGTGTAAGTTCAAAAATAGTCAACTATGACTGTAACATGTCGAAAGTTTTTTTAAAACTGTCAGACAGGTTGCTTAGACTATTGATTGATTTTTTAAAGAAATCGACTGCTTTTAAATATTGTCAACCTTTTACCCAAAGCTGTAAGTGTGTTTTAGATTTCTCGAAGAAAATAGTCAACCAGTTTGAAAAACTGTCAATAGTTTCTTCATTGACAAGTTTAAACAACTAATTATTGCAGGCATTAAATGACTCCAACTACTATTTAATTAAAAGAGTGGACAAAAGATATAAATACTAGCCTAATGATGCACTAGAGAAGTTAATCAAGTGATAGAAGCTCACAAGTGTTATTATCCTTCTCACTAGTGCTTATACTTTCAATATTTCTCTCAACCAAAATTGTATATTCTTTGTAATTTCTTATTAAAGTCTTATTGCATATTTTAGAGAAATCTTTGTAACTGAGAGTATCAACTCTTAGATCTTTCTATTTGTAACTTATTGTTGTACTTTCTAATGGTTGTGCTAGAGAGCCTACTTGGGTATAAATAGAAGGTTGTAATTTACTAGCAGTTTGCTAAAAGGCCTACTTGGTTCGAGTATGAGGTTTTAATGGATTGAAAAATCTCTAATGAGTAGTTAGGGGGTGGATGTAGGTGGTGTTTTCGAATCATGATAAATATGTGTTTCTTGCATTCTTTGCTTTCCATTTTTCTGGTTTATAATTCACTGTTTTCATGTATATTTTGTAGAACATTACAAATTTTTAAAATTCATAGACATCCAATTCACATCTTCTCTTGAGTGTGAGGTGTCATTAGATTACACAAAGCTAACAATATGACATTAGCCTCCAAAGGCTGAGGCGTGCCTGAAGGATCTGGTTTCAATTCTTTGGGCTTCCTTGCATAGGTCTGGCAAAGGTTAAATGGGCTTTGGGACAACCTTTCTTCTAACTTTTTATACATTTTCCACAGATGGCATCAAATTATTATTGTTAGACTACAACAATTAACATTTATTTGTTTTAGGGAAACTCATCGAATAGCCAGAAGAACAAAAGGCATCCCTTAGCCTTCCTGTTGGGTTCACCATCACAGCAAAAGAAGGAAATTGTCCAGGGTGGACTTGATCCATTAGCCTACAAAGAGCTTGATTCGTTGGCTAAGAGTGTTATGGAGGAACCAGAAGAATAAGGAATATGTGATGGTCCAAGAGGCTCTCTATCTAGAATATAGGTCTGCAAGACAGAAGGCAGTTAGGAGGCATGCATGGATTTCTCCCACGTTGTCCCTCGGATACTTAAGTCAAATGTGGTCACAGTTTAGTGCAGAATACAACAATAATTAAATGTAAGGATGTCACAATGTAGAAATGGAGATGAAGATGGAGATGTATGGTGGTCAAGATGGGTGCTTGTTATTGGTAGCAATACTAGTCCTACGAGTTTACTTGTGTTTTTTTTGTTTCCAAAGCTGAGAGGTTAGTGGCTGTTTGTAAGCACTACGGGCATAACAAAAACACATGATACGCACATGCGAAGGTGCAATGTGTTTCCTCATGGAGGCATAATGTTTTTCCTACCGTACACGATGTGGTCCTAAGGTTAAGCTCGAAAAAAGCCTTCAAGAGAAACTCTTCACGGGAAAAGTCCCTCGAAAGGAAATGAGCCTGGAACAAGCGAGTCGCGTTGTCGTAGAACAACGTGAGGTAGTGATGGTAGGAGACGTAGGTTTGAAATGTTATGGCATACACTCAAGAGAGGGGTGAATTGGGTAATTTAAAATACTTAATAGAACTTGAAAAACTTTTTGATCCAATTGAGGTTTTAGTAATTTAAAACATAAAACATATAAAATGACAAATGTAAAGCTTAAAGAATGTAAAGTAAGAAAGATAAATGATACAAAGGATTTATAATAGTTTGGCTTAAATCAATCTTAATCTACTACCTTAACTCCTCACAAAGGATTTTAAACTAATTCACTAAAACCTCCTACGTAAACCTAAGTAAGCTCTCTAGTCCAAGATTAGGATATACAACCTTTACACTTAAGGTAGGCCATTTAGCACACTTGCTAGGAAATCAACCTCCTACTTACAAAAATAGGCCCTTCAGCTATACAAACTAGGAAATACAATAATTGAATAATAAAGAAATGATCTAAGAGAAAAATCTCTTAGTTACAAGATCTCTCAAAATACAAACAAGGCTTAAATGAATTGATACAAATTAAAATTAAAGGCTTGAAGAGTGAAAAATGAAGCATAATCAATATAAATACAAATAAACGTAAGATGTAATCTCAAATCACTTCATTCCCATCCATTAGCCCTTTCAAGATCATCTTTGATTTGTATTTATAGACATTCCAAGAGCTTTAAGAGAAAACTAGCCGTTTTGACCCGTTGGAATTTAAAAAACTAGCCATTGCGCGATTCTTCGGTACAAACTGTCAACAAAAAACAAGGACTAGTCGACAATTTCTAATTAAAATTAAAGATTTAGTCGACAAATTCATCAAAACTGTCCCAGATGCCTTTGCACATATATTGAGTGTCGACATATGCTTTCCAAACTGTCAACAATTTCAAAGCATACTAAAAACATGATTTCTAACTGTCGATAGTCCTCTAAAATGATTCTAAGTGTTGACAGAATCTTAGAGGACTATCGACAGTTTCATACATTTTTTCAATATTTGTCGACAGATGATCTTGAATGTACTCAAAAATAATTTATTTTAATTTAAAAGATATTTTATTAGAAATTCATTTTGATAATCATGAACTAAGAGATTAATTTTCAAAACCCATGATTTCATCGAATCACATAAATTTTGAATTTGATCTAGATATTCATAAATTAAGAAATTGATTTCCAAACAAAATATTTATATATTTACAAAGATTCAAATCTCCTTAGAAATTTACTTGACAACATACTTGATTTTTATACATACTTTAATTCTCAAGCCAATATTTGAAAATTATTTTGAAATATAATTTTTTATTTTTTCAATCTCCTAAATCATGAACAACATACACATATATATATATTAGAAAATACTTTGACTAAACTTCTTGAAGTGTGGGATTCAAAATGAATTTTGATTAAAATGATCTTTTTGAAAATTATACTTTGAAATTGATTTTTATTTCTAAATAATGTACTTTGACTTTGAGATATAAATCATTTATTTTTTCATTATCAAAACTAAACATAAGAATAAAATGTCAATCTATCAGTGTCCCTCCTAAACTCCTCCTCCCAGGAGCTTGGTTTGACCTAGCAAGGACCTAAATATGCAAGTCCAGGAAACTAGTCCTGAACAAATGATAGCCTCCCAGGAGGATTTGCTCCGACCCTAGAAAGCCTTTAGAACTGCAAATCTACTAGTTGCTTAGGGAGGACACTCCCTTCGAGACTATGCCGCAACACAAACTAACCCAAAAGACTAAATTAGACATTGAAATATAGTATATGGACCAAATTGGTCTTTTGCCTATTTATAATATTATTAATTATTTACTAACAATATTAATAATAATATATGGCTAAATTATGCTTAGACCTCCTATATTTTAGTTAAGTTGTAAAGAGATCCCTTGTAATTTGAAAATGTCTTTAGAGGTTTGTGTGTTCTTTTTTTTTTTTTCCTACAAACACCCTTTATATTAGTGTAAAAATGTCTCTAAGTTAGGTATAGGAGTAAAAAAATCAAGCCATAAGATCATCCAAAGACTTTTGTAAGGTAATGAGATTCAAAATGTTTCTAGATGTATTGTTTAAGCGAAAAAGAAAAAATATAAAAACATCTAAAGATTTTCTAAACTATATACAGTCTTCTTACAAATAATCCAAATCACGAAATATTTAGATATAAGTTACCCTAAATAGATAGATAGAGAATTTCAAACTTCATAATTAATACTATTTTATAGTTATACTAATGTAATATAATTAGAAACCCACTTAATGGAATAAAAAGTTATAAAACACTATATATATTTTCAATAAAAATTTAAAAGTTAAAAAGTGGAAGTTTTAAATTTCACACTGGTTAAATTAATAAAAAAAATACTAAGCATTTAGTTTTATTTAAGTTTTTTCGATTATAAACCAAACTTTATGTTTTACTTTCAATTTTATAATGAACTTTCAGCACTTTCAATAATATACCAAACTTCGTGTTTCGTTTTAATTTTATAATAAGATATATTATCTCAAGCCCTTGTGAGTTGAGTTACCACACGAAGACTGTGTGTGTAATAATGTGTGTTCATTTGCTTGTCCCCTTCCCTTTTTCTGTTGTCATCCCTGTTTTGCCCATTACCATCATCAAAAAAAGTAAGTTGATTGGTTGGGTGGCTTTTATCAAGACTAGAGGCTTTAAGGGTGAAGACTCCTGAGTTTATATGAAATTTAGGAGATTGTATAATCATGTGTGAGCCAGTTTTGAGAGTGACGAGTGAAAAAATTAAAATTAATGATAATGTTCAGTCCATTCCATTCAAATTGTAACTAGGATGACTCTTATCTTCTATGGTGTTAGAGAATATTGGACGGACAAGGAAAATTTTGGATTTTGATTTTGCTGTCCCATCAATTTCCTTTCCTTTCTTTAATTTGGCTGCAGACTTTGGGCTCTTTTTATTGATTTGTGCAGTTACCAAAATAAATAAATGAAGATTTTTAACTTTCATACAGATGGGGGGGTTTGGTGAATTAGAAAGAGCCTAAGAACAATAGCAACTATACTAGAATTGTAGATATCCAAAAATGTCCAACTAGCAAGCGAGTAGTGTTGAGTTTTGACACCAACCAAAACTGGGGAAGAAAAAATAAAACACAACAGCCGACTACATAAGGAAGGCGTAAAGAAACTAATGGTCCAGCAATTTCCTTCCCATCTCGTTTCCTCCTCAGGTACCAACATCAAAAGCAATTTAGCCAAAACCATATAAATAGAAAAAAAAGATAAAACTCACAAGGCACAAACAAATCACTGCGACACTCCCAGCCACTTCGAGAAATTCTCAAACTCCGTATAATCGCTGTCGGAGATCATCGTCTGGTACCATGCCTTTCCGGCAGCCTTGATTGCACTAGCCTCCTCCTGCCAAGGATCAAAACATGAAATTTTCGTTAGGTTGATGAAGAAACTGGTACTAATGGTTCAGTACCCATACAACATAATAAAACAAGAGCCGTACATCATGTTGGAACTTGATTAGTCCCTCAAAATGAACGGCATGAATTAAAGATGCAACCAAAATTTGAAACAACTGTTAGCCCATGCAAGAATACCAAATATGTTTTAAGGTTTAACAATGAATAAATATGGCTGAGCAGTCAATTTCTCCAGCCTTTCTCTTCTCTCTCAATGAGCCCATAGTGAGACCAAAAACAATGAGGCGTAAACAAATCTGAAAATAACATATAGATAGTACTGCAAGATGCTATACCACAAACAGACAAGTTCATTAACATTTTAAGAGATGAAAAGACAAAAGGAATTATAATAAATGTAAATAGTTTTAAGTGCATAAAAAAATGGGGAAGTAAGAGTCCATCTTTTGATCATGTGTGACTGTTATCGTGTTATTGTTTCACGAAGCATTTGTCCATACTAACAATATAGGTGATAAGAAACAAATACTAAAATTTGATTGTAGCAAATACTGCAGAAATGGAAAGGGAGCCAATTCCCTCAATTAGTGGGAATCAACTCCAGTCTCTTGATTGATGCCCCTAATCTCTTCCTTAATTGATTGATTTTATTGTAGGAATATTTTGTATATTCTGTAAATCCTTTCCTAATATATATCCTTCCTCTATAAGAAGAGAGGAATTATTGTCTCCCAAATTACAGTGAAATAGTTTGTTCTCCTCCAAATCTGTTCCTTCATTCTATATGGTATCAGAGCGGGGAAGGATATGTAGCCCGTGCACTGTCAAACCCTAGGCGGCCGTCATTCAAAATTTGTATTCTTCAATCTAACAATGGGACAGAGTACTTTAAAGAATATTTGGGGGGATTTTTGAAAGAACAAGGTATCCTACATCAATCCACGTCGTGAAACTTCCCAACAAAATGGCATTGTTGAATGCAAAAAAAGACATTTACTTAAAGTAGTTAGGGCTATTATGTTTTCTATAAATGTCCCAAAATACCTCTACGGAGATGCAGTTTTAACTACTTCCTATCTCATCGATAGAATGCCAACTCGTGTAATAAACTTTGAAACTCCTTTGCATTCCTTTAAAAAAAATTCCCCCATGTGCCGGCTGTATTATGAATTACCCTTAAAAGTTGTTGGACGCACTTACTTTGTGTAATCCACACAAATTTTGCTCCAAATTGGATCCAATAGCTAAAAAGTGTGCTTTTGTTGGGTACACTCCAAATAAAAAAGGGGACAAGTGCTTTAACCCTGTGACAGAGAAAATTCGTATCAACATGGATGTATCTTTCATAGAATATCAACCCTATTTTCCCAAAAATCATTTTTAAAGGGAGAATCATGTAGAAGAAGATAATTTGTTGACACATAATGTAGAAGAAGATACTTTTTTTAAAATCCACGAACCCTTCCAACCATGATTGACGCTCCACTCCACTCTGATAAACAGTCCAAGGAAATGAGTGTTCAAAAAAATAAAGACAATGATGTGTCTAGTTCACAAGTGCCAAGCATGATGGAATCAAAACCAGTGAGAGAATTACCACAAACGAATCAAAGCAATTTGAAACTGGACCTTCAATTTTATACAAGAAGACATTCACAGAAATACCATCAATCCGAATATTCCTCCAACAATTGAACAGTCTGCATCTCTGAATGATGGTCTTCCTTCCTCTCAAGGTAAGTCTGAACTTACTCCTTTAAATTCTTCCTCTTTTGATTAGTCAAATCTTGATGTCCCCATAGCCACTAGAAAAGGAGCAAGAGCTTATACCAAACATCTTATTGCCAAATACTTGTCAAACCAGAAACCGTCCAATAACCACAAAGGATTCCTTTCAAATATCTCTAACCTGCATGTTCCAAGAACTATTCAAGATGCCCTAGGTGATCCAAATTGGAAGTTAACAGTAGAGGAGATGAATGCTCTTGAAAGGAATGGAACTCGAGAGATTGTGGAGCTACCGAGGGGCAAGACAACTATAAGTTGTAAGTGGATCTTCACTATAAAATGTAAGACAGATGGGAACATAAAGATGTATAAGGCGAGACTTGATGCAAAGGGTTCACCCAAACTTATGGTATTAATTATCAATAGGACTTCGCTCCAATAGCAAAGATAAACTCTATTCAAGTAATACTCTCTCTGGCAATGAATAGTGAATTTCAATTGGCCTTTACGCCAACTTGGTGTAAAAGAATGTCTTTCTGAATGGCAATTTGGAGGAAAAAGTGTTCATGGACCTCCCGTGCTCCACCCTTGGAACCATATGTCCCCTGTGATGTTAAGGTATGTCGCCGCTATGTATAGCTTCAGATCTTTTTGCCACCCAGTATTGATAGAAGAACCGTTTACACCTATGAACCCACCATCTCTGGTCATTTTCTTTTAACACCGAGATGACGAGTCTTGACATAGGAATAGGATTCTAATGGGCCTCAGCGCCCCTCGTCGTGGTTCCATCATCAACTCTGACTAAGGATGGCAATTGCAACCGAAATTGTGGGAAACCAAACCAAAACCGAATCGGTCAACGCGGTTAAAAACCGTTTCACTGAGTAATGGTTTGGCTTGGGGAAAAACCGAACATTGTTTCAATGGGTATAGTTTGGTTATGGTTTTACTAAATCCAAACCAAAACCCGAACCGAATGTGTGGGTAACCGAAACAAATATACATATATACAATATATATTTATTTATTTAATATATTATATATATTGACTAAAGCATTTTCTTACAAGTATTTTAACTAATGCATTACAAATATATAAAATATTTAACATTTATAAAGTAATTAACAAATAAAAATAAAACTTAATCTTAAATTATTTTATTTTTATCAATCAAATAATTATTAATAAAAATAACTAATTAAATATTTAAAAAAAATAAAACCTAGCGGGAGATTATGGATTGAACTAAAAAACATGGTTAAAACTGAAATCGAACTGAAATCGAATGGTTTGATTATGGTTTTTAATTTTTAAAACCAATGGATAATGGTTGGGTTTTGGTTTTAGTAGTTTACGTTTGGTTTGGTTATGGTTTTGGCAAAAACCAAACCAAACCATTGCCAACCCTAACTCCAATGGCTCCTTTGCTACCGCCTGATCTGGAGTGTGATGTCTGGTTTGGCCCCCTAAAGAGTATTGGAGCTGGGTCAGTCCTCGGCGAAAAATCCACTAGCAAGCTCGTATTAAGAAGCCTGGAGAATAGGGCCAAAACAATGCTTAACTGCTGCCCTAACGCCACAAATTCCCCCCGAAGGTGGGAGAAATCTCCTCGCAAGTTTCTTTCTACTGTCATCATCTCTGCGCATCCACGACTGATTTTCTCTTGGGTCTGTCAGAGGCCAAGTTCAATTGTCTCTAGCCTTTCCTCAACCTGCACCTGATTTTGACAAACATCCGCCTCCATTGCATCCAATCGCGCCTCTTGTTGCTTCAACCGAGTTCCTTCCACCATCATCGTTTCTTCTGCTACAACTAACCAGAACAATCGATTGATGAAAAACGATTGTCTTCACCAGAATCGCCGATTATAGGACCAGGAATCGTCAGGCTCTAATCGCAAACGCTCCTCTATTTGCATCGTCTCCAATGCCTTGCCCAGTGTCACCTCTCTAGAACGGGTCAGAATCTTTTTCTGATCAAGGTGGGCAGCTCTTAAAGGTCACAGTTTGCTTTGCCTATATGGTTAGGAACTTTCGATCAAGGTGGGTAGCTCTCGAAGGCCACCAGATTGATTCACCAGTAGGGGTCAAAACTTCTTATTAGAGTGGCAACTATCAGCGACACACGAGTGGTCAGAAGACGGGCTCTGATACGAATTGTCACACCCTAGGGTTGAGTTATGGTGTGAAAGGGAATTTGAGAAGATTAATGGAAGAATTTTAGAGGGAGATATCAGATAGAAGGAAGAGAACAACAAAAAGATGAGAGTATTCGAAAGAAAGCAGATCACAAAGAGAAGGAGAAGATAAGGGGGAATTACAAAATATTCATCAATTCCATTCCCGCCATCTAACGAAGGTTGTGGCTCAATATATAAGCTCAGAGCTACAACCTCCTTAGCTACAAGACAAGGCATTGTAATTGCCTTAGCTATAGAACAAAAGAGAAAAATAGAAAAGGGGAAAAAATCCTAATAGACTCTAACTACAAGACAAATAGTCCTAATAGAAATAGAAAATAAAAAAAACAAAAATTACAAATACTACCCTTGGAATATGTGACACGTAGAAATGAAAAGGAGCTAATTCCCTCAATTAGTAGGAATCAACTCCAATCGCTTGATTGATGCCCCTAATCCCTATCACATGCCAAGGGTAGTTATAGTAATTTTGGTATTGTAATTTTGGTTTTTATTTTCTATTTTCTATCAAGGTTATTTGTCTTATAGCTAGAGGCAGTGAGGACTATTTGTCTTGTAGCTAGAAAGTGCTAGGATTTGGGGTGCAATGCACATGGGTGCTTGGAGTGGCTGGAGGCTATATATTAAGCCACAGCTGTAGGATGGAGGATATGGAGTAATAAATTGATATTCTAGTTTCTCTCTCTTAGTTATCTTCTCTCCCTCTCTCTCGAACCTCCCTCATCTTCTTGTTCTTTCTCTTCCTTCCATCTGATATCTCCCTCTAAATTCTTCTATTAATTTTTCCAAATTCCCTTTCACACCATAGCTCAACCCTAGGGGTGTGACAATCCCTTTCTTAATTGATTGATTTTATTGTAGGAATATTTTTTATATTCTATAAATCCTTTCCTAATATGTTGTATCCTTCCTCTATAAGAAAAAAGGAATTATTATCTCCCAAATTACAGAGAAATAGTTTCTTCTTCTCCAAATCTATTCCTTTATTCTATAAATACCAATATGATAGCTAGTAGATAATTTCATGGAAAGCACACCATACAACAAAAACACATGCTTACATCTACAAAGGGGCTAAAATGGAGATAGACAATTCATAACAAGTTATGCAAACAAAATAACATTACATTACTACCAACTTCAAAAAACTATTTTCACACCCTTGATCTCAAAATAACACAATTCAAAAAATAATAAAAATGCTTCCACTAGTACTAAAGATCAATGTCACGAAAACTATGTAAAATAAAAGTATTTTTAGTGTCCTAGGAAATTTTAGGTCATGATGCAAGGAAATGAGACAAGAAGAAAAATCCCCAAAAACCATAAACACATAAAGCCCTATGGTGTCTTAAAATTGCTTACATAATCCTAGAACAACTGCATGGTCCAAAGCACAAAAGGTAAAGCCAAACCTACAAAGCATTCCCTTGCCCCTTCTTTCCTATCTTGCTTTTGACAAACAGAAGTAACAATTAACGAAACATTAATACTTCCAAGCAAGATAGATGAAATCAAGATTTTAAGTAAAATCGAAAAAAGGTTTATAAAATCAAATCATAAAATCGAATCGTAAAATCGTAACGATTTTAGAGACAATTAAAAATATCCTTTAATTTTTGTAAAATATATGTTTATAATAACATAATTTTATAAAAATGAATTAATATTATTTATTAACCTAAATAATATAAAAAATTACTTTATCTATCAATTTCAAAAATACTAAATAATATAAAAAATTTAAATATTAAGTCCATCATTTATCATCGTTCATCCATCCATAATCAAAACATGGTTAAAGTTATCACAAATCAAATGTTAGTTTGCATAATTTATTCAATTTTATGCGATTTTAAAATTATCACAAATCAATTGTTAGTTTGCATCAAAACATGGTGTTCAAAATTTAAAGCATAAATAAAATCCCAATTTTATGCGATTTTACGATTTTACCAAGATGATTATTCAATTTTACCCATTAAAATCCTGATTTTATGCAATTTTACCCCAATTCTACTTTTGCATGCGATTTGAATCATTTAGGGGTCTCCGACGCGTAAAATCGTACAGGTTGAATCGAGATTTTAACAATGCTTCCAAGTATAGAATCCCTGTAAACTCAACATCTTAAGTAGACAAATAACAAAATAATTGAACAAAAAAACTACAAGGCATTTCAATTGAAATACAGAATATGAGTTTGCTAAATGGACCAGTATAAACAATCTTATGCATGCAACTTATATTCACCCTATGCCCCTAAAAGACGATTAACATCAATATTAGAATCAAAAGTGACCTCAACAAAATCAACACACCCAAAAGGGATGGAACCAAATGACACAAATTTCAATCATCCAAATAAGATTTACAGGAATGGCAAACACTCAATGTCCCAAAATATTAGACAACAATATTTTAATTAACAATTCTTAGATGCAACATTATTCTACTATTATAACAACAATCACAAGTCTTTATCCCACTAAGGGGGGTTAGTTAACTTAGACACAACCAAATTCATTGGTAATCCACACAGGTAGCACATGTTAGACTGCAACATACATTTGCAAATACGTCTAGCCAGTGAACTAAAACGCAACCTAGTCGGCCGCCGAGGCGTTAGGCTGCCGCAATTATAGCCAAATCAGCCACCTTAGGCGCCAACCCAGCTAATCGATACCGGGCGGCGACTAGGCGAACAAGGCAGACGCCTAGCCGCATGAACTGCCTGGCCGATTATGGCCTAATCAGCTGCTTGGGCCACGTGAATCGATTTAGTATAAATTTATTAGGGTTTTTGTTTCCCCTTACCTATTACCCCTTCTCTCTCTCGCACACCACCACCGACAGTCTATTGCAAAGTCATCGTCGCCGTCGCCTCTCTCGTGCTCGCACGCCGCCACCATCTCTTGCAGTTGCAGAGCCGCCTCTCTCGTGCTCGCGCACCACCACCGATTTCCCCTTCTATCTTGTGCTCGCACACCAGTTGCAGAGTCACCTCCGGTAAACAATAAGCAAGCAGCAGCAACGCTGTTGCTTGCTATTGCGTGTTGCCTCTTTTGTTTTCTTTTTGTTTGTTTGTTTTTTTTTTTTGTTATTTAATTTAGGATTTATGTTAATATTTGATTATTTGTTATTCACTTATTTGAATATTTATTAATTATTATTATTAATGTTTTAAAAATTTTAATATTTATAGCTTGCAAGCAAGCAACAAATGTAGCAAGCTGCCTTTGTTGCTGCTTGCTGTTGCAGTGGTGCTGCTTGTTTGTTAGCTAGTTGTCAGACTCAATGAATTTGATTTTAAGTCTGATAAAGATCATGTATTGGAAGAATATGGAGAGGAAGAATTCCAATTAGATAGTTAGATACTTAGATTCTTCAAGTATGGTTTATGTTTCATTATTGATGTTTTTCAACTTTGATTTAATTAAAAATAACATCAAATTACATCACAAAGTTAAAAAATAAAAAATAAATAAAAAGCAATTTTCCTAGGCCCCGCCTAGGCGCCTTCCGACTAGCGCCTTCTAGAACACTGCGTCCAACCAAATCAAATCTGAACTCTCAGCTTGCCAAAGACCAGACTGCACAGTGATACTTATGACATCTAGGCTATATAAAGATTACTGCACGGATGGGTTGCACAAAGTGTGAAACAAAATAGGACAGCTTTCTATTTGTACCAACATTTGTCTATAAAATTTATTCATATTCATGCAGAAATATCGTCATTGGTCTTCTACGAGGAGCAACAAGCAACAAGGCAGTAAAGACTAAATAGTCAAAAGCATAATAAATCATATAGCCATGCAAGAACGTGCAAAATTCCGAGCTTATTACCCACAAAAGAAAATCAAGCTAACATCATGCAGTTGTTTCTCCAGTATGTAGTCAAATTTTACAGAGCATGTCATAAAGCATTCTACGTATGTATGGGACTCATAAGCAAGAAAGGCGGAATATTATATCGTTTAACACAAACGGGTAGGAGATATACCTTGGAAATTTGCTTCCTCTTCTTATCAAGCTTTTCCTTTTTGGCCTTGACTCGCTGGGCCTCGGCCAAGAGAGACATCCTCCTTGCGGTCTTGGCATACGGGTTCAGCTTCAGCATAGTGTTTAGGTTCTTCAGTGGATTCTTCTTCATGGGGGCCCTCTTCACTTCCTTCTTGATCGGCCTCACGACTGACTGCACCTCATCCGAGTTGATAATCCTGGTCAAGTCGGCGTTCACCATCTTCGACCTCGGCAGCACATACCCCTTCTTCTTCTCCGAGGGTTTGTCAAACGAACCGTAGATTGAATCCAACTTTTCAAAAGCTGATTTCGTCCAGATAACGAATCGGCCTAGGTGACCACCGGGAGCCAGCTTCAGAAGATTCAGGCGTTCAACGTTAGCGATCTCAACTCCAGGAATGTTTCGGAAGGCCTTAACAAGCTTAGATCCCTCGGTGCCATAGACGATGAGAGGACCTTTCCGAGAAATATAACGACGGTTTCTCATTTTTCCCTTGCCGGGGCGAATGGCCTGGCTATCCTTGGCCTTCTCGGCGTCGGGATAGGCGCCGATCTGCTTGAGGGCTTTGATAGCGGAAGAGGTCTTCTCGATGCCCTCGCAAGAGTCATTGACGACGAGCGGCAACTCAGAGACGGACTCGATGCGGTGGCCGCGAGCCATGACGAGGGAAGGAACAGCCGAGGCGGCGATTGCGGAAACCAGGGCGTAGCGCTTCTGATTCACGTTGATCTTACGGTGCCAGCGGCGCCAGATCTTGGTCGGGGCGAACATGCGACCACCACGGCACATGTTGCCGAAGGCACCCTGGCCGGCGCGGTGAGTACCGCCACCGGGGACACGGGGAATACGGGACACGGCGCGGCCAGTACCCCAGGACTCGGCGGAGGTCTGGTGGCCAGCCTTCTTGGACACGGCGTAGGGCTGGCGGCTGTTCTTGGAGATGTTGGAGTGGACGTAATTGACGATATCGGGACGGATTGAGGCCCTCATAACGTCCGGCAACGGCACGGTGTTACCGGCTGCGCCGTCAGTGGCCATGTCGGACTCCAGGATCTGGACGGTGACCAGAGGGCGGGCTGCGGCGGCCATTTCTGTTTTGTGTGGGGAACGAGACTAGGGTTTTGGCGAGGCTAGGGTTTCCGCAGGGATGCGAGGTTTAGCATCAGAATTTGTAGAAGTAAGAAACTGGGATTAGCGTAGACTCTGGTCCTATCTGTAGTTGGGTTTGGGTCCATTGGGCTTTCGGATCAATTTAGACAGAACCCAATTAAGATTTGAATTGAAGCTCAAATAATTTCATTTAATTGTATATCTACTCAGAGGGTATAAACTTTTAATCTGAAATTGTGTTTCATTATTATTATTATTATTATTATTTCCCCTTATCTCCAAGATGGGGGCAAATTCATCATTTTGTAAATGAAGCATAAACACTATAAATAGCGAGAGATTCATAGGATTTGCACTTTCCAAATTTATATTATGTCAAAAACGTTTCTGCTACACTATAAAAAAAATTATAATTCAAAGGTAGAGCAAACATTATTTTTGCCTTTAAAAATAGGTATTAGAGATAAAAATAGCAAATGGCTCTAGATGCAGTAGTATTATATGTCTCTAAATCATTTAAATTTTTAAATATGTTATGCTTGAGAAAATACCGAAGCAATATGAATCAAAAATAAAATAGACAAGAGGAAAAATGCACCAAGTGGCGGCCCAAGGATGCACCGCATGGCAGGCCCGAGCATCCATGGGTGACCCGGGTAAGGCTCGCTCGGGGTGGCGAGACCCCCAAGTAGGGATCACTTGGGGGTGGCAAAATGATGCCCCTTCTCCTCAAACACTACTCAGCACTTACGGGCAAGGCGTTGCCCTCCATGCTTGGTCGCACCATGCAGCAGCCTGGTAGGTGGCCATTGACTGCACTCCCACCCTGCAATTAAAACACAAAACAAAACACAATAAAAATTTTATATTTTTTTCTTTATTTAGGTGAGAGGTTTATACTCGTCAGTGGATGAGTATAGTTGTAGTCCAAACTTAAATTTATATTTTCTGAATGAGTCCAGGTCGTCCACTGAGAGATTTATTTATGGCAAAATAAAAAGAATGTCACACAAGCACACACGCATTTGGACAAATTGACAACAAGGTTTTTTATGGTTTTTTAAACAAGAGATACTAGGAAATAAATTAAGGCAGTAATTGAAATAAATACTTTAAGTGAGAATATAAAATTGGATAGTACTTGAGTTAAGACAATTTCAGTGCCAACCCGTTGATTCCCAAATTTTAGCATAAAAGATTAGCAACATTAATTTAATTTCAGATATGAGGGTTTGTTATTAAATGCAATTAGAGATGATGATAGTTCTAGGTTAAGCAATCCCCATACATGATATGCGAGATTCTAATTTAAGCAACCACCATAAATCCAATTGCAATTAATACACAAAACAACTAAATTAATCATCCGGGTTTGGATATGATAACGTTTCCAGTTCTAGTAACTCTCATACATGGCATGAAAGCTCTAAGTTAGGCTTACGCTCCAATCCAAACCTAGTGATTTCTCAATAATTAAGATACACTCATACTGAAATTTAAATTAATGTTACTTATTTAAATCGCAGCTTTCTTTGGGAATCATTGGCGTTGGACACTGTCCTTGCCTTAACCCAAGATTAGATTTAGCTACTCATTTCCATTTAAAAGTTAATTGACATGAATTTAAACGACGTAATTTAAATAACAAAATTTAAATGACAAGAAATTTAAAGGTATAAACTAACCGGCCATTTAGGCGGTGAATAATTAAATGACAAGAATTAAAATTGCAGAAATTTAAAGGCATAAACTAACTGTCCATTTAGGCGGTGAATAATTAAATGACAAGAATTAAAATTGCAGAAATTTAAAGGCACAAATTAACCGGCCATTTAGGCGGTGAATAATAAAGTAATAATAAATAACATAAGAATTTAAAAGAAGAAATGAATGAAGTAAGATCACAAGAGATAATACTAAAGAAAAGGGGAAAGAACAAGAACAATTCTCAAAGAGAGAATTATAAGGAAACAACTAAACTTTGATTCAAGAATAATAATCACACTTACAAATGCAATCAAGTGATCTATTTATAGGCCACAAGATGCAATACAAATCACACAATTTCAATTATTCAACTAGACATAATTATATCTAATGGGCACTCACACACTTAAAGTTAAATGGATTTTAGCTATAATACACACCTAATATTAAATGAATTTTAGCTAAAATACATACCTAATAAAGCACTCATAAAGTTAAATGGATTTTAGCTATAATATCCACCTAATAGTTAAATGGATTTTAGCTAAAAAACACACATAATAAAGCTCTCACATAAAAAAAAAAATAGATTTCTATAAATTGGTTTTTAATCTTTATTAGGATTAAAAATAATCCTTGGGCCTTCTCCAAATAATATCTTCCATGGGTTGCTCAAATTGGGCCTTAATTCTTCATGGGCTTGAATTATTCATAGACTTTAATTTTTCATGGGTTTGATTTCTTCATAGGTTTGATTTCTTCATGGATTTGAATTCTTCATGGACTTTAAGTCTTCATGGGCTTGAATTCTTCATGCCTAAAAAAAATAAAAATAATTTAATGTTATTAATAAATTATATATTATATATATGTATTACACATGGCACATATATATATTAGATTATATTATATATATATATTACATGCATGCATATAATGATGTATATGTATTATATATAATTTTATATATTATTATTATTTACTTTAGAATTTCATTTCATTCATCTTTCAATTTAAACTTGCATATAACCATAAAATATATATTAATATCTAATTTAAACCATTTTTAAGATCAAAAGAAGGGTATAATTATAACAAATTTTTTATAAAATTAACCACTAATCAGCCATCTTCCCTAGCAAAACCATACCATACCCTCGAGTGAGGGCCTATACCCTCGAGTGAGGGCCACTCAAGGGTGCTGCACCCTAGCTTTCAAAAAGCTCTCGTGTCCCCAAATCTACTTTTCTCATATTTTTGTTTCTTCTACACGTTTTTCGTCTCTCTCTTTCTTATTTATTAAGCATAGTAAATGTTTTGAAATAAATTATGGAGAACATTAAAGCATTTAACGTTCTGATGGACACAGAGCAACAAAAAACAGAAGCACGCGAGATTAATCATATTCTCAAAATTGTCAACCATTTGTGCAAAAGTGTTGACCGTTTGTCACACAAAGAACTGCAATTGTTTGTGCCTGCATCTATTACTTTTTAGGTTTACTGCATATAGGTCATGCCATTAACTCTTAATAGCACTTATGTTAACTCTTAATGAAACTAATGCCCATGTTAACTCTTAACAGTATGCCCCATTAACAGACGACAGCTTTCAAAAAAGCTCTCGTGCCCCCAAATTTGCTTCTCTCACATTTTTGCTTCTTCACACTTCTCATCTCTTTCTTTCTTATTTATTGACCATAATAAATCCTTTGAAAGAAATGATGGAGAATATTAGAGCATTTAATACTCTGATGGACAAAAGGCAACATAAAGCAGAAGACGCAAGATTAAATCTTGCTTTTAAAATTGTCAATCGTTTGTGCAAAACTGTTGGCTACTTTTTGTCTCGCAAAGAATTGCCGACCATTTGTGCCTAAACCTATTACTTTTCAAGTTTATTACATCTAGGCCTACCATTAACTCTTAATAGCACTTCTGTTAACTCTTAACAGAACTAAGGCCCCCGTTAATTTTTCACAGCATTCCCCATTAACTCTTAACGATTTCTCAAAAATGTCGATCCCTTCTTTTAACTATTAATAGCAATTGACATCATTAACACCTTAGTAATGAAGAACACAATAACGATAAAGGTTCACTAATCCGATGCGTCACACATTATACATGTGATTTTCTAGGTTCACAACCATATAATAATTAGGACACGTCAATTCATTGGCACTAGTCGAATGCTTTGACCTATTAAGAGGATATCTACATCTCCCCAGAGCATCTTAAAAGATCCTAAGTATCTTCTAAGAAAGACTCACGACAATTCTAATGGTAATGAAGTTTATACTTTAAATAAACCTATTAAAGCTATTCAATTACCGTGAACTATAATCATTTCATTGACCAACATCCTGATCGAGTAAGATTCATGGACTGATTAAACTCACATGACTCAGTAACTATGTCAAATCTAGTTTGGTGTGATCGAAATAGCATCTCAAAAATCCTTCTAAGATCGAAAACTCTTTTCTGATCGAGCATACCCTGGCCAAGGGTTTTCCAACCACGACTAACTGAGACCACATAGGATGTTTACCCCTATTTGATAGAGGACAATGGATCCCATCAACGAACATATGCTTCCACACACCACTACATGGAGACTATACATAGGGCATCCCCACCTCTCACACTGAATGGTTCTGTTCAACTACAAATCCCTTACACTAGTATACAAGATAACTATATCACCTCCGATCAAAGGACTAGATACATGTTGTTGCCAAAATACAATAATTAAAATTTGCAATATGGGTCCACTCAAGCTCAGTGTCGGGTGAGTTAGATTGCCGTAAGAGATGTCGACTCAAGGGAGATTGCTGCTAGGATACTCGCCACAAGGATTCGCCACTAGCTCTCGCCACTAACTCTTGCCACTAGCTCTTGCCACAAGCTCTTGCCACTAGCTCTCATCACTACCTCTTATCACAAGCTCTTGCCACTAGCTTTTGTCACTAGCTCTTACCACAAGGTTTCGCCACTAGATCTCGCCGAAAGATTTTGCCTTCGCCACTAGGTTCGCCACAAGGATTTGGCCCTACTGATGCTCAAAAAATGGGTTAGAAGGCTCACAGGAATCTTCCCCCACGAAGACCCTCCAATGCCAAAGTCAGTCTCGAATCCCAATGACTATTCACAAAAAATAGTAAAGGTGCATTCAAAGTGTTTAGATTTTACCAAAAATTGGAAGTCCTCATCAATATCCTGTAGCTGGGTATTTATAGGGCACGATTCTCAAGGGTGGCTGATGTCAACACGTGGCGATCACTGAGTGGGTTGGATTTAACAAAAATAGGGGGAAAATAGCCTCGCGGAAGGCTGCCGCGAGGTTGCCGAGGGTGCCACGAGGCAGCTCACGGTAAAGCTGCCGCGAGCTGGGCCTAACGACCAGCACACGCCTCGCGGCAGGCTATCGCGAGGTAACCAAGGCTACCGCGAGCTGGGCCTCACGGCCAGCACAGGCCTCGCGGCAGGCTGCCGCGAGGTAGCTCGTGGCAAGGCTACCACGAGCTGGGCCTCGCGACTAACACACGCCTCGCAGCAGACTGTCACGAGGTTACCGAGGTTGCAGCGAGGCTAAGCCTCGCAGCCAACCCAAATGCTGCCGCGAGTTGCCTCGTGGCCAATTCGGATGCTTGCCGCGAGGCTGGCGCTCACGATTTGCCTTTAGCCACGATGCTGGCCCTCGCGACTATCCCTTGGCCAAGCTCTGCCTTGAGGCAAGGCTGCCGCGAGGCTGGGGCTCACGGCGGTGCTTGCCCTTGCGGACAACCTTCATCTTTGAAAAAATATTTTCATTTTTCCCCATTTTTCATGGCACAACAATACACAATAAAGAAAAACCTAAAACAGATCATTAATCTTCATAGCCATGAGATATGTTACAAGCGTTACATTTAGTAGATGTTCATCCAACACGTACCTACATATCTACTATCCGCATCTCATGCAATATGGTTTATGACTCGCCATCTATAATCATTAACATCACATATTAATCAATGGTAGTAGCCCATGTGTCGGTCCATAATTAATAAATCATATTCCCCTTCTGATAAATCTAAGGATTGAAAATACATTTAAGAAATCTAGAACTAAAAATCTTTGTCACATATTCTTAACACTTAAGAATAAGATCTCTGCCATAAAATATATAGACTCATTCATAAAGAAAATAGGACAGTATAAACGAAGATACGACCTTTTATTAATTTATAAGATTACATCATTAGTATCATTTACATACATCTAATGGCATGTAAATCTAGCATTAGGGCACTAATACTAATAGTAAGATAAATAATTTTTATAATTTTTTGTTGACAAAATTACATTTGAAAAACATAAAAAACTTAAGAAATTTCCTTATTGAATATAAGTCAATCAATTTGAGTTTATTCAATTGTTGATAGATATGAAGTTAGTTGTGAAAATGTAGAAGATTTTAGATAAATTACGATGTCTTTTAATGAACAATGTTTATGTGAACCTAGATATTAATTTTTTAGTTTTCATCTTATAACTTTCTGGTTTAGTGCATTTTATTTCACTTATCATGTAAAATTGCATGTTTGTAAGTGGTTGTGAAGTAAAGAGATATGTTATACTATGTTATGAACTCATAACTCTTTAGCAGTTGTTATAACACCCCAAATATTTTTAGGATATTTGTGTTAGTGATGTGCCATAATGTTAGATTTAGATGACATCTAACATGTATATTAATAATACATATGATGTATCTTTGTATATATCTGTTCCTTCCTGATCCAAAAGAGGATGATTGGAGGCGGGGCGCGAGCTTCGGCGACAGGTCCGTCCAAGGGGCAGGTTGCACCTGCAAGCACTTCGACGATCGAGTAAGTAAGAAAGTAAGGAGATGCAGTGTATGAGTAGGTCAGATGTCAGAACATACCTTGGGTCTAAAGAGAGCTAGTTGATATAAGAGGAGAAGATGTCATCTTATTGCATGAGTCGTGTGTTTACAGGTGATGTGACTGGCTATCCGGCGCCCATGGAGGTTCCCAAGTGGCAGCATTGTGGCGACAGGACCCTCATTAATGTGGATGAGATCCACCATTAATGAGGGCAGTATCTGAGGTGACATCGCGAATACCTAGTAGAAATTACAATGATAGCGTGGTAGGCTGGCGCTGGGCCAAGGCTGGTTCCAAAGGATGGGCCGAGATTGGGCCTAAGGGGAGGGTCAAGATTGGGCCCGGACAGTCCACAGCCCCCCAGGTCAGATGCTCGAGTAACAAGTGTTCGAGTTAGAAAAGGGAGGCCTGGGTAGTTTTTGTTATATGTGCTAGCTTTGAGGGTTGAATTTAGGTATGACCGAGGTAGTTGTCCGAGCTGATTTTGGTTTTGCTTGAATGGCGGTCCTGGAGTCATTTTGAGGTTGGCTCGAGATGGGTAAACAGAGCAGTTTTCTCCACGCGTTCACTCACGCTGTGTGTGGCTTCAAGATTCGATGACGTTTTTCCTGGAAAGGGAAAGCACTACCTGGGCGGTAACTGGCAATCCCTTAGATGTGTGACAAGTGTCGGTTCGGTGATAGTAGATTTGTGAGATGCGTCGTAGGTATTCTTTGACAATCTTTTTAAGGATCCCTTTTGGATCATGGTTTCCTTGTTCTCTCAGTAATGAGAAGAAATAGACAGTCGTCGAGATTTGACAAACCCTACAAGTGACAGTCTAAGATTGCTATTTGCACTTGTGTGCTTTGTAAGGCAATGGCTTCCGCCATTACAAGAAATTTAGTATATTGTGACAAAAATAATTGTGATGAATTAAATTTTGTCACGAAAAATATCCTTTTGTGACAAAATAAATTTTCTCACGCCAAATTCAAAAAGTGAGTAAAGTTGTGACAAATAATATTTTGTCATAATATAATTAGGTATATAATTTATAATGACAAAATAATTTTTGTCACAAAATTTTATCACATCAAGTTAGGACTAAATTTTTTGCGCCAATTCAACTTACATAATATGACAAAACAATTTTGTCACCAAAAATTTTGTTACAATATTGAATAATATAAGATGTAATCACAAAATTTTTTAGTCACAATAAGTAATAACTTTTATAATAAAAATATTTTGTCACAATATAGTGTTATAAAAAAAATGACAAAAATATGTATGTAACAAGAAATTTAGTTTTTTGTGACAGAAATTATTTTCCAGAATTTAATTTGTTTTCATAAAAATATGTCATATTAGACATGAAAAATAATAATCTAGTGAGAAAAAAATTCAAAATATTTTGTCATAAGAAAAAAAAACAAAATACATGTAGTGATAAAAATATTTTTTATAATATTTTGTCATAAAATATTTAACCCCAATATTAATTAGGTATCTTGACAAACATATAAATAAATTATAAAAGAAACACTAGAAAATTAAAATGATAAAATAATATTTAGCTTATGGATAATTTAATTTTCCTTCCATCCTCTTCCTCTTTAAAACTTTTATTCCACCTTTGTTGTTTTGATTTAACACAAGCTATTAAGTTTCCTATTTTAGAATAAAACCTAAGAATTTTGACTTTTGTTATAATAGTTTTCATAAAATATTGGCGCCAAATTTTTTGGGCCAATATTATTTAGATATCTTAAAAATTAATAAGATAATATTTAACTTTTGACAATTTATAATTTTCATTAAAAATTCCCGCCATCTTTTTCCTCCTTAAAAATTTTATTCCACTTTTACTATTTTGATTTCACCCAAAAAGTTAATTTTCCTATTTAACAACAAACATAGCAAATTTGACTCTTGTTTAATATTAATATATTTTTCTATAATATTTTGTCACAAAATATTGGTGCCAAGTTTTTGGAGCCAATATTAATTAAAAATATTAAAAATAATAAAATATTATTTAATTTTTGAAAATTTTTAATTTTCATTACAAATTTCCCTCGATCATTTCATTTGTTAAAAAAATATATTTTGCCTTTACTAGTTTAATTTCATTCAAAACATTATGTTTTCGTCCATCTTTTCCCATGCCCACATGCAACCCATGATACGCCTAGCATGCCTATTTGCACCATGTGTGCCACATGCCGTGTCTCGCTCAGTGTCATGTGATATTTTACTCTTGTGTTTGGTTTTGATGATGAAAAACAAAATCAATCTATTCCCTAAGTGATTTGTCAACAATATGATTTGTTGGATATTATGATTTGTCAAGAATATGAAAAACCAAATTATCTATAATTTTCTATGGATAAAAATTTGCACAAACAAGCTTTAAGATCTAGAAGAATCTCCAAAATGATTTCATCAAATTGGTTTTGAACAATTGGATAGTGGATGTTTTTATCTTTAATATAATTTTTCTAAGTCTGAGAGATTAGAGCATTATAAGGAAACATATAAGAAAATATTTTCATTTTGAAAAACTATTTCTTGATATTTTGATATATAGTATTCATTGTTGTTAAAACGATTTTTAATGAATTTTTCAATAAATAGAAGGTATGTATTTTGAGAGTGGTAAATTTGTTAAATCCCGAGTTTGTACTAAAACCCAAATTCTATTTTCTTATAGTTATAGATTTTGATTTTTTTGATATTTTTATTGAATCCAAATGGGGGATACTTTCTTATTTACATTTATGTATTAAAGTAAATGAAAGGTAAAATATAAATTAAGGTAAAACAATAAAGTAAATATGTTGTAATGTTTTCGTATTATCAAGCTGCTCTGCCAACTACATGCTTTCATTTTGTCAACTAATATATTGACTTGGTCGACTAAGTTATAGGCTCTATCGACCAACAGTATGATTATTTTAGTCTTAGTCGACTAACCTTAAGCCTTAGTCTACTAACATTATATATGATATGACTTGGTCGACTAACTCTTTAAGTCGGTTGACAGAAGGTTAACCTTGGTCGACTAAGTGTCATGCCTAATTTTATCTTGGTCAACTAAATGTCTTATTGCTTTTGTGACTTAGTCGACTAACCTATTTTCTCTATCGACCAACCTTATTATTTTGCCTCATTCTGTCGACTAACCATTTTTATCTGTCGACTAACTCCTTTCATAAAAAGCTTCCAATGACTAATTTTTTAAATCCCAACGGTCACAAACGGCTAGTTTTCTCTTCAATCTTTTTGGATACCTATATATATAAGTCATGGATGAACTTGAGGAGGCTAATGGATGGGAACGAGTTGATCTAAAGAGTTCAAATCATTTTTACTCGAGCTTATAAAATTTATGCTTTCATTGTTGTATTTTTCTCTCCAAGACTTTGTTCGATCATTGTAAATATATCCTTAAGTTTTGTTTTCATTGTGAGAGAACTTGTAACTAAGAGTGTTAACTCTTAGCTTCTCTTTTTCATTTGTATCACTCTTATTTTCTTAGCTTGTTGTGCTAGAAGGCTTGCTTTTCAAGCAAGATGTTGTACTTCCTAGCTTGGAGCTAGATGGCCTATCCAAAGTGATAGGAGATTTTAGTGAATTGTTTGCAAAATTCTTAGTGAGGAGTTAAGGTATTGGATTAGGCTTGGGTTAAGACAAACAACTATAAATTCTTGTATCCATCTTTTGCTTGTGCTCTTTGTTTATCTATCTTTCCAAGCATCTTCATATTCATCACTTGATTTATATATTTAACCTCTCATTGAAGAAGATTTAATATCTTTCATTCTTGTGTTTTTCATTGTTAAGACGAGATTGTCTGTAACGAGTCGTTAAGGGGTCTAGGCGTTTTCGGGTATTTTATTTCTGGCTCAAAAATTTTTGCTTTAATTAATTGAGGATTGAAAGTTTTTTTTTTTTTTGAATGAAGTGTAGTGGAAATAAGAATTTGGTAGCCCATCCAATTAGGATTCAAAATGTGGGGAAGGTCCAAATAGATTGGGCCATTGAGATGTGTTTTGAATTTTAATTATATTATGAATGAGCTTGGATTATGATAATTTCTTTGGGTTAGTGAGTTGGGCCATGGAATGGCCCACGGCATTGGCTAAGCCCAATTGAGAAATGAGATTTGAAATTCTTAAAGAAAAATCATAATAAAATAAATTGGCCATCAAATGTCAATAGTGCCCTCGGACTTCCTTTTGACCATTATAAAGGTGAAGGGCAATCAGGTCATTTCGATCAAGTTACAGTTGCAGCCGTTGCAGTTCCCTTTTCATGCTTCCTCTGAATCGGTGACCTCTATTTGCTATGTGCATACCTTTCCCTTTCTGCAACTCCTTCATTCTTCTTCTTCTTTTTCTTCTTCTTCTTTCCTTTCTGTATTCTGGTCTCATTTTCGTTTTGGCCAAGAGGAGCTTCAGGAAGAGAGGATTCTTCTACACAACGAAGTTATCAGGCAAGTTCTTCTTGCACTCTCTATTTATTTTCAGTGCAACTCACTTATATGCCCTGTATTTCACTCTCCTGGATTTTCTACTATCTCCTTTATTGTTCTGCAAGTTCTTCTTGCATTCCTTATTTATTTTTTGTGCAAGCTCGCTTATATGCCCTGTATTTCACTCTCTTGGATTTTCTGTTATCTTCTTTATTGTTCTATAAGTTCTTCTTGCACTCCCTATTTATTTTCAGTGCAAGCTCGCTTATATGCCCTGTATTTCACTCTCTTGGATTTTTTGCTATCTCCTTTATTGTTCTGCAAGTTCTTCTTGCACTTCCTTTTGATTTGCAGTGCAAGTTCTTTTATATATCTTCTTATATCCTTGTGCAAGCTAGCCTATATCTTCTTCTGCTGAAACGATTGATGTGTACATGTTGGTTCCCTGTGTTCATTTTAGCTCGTTGTGTTCTTTTTAGTTCACTGTGTTCAACCTTTTGCTTCTGTATCTCTTTGTGGGTCTTCTTGTGGTCTCGAAATGGGGTTTGTTTTCACCCCTAGCTTTCTTCGTGAATGGCATTTTATATAGCCAGGTAAGGATGAGAACCTCTACTCGTTCTCCATCCAAAGAAGCAAGGTTAAATGTATATATATATATATTTGCATGTATATCTCATCTATATGAGCTCGTTGTTCCAAACGTATCTTATAGTTGTATGTGCTATGTCAGAATGTAAAATGCTAAGTCATCTGCCACTCATTCGAATGATTTCATTGAGGTATTCAGAGGTCTCGTATCAAATAGCAAAAGCTCAACTGAAAATATATATATTGTTCGCCATATATGAGACCCACTTATAAATACACATATACATACATGCGTAACGGGCTGTTACCCCTCACTGATTTGTAAAGCTTATTTGAGCCATGCCCTGCCTAGCCAATCCATCATATACTCATGCTTAAACAGTCATTCGAATGTCCCTGTTCTATTCGGCAAACCCAATTATATATATATATACATGTTCAGCTTCGTTTTTGTTCCAACGAGCTCTTCCCTCCAGTTCTTTCCGCGAGCTCTCTTCGTAAGCCTTAGTCGCGAGCTCCTTCCAGCGAGTTCATTCCTCAAGCTCATTGAGCGAGCTTGCCCTGCGAGCTCTTTGCTCAACCCCCTTAACCACGAGCTCGTTCAGCGAACTCTTGTGCATCTCCTAACCTCGAGCTCTCTTTCCGCAAGCCTCTCATGACCTTAAGCTCGTTCTGAGCTCTTTCCGCGAGCCCTCTCCGTAAGCCGCGAACTCATGACCTCGAGCTATTCCTAAGCTCGTCCCATAAGCCTTTGAATGTGAGCTATCTACTCTTACCTTATTTATTTACCTTTCCTTAACTTAAGTAAATGTTTGCATTTTCCTTAATTTATATTTTAGCTTTCATTTACTTTAATACATAAATGTAAATAAGAAAGTACCCCCAATTGGATTCAATAAAAATATCAAAAAAATCAAAATCCATAACAATAAAAAGATATAATTTTGGTTTTAGTGCAAATTCACGAATTTGCAATTTTATCACTCTCAAAATACATAGTTTTCGTTTCTTGAAAAATTCATTAAAATCATTTTTACAACAATGAATGCTAGTTATCAAAATACCGGGAGTTAGTTTTTCAAAATAAAGACATTTTCAAAATATGTTCTAATTGTCATTCGCCTTGGAAAAATTTCAAGTTTATGTTTGACCAGCAATTTCGCGTGGTGTGGTCATTTGATTGCATGGGGACTAATTATGAATTTGAGTTATGAGCACGAATGCAAGTAAATGCATACTATCACTAGTTAAATGAAATCACAACAATAGTATGATGGGAAAATAATTATTAAATTTATAATACTCCTTAGCTGGTGAATCAAGATTTAATATTAAATAGCATCTCTCAAAAATTATTCTTGTGTTGTAAATTATAACAAGTATTTCTGTGTCATAAATTACATCTTAAATGTGGTAAACATTATGAAGTAAGATATGTTGAATTTATCTGATGATGGAAAAATACCCGGTATGTGTAAGTGATGTTAACAGTATGAACATCGTAGAAACAAGAATTTAAATACATGTGGTTGGCAAATACATACATGATGCATACATGTACATGTTACATATATATGTTTTGCGCACCTATTATTTTGCACGGATGGAGAAAGGGTACCCTAGAGCACCTGGTGTGGGGACGAGGTGGCCATAGCTCGGCAAGTTGGCTCTATATTTATTTGTGAGATTTTATGAAACTTATGCACTTTTGCATGCATCAATTTATGGCTTGAGAGACGGGAAAATTGATATTGATAATGAGATGATGCATTCTAGCATGTATTGATTGATGGCTTGCGAGCCTGTGAGAATTGATAATGATATTTGAATTTTATGCACATTTGCATAGTGATACATGGTGACATGATATATTACGTTGAATTGATAAATTCATGAATTATGAATATTATATATAATTGTGGAGTCCTTGATTACTCCTCTTGGTGTCGTCATGTTCATGGATCCTATATATTGTTTATTGTTTTTCGAACTTGCTGAGCCTTGTAGCTCACTTGATCTTCTTTGCCATTCCAGGTAAAGGAAAGATTGTTATTGAGGGTGAGTCCAGTAGGATTGCAGCTAAGAGATAGTGGTGTACGGAGACGCGTCATAACTTCAAAGATCCTAATTAGTGATTTGGTGAGGTTTATAGTGATGAGGATTTGTTATATTTATTGGCATTTGAGCCTCTTATTATTTTGTATGGCCATCGAGGCTAGAGTTATGAGATACTGTAAGTGAAAAAGAATCTTAATTTAATTTCCGCTGCTATAAATGAAATGAGTTGTTATTTGAGTTCAGTTTTGTTCTATATCATATTTCTAATAACCTCTTTTCGAATATCCTATGCTAAGCGAGAATATTCGGAAGCGGGCCTTATATTGTCTTTATATGGTTGATACCTCATCGTGCCATTTCAAGGTATTGAGGTTTAACGAAGTCATAGTCTTCACAGATGACATCTCTGTTTATCAAAATTATTTTTAAGAGAAAATATTTTTATATACCAATTCACCCATTCTCTTGGTGTGTGCCATAACACTTCCATTCTAACATCACGAGCCTCCTATTAGCAAGTATCCAAATACGGCCCCGTCCAGACATCCACACACATATCTTGTTAAGTGTCGTGTTAGGACAAAACTATGGACAAATAATTATATTTTTAAATAAATATTAATTTGATTCAATAATTTAAATTAGTTTATTATCATAAATTATTATTTAATAATTTTTATAGTTTAAATTATTTTATCAGTTACCATAATCTTAAATTATTTTATTTTTATCAATCAAATAATTATTAATATTATTTCTATAAAATATTTTATATTTTATTTAACAACTAAATATTTAAAAAAAAAAAGAAAAGCCAAAAAGAATAGCGGGGGTTGCCCCATTTGTTTCCCTTAGCCAAATCCCCATTGTCATTATATTATAAAAGAAGAAGCTTCTAAAGATTGAAAAAAAAAAGATAAACAAAAGCCACAACGAAAGAAATCCATGGCAGAAAGTCAAGAGACTATGACGAGTGACAGTGGCCAACGAATCAAGATCATGGGAGACCACTACGAAAAAAAGGTATTAACGACAAAAAATTAACAATAATTTTAATTTTGATTGTTAATGTAATATTATTAATGACTAAATATAAATCTCGTCATTACAAGATAAATTTTAACAATAGACAAAATAAGTCGTTGTTAATAAACTACTTTCCTATCGTTATTGATTAAAATTTTTAATTCTAACTATGAAATAATAAAAAAAAATTATTAAAATTTAACTAACACTTATATAAGTAAATTCTAATATAATTATATTTTTATGTAAATGCATAAATATAATTATTAAATTATTATAATTGAGCATTAGTTATTTATTGATAATATAATATATTAAAAAACTATTTTATAATACAATATTTATGTCAAACTAATGTATTATATTTATTATTAGATTTATAATATAATTATATTTTTAAATAAATATTATTTTGATGCAATAATTTAAATTATTTTACAGTCATCATAATCTTTAATTATTTTATTTTTATCAATCAAATAATTATTAATATTATTTTTATAAATTATTTTATATTTTATTTAACAACTAAATGTTTAAAAAAAAAAACAAAATATATTGGCGGGAGATACCTCGCCTCTTTTTAGGTTGGCAACTCCCAAATCCCTAAATTGGAATTGTTGATCAATCTCTCCATCTCACTCCTGCCATCTCCAGCCATCTGATCTACCGCTTCAATGCCGCCAACGCCTCATTGCTGCCTTTACACCTACTAGTCGTTGCCTCTGCCGCCTCAACGTAGCCGCGACCTCCAGCCCATCACCTCTGCCTCCTCAATGTTGTCGTTGCCTCTGTAATTGGTTAGTAGTTCTCTCTCTATCGCCATATCGCCGAGCCAACTATATTAGTTTTATGAGATTTATTCTGCTTGAGGAGGCGCATCACCGAGCCACCTCCATCTCTGCTTCTTTTGGGATTTAGGGTGTGAATTCTGTTGAAATTTTTTATGTTCTATTCATGTAGTGTTTGGAATGGTTGATTTAGGTTTTGTTTGGATTTTTTCACGACGAAGAAAAAATGAATTGTGTTGGGTCATATGCTATTTTTTTTAACTATTAGAACCGTGAATATGCCAAGAATAAGAGAAAGCATGAACCTTTTATATTTTTGACCATAAAGTATCGAGAAGAAGATGAAGCATGAACCCTCAGATCTTCTTGATGGTTTTGGCACCAGACCGATTATGATTGCAGTGGTGCAAAGATAACAACTTGCAGGTAATCTTTATCTATTTCAGAGAAATATTGATTAAGAAATTGTTGTTAGATGGCAAATCCATATTAATTAATCAGCATCTGGCCCTTAATATATAGTTGTCTAGTCTTCCCATGAAGCCTAGGGTGTATGCAGACTCCTTATTTCAAATTTGGTATAGGGAATAGTTTTTGTTACTCATGCCAAAAAATCAAAGGAAAGCCAAATAAAAATGTGATTCTGTGCTACCCTTACAGAGTGCAAAGTCAAATAAAAATGTGACACTACATTTAGCCTTTTATTTTTCTTTAGCGATTGAGTGGAACTTGCTCTGTACATACCAGCTCTTCAGAAATCGCAGGCTCCCCAGGGCCTGTGCCCGGAGTCGTGGTCTTAGCAACCATAGTGACGGGTTGTGCACGGGGAGTAGTAGGTACCACCGCAGTAGAAGCCTTCCCGGCTGCCTTACTTGCCGAAACGGAGCTTGGTGCAGCCCTACCTCCCTCCTTGCGAAGTATGTCCATCTCTTCCATGATATATTTCTTACCATATGCAGAAGCCATTTGCCCTACAAAGCACATAAGCGCTAATAACAATCTTGGACTGTCACTTGTACGGTTCGCCAAATCTCGACGACTCTCTCCTTCTTCCTGTTATTGAGAGAACGAGGAAACCCTGGCCCAAAAGGGATCCTTATAAAGATTGTCAAAGAATACCTACGATGCATCCCACAAATCTACTATCACTGAACCGACACCTGTCACACATCTAAGGGATTGCCAATTATCGCCTAGGTAGCGCCTTCCCCTTCAAAGAAAAGCACCCTCGAATCATCCTATCATCATTACGTTCCCACTCAGAAGCTTCTGGAGCACGTCAACACAAATCTTGGCCACATGATGATCAACATCCTGGGAATCCACGTTTACCTCGGAAACAATACTGCCCCGTAAGGCATATAGGGTCATGTCCACTCGTAGTCCCGCCACTTGTTGGTCCGGAGTGAAGTCCGTCTTAGCCTCGCCACTTATCGACTTGCAAGGGTGGTGTCAACTCTCAGCCCTCGTCACAAGTGGGCACTTTCCTTTGGCACGCTTCCCTACTGCTATCACTCAAGTACTACATCGTAAGTTGACATCCCATCCTATATGTATAACCTGTCACCCTAGTGTAACTTCCCTGGCCACCCAGCCCAGTACAAAATATCCTTCGTTTCCATCAATACCCTTGGGGAATTACGACTACACTATCGGGGCAACATCCTAGGTTGACATCCCAACACAAAAACAAGCCAATGCCTCAAATGATATAAAATAACATTTTATATACACAATTTATCGCACACAATTCAATACACATGCTTAAAACATTATGGGATGAAGCCATATGAAAACAACCATCACAGGTTAAAACCATTCACATGCAACAAAACATTTGTATGGATCAAATCAAGTTTATAAGAGAAGAACAATTCATAATAAACCAAGTTTTGGGGGGGGTAAGAACACCTACCTTTTGACAAAATCCAAAGTCCATAGAAAAGCATGCCTGCCTCGATTTGTGTGTCCTACCTCGATTTTCGTGCCAACCTCAAAACTTGCACAAATCATTTTACCTTAAATCTCAAAGCACCTTAATCAATATATAATCATCAAAAATCTGATTTTTCCTTAATTTCTCCTATTTTTCTCTCTAAAAATTCCAAATAAATATCTCCCAAACTATTTTCTTCAATCTTTCTTCACAACAAATCATAATATCCAAATAACTTCAAGAGAAAATTACTAAACTTACCCGGATGCTGTAATTTCACGCACAACGAGCCTGGTGGATGCTAAAACCGAGACAATAGAAAGGCCAAACCCAAATATTTTTGCACACACTTCAAGATCTCAACATTCTAGGAATTTACAATTTTTTCTTAGATTTTTCCTTAACTGGACGAGCCACCCAAAGTCTGGCCATGCGCTTGTGCGTGAATGGCCACGAGTAAGCTTCACGCTTCGGCCTTCTTCTCTGGCTTCGGCACATCAGAGAATGTGAACTCCAATGCCATCTCCTTCCCCTCTTCAAGTCGATTAGGATGGGCTACCTTGGGCCTCGAAAGAAGCAACAGAGGGCCTCCGGTTTGCTAGCCAAACTCTTGGCTAGGCGAACCACCTCCCTTCTCCGGTGACCTTCAAACACCCTTGAAACCTTAATGAAAATGCTTCAAAATTTTCAGATTTGCTTCTCACCTCATGGGCAACAAAAGGCCTATGGTTTGGTTTCTCAATTCGTTCGATAACTTGGTTGATTTGAAGCTTTATTGAGTATAACTTAAATATTTAAGTGATTAATCGATTATATATTTGTTCTACTTGAATATATGATTGAATAATATTACTTGAACATTTAAAGAGTTGATCAATTAAGCGTGAAGTCTATGTGTTTGAATATTTAGTTGACTAAGAATATATTATTAATTGAGTAACTAAGTATTTTAGTTAAGTAAAAATTATCAAACGGTGTAATTATCAAACAGTGTAAGTTTCTATACTTAAATTATAAAATAACTAAATAAAAATTATAATCGAATAAAGTCAAATTTTACTCAAGTATTAAAAAGTTTTACTCGAGTAATTACATCTCACTCCAATAATACTTATTTTACTCTACTAAAGTTGAATTAAATTTGAAAAAATTAATCGTTACAGATAATATTAAATGGACATTCAAAACGTCTTATCTACAAACAAAATTTACAAACAAATATGACATTGTAAGATTTATAATAATTTTATCTAAGATCAACAATAATTTATAATAATTATACAAAAAATTAATAATAATGATTAGAATTATTATTAATTTAAATAAGACTATTATGAATTTTGTAATATTACATCAATATATATATAAATAATGATATCATCAGAATATAGTAGTTATTTAAAAAATATACAAATTGTACATATTTTAAATAATATGCGACATAATAATTTTTGTTATATTTTAAATATTATAAATTACAAAATACACCATATAAATAATAATTATTGTTCTAGAAAGCTTAAGTCATGCTTTTGTTTTTCCAATTTGCTGCATATTGAAGAGGAAGAACGGAGAACAGAGACCCACAGCTGTCGCCGCCGCCGCCAAAGCCCGTCGCCGTTTGCTCTCTCCGAGGCCCCGTCGCCGCCACCTCTTGCCGCTGAGCGTCTCACCGCCGGCTTCAAAAACGAAGAGACCTGCCGCTGAAGCCTCTCGCAACCGTCTATCGGAGCCGCCCTCTCTGCCGCCTCTTGCCGCTGCCCTCTCTGAAGTCGGCCGCTGCAGGGCCTTCGCCTACCACCACCGCCCACCGCTGCATCCTCCTCTCTGCCGCCTCTCTCCACGGTCGCACAGCCCCTCCCTCTGTATTGCCGCCGCCACACAACCCCTCCTTTTCCACCGGTGTCGCACAGCCCCTCTCTCTCTGGTTGGTGTGATTTAAAGTTATATTTGTTGAGTGTCATGTTATATTTGTTGATATTCTTATTGCATATCAGATTATTAGGTTTTTTAAAAAGGGTGTTTGGCTTATCAGTCTCACAGCTTATAAGCTATTCATTTAACTCATTTTTTTATGCTTTGTCAATATTTAAGAGCTTAAATGCTATACAGCTTTCAAACTAATTAGTAGTGTTTTTCAAAAGCTACTCCCCACCCTTTTCAAATAAACTCTTAGCAGCTTATCAGCGTTAAAACTAATTCAGTAGCGTTTTCTAAAAGCTACTCCCCGTTTTCAAATAAACTCTTAGCAGCTTATTGTGTTGGTCAAGCAAAAGACAGATTTGTCCTCACACAACTTCTTAATTTCCAATCTACCCATCTCCTTCATCTTACTGCCTTCGCCATCGGTTGCCGCCTCTAGCTCTTCTGTCGCCATCGGCCGCTGCCTCTAACACCATTGTCGCCGTTGCCCATCGCCTCTGGACCCATCCCTATCTCCTTCATCTTATTGCCTTCACCGTCATCGCCTCTCTCCAGCTCCTCGTTGTTGTCGCCTCCCTCCAACTTTGGCTATCACCTCCAGCTCCTCCGTCGCCGCCTCTAACTCCATCGTTGTCTCCAGCTTCATCGTCCTCCATCGACCACCTCTGTGTGTGTGTATATATATGTAACATATATATATTGTATTAATATATTTTTTAATAATTGTATATAATTTATCAACATTTAATGGTAAAATTTTATTAACTGGACATCAATTTATAATTTATTTTTATTAAAAATTAGTATTTTTATGAATTTTATTTGCATTAGTCAACAACACGTCTATTTTCGTCTTTTTGTTAAGTTTTAATAGCTTATCAGCTCTTTCAAACTAAACGTAACTATATAACTGACATCATAAAGCATATTTATCAAAACACGTTATCAGCTTAAACGTTACCCATCTTTTAAGCTTTACACAACTTAAAAGCTAAACAGCTTAAAAACTATTGAAAAAAAGTTAAGCTAGACACCCTTTAAACAAAAATTCGAACTCGAGCCCAACCCTAACCCGAGCCCGAGCTCAAGCCTGGACTCGCCAGAAGCTTGTCAAGCTTGACCTTGAGCTCTCCAGGCTTTGGTGAGCTCGAGCTTGGTGGCGAGCCTAATCTCGAGCTCGGCTCATCAACCTTTTGACAAGCCGAGCTTGAGCTCGAGTTCGAGCTCTGTTCATGTTAAACAAGCATGAGCTAGAGCCGAGCTTTCGAGCTAGAATTGAGCTCGAGCTCAAGTCTGAGCTTAGTAAAGCTCGGCTCGATTGCAACCCTAAGTGGGTGTGAATCCTGATCCAGATCTAGTGGATCCAGTGCAGCCAATAGGAACCAGACTCCAAACACTTGATCCATCCTTCGAAACCGGGTCAGAGACCCATCTTCTTCAAAATCAGTCCTAGGGCTTCTGCTACATCCAGTGTTATTAAAGGTGTGCCTAGGCGCAAGGCACACCTTGGGCACTTGGAAAGCTTCTAGGCGGGTGTAGACCACCTAGGCGCCTTGGGCTTAGGCGCGCCTGAGCTTTTTTAAATTTGTTTTTTAGGTTTTTATTGTATTGTTTATTGCTTTATTTAATTTTTTTTACTATTTAGGGTTTAAATTTATTGCTTTAACTACAAATTTGACAATGAGTAAAAGGGCTAGTATTTCTAATGATGTGGAAGAAGATATTAGAGATGATGCTTCTAATGATGAAAATATGGAAATGTTTGATCTTGATGATGATGATGATTTTTAGATTATTTAAAATACATAATTAGTTAATCTTGATTAAGATTTAAGACCTATAAATTGTTTTAAGATTTAATTTAAGTTAACTTAAAAACTTTTAGATTGCATCTTTTGATATTTTTTATTGTTCTTTTCATTAGTATATGTTGAATTTTGTAATTTTCTTGATAACATGTTTTTGAATATGTTATTAGGAGTTAGGACATATTTTATACCTTATTTTTCAATTAGAATATATATATATATATATTTTAATTAGCATGAGTCTAGTTTCATCAGGCGTGCGCCTCGCCTTGTGCCTTAGCCTCCAACACCCTTTTGCGCCTTAGTGTGTCTTAGCCTCCAACCCTTCACATCCTCTCCTTCTCCTCAACTTCATTGTCGGCACCTTTGGTCGCTGGCTGTCTTCCTCCTTCGACGACATACTATGCATAGGAAACTTGACTGTCGGCTATACGTGTGGTAGGAGGCTTCCTGCAGTCGCCATCACTAGAGAAGAAGGACCATGGTGGAAGGCCACGAACGGTCACGATAAAGGCGAAAGGCCCACAGATGGAAACCACCCTTAACGGTCAGTAACCACTGGTAACTGCTATCACAGTTCACCACTACCATCCTTTCCAGTGAGTGATTTGTCTTCGTACGGCTTTGATTTGTGACTTTCGACAATTTTCGGCATCTGACGGTGGGTTATTTTCTGCAACCATCACTTCTTCCTCTTTCCTCATGTACAAACATTATTACGTAAAGCAAAGTATAATTTTCACAATCATGCTCTGAACCACATGTAATCATAATTTGTGAGTGCATAAACAAGATTGTAAAATTTTCATGATTTCATGCTAGATAATGTACTGCAAAAATAAAATTGTGTACCCGAATTGATTGATAATGAAGATGCAATAATCTTCTTAGAACGTAATTAGAATTCAGTTCACCGGTTTCCCTCTTGTTAAGACCCTAGGGTTTTCTAGGGTTTGAATAGGAATTTAGAAAAAAAAGAAGAATAGAATGGGGAGGGAAGCAGAACAGAAAGAGGGAGAACAAGAGAGAGAAAAGAATAGAGAGAGATGTATGGAGAATTGGAGAAAGATAGACTAGAGAGAGAGAATATTGAAAACATTCATGTATTATTGGATAATCCCTTCAGCTATTACACAAGCCTTCTTATAGGCTCTCTCCTAACTCCCTAACAATCATTCGGCTAACTCCTAACCCCCTAACCGCTTACAACAAAACCCTTTGTTAGTTATAGCCCTATTTGTCCCTTATACCCCTAGGTTCCTAACAATCCCCACCCCTTCAGAGAGTTCTTGTCCTCAAGAACTCACATTGACTTGCCCTGTTTGTCATCCAATCCCAGCTTTCACTAGCTGTTTCGTTCTTTTTTCTTTCTTTCTTCTCTTCAGCCTTTTCCTCCTTCCTCTAACCTTCTTTTTCTTTTGTTTTTTCTGCAAACATAAAATGTATACCTCTAAGATCTCCATGCCAAGTATCTCTTCTTCCCTTGATTTGTTAGTTCCAATAATTTCCTTAACCTCTGCTAAGACCGGTTCCACTGCCACAATATCCGTAATTTCCCCCAGATGCAACAATTGAGCAGTATAGACTTGCTTCAATTGTTTCCTTTGCTCCTCTGTAGCTTTTTCCTGCTTGCTCCCATTCACCAATAGTTCTTTTTCAGCAAGCTTCTCCGTTATTGGTGTCGCAGTTACTTTTCCTAGGGAATCAATGTTTTCCAATCCTGTTGTTTCAAGAGAAACAAATTTAACATCTTCAAAATCTGACTTCGCTACCTCTCCGGCTTCTTGATTTTTGGCATCAATCGCAGGATCTTCTACCACAGTTACCTTTTTCAAGGGTGTCACATTGCTGTCTCCAGTATATGCCATTCCTTCCTTGGCATCCGGACTTGCCTGATTATCTTTAGCTGATTTATCGACTTTTTGCTGCAAATTAGGAGTATTGAATTCTTCATTGCAACTCTTGATTCCTATCCAATCCTTTGCAAGTAGTTCATCCACTTCTTGCAAGTAGTTCATTTTTGCCGTAGATCTTGGAAAAAATTCCTTTGGTAAAGGGATATGAAATTTCAGTGAAATCAACATCATTAATGCATCTAATTTTTGACTGAGAATATCACCTTTCCCCTTGAATCCTTTCTCCATCTCCCCAATCCCCATCCTTGAAAATTTGCTTTTGAAACAACAACCTGTCACTCGCCTTAAACAGTACCGTATTGACTTCGTCGGAACTCCTGCCCTAATTGCGACCTTGGTTTGCCCGCACCACCTTGGACTTGAGTCCACTTCTCGTCGTCGGAATTTTGTTCCAATTGCAATCGCTCGGAATTTGCTCGCAACCACTACCAATTCAAGATCGGCCAGGCTTGCTTCCTGTTCGCCTTCAACTTCCGAACAGAAGTGCCACAATTCACAGGTGACAATCACCTCACAATAGTCACCCAAGAGAGTCGCTCGCCTTGTGTTGGAAGTCGCTTGAAGCTTCTTCTTCTTTCAATTCCAACTCTCAAGAATTGATCGGAGACACCCACCTAGTCAACTTCAACTTCCAAGCCGGGCCTACCTCCACGCCTTGGTCACATGCAGTGAAGGTAATTGGTCACGACTTCAATTTTGACTCAATCTCGTCAGAATTTACATGGGTGTTAAACGCAATTGACTCCCAAGAAGTGCTAGAATTCTATAGCACCAAGAACCTACCTAAGTACTTGACAATTGGCCCCAAGAATCGCCCAATCACCGTCCAATTTCCGGAATCATCGAATCTTGCCGCTTCTTGAATTATCTTGTTGCGACTCATTCAATTCCACCCCAAACTCAGATTGCTTCACCGGCTTCGTGTCCGTTCGTAAGATTTAATCAAGACCGCTTCTTGCACCTGCACTAACCGTACTGCCTCGTCTTGGGTAGCGCCTTGCTCGCGTCCGTCAACTCAGATCACCTGCTTTCGTTAGTCCATCCTGCTTCCTGTAATTAGCCCAGACTTACTCGCTAGTAAATTCTGATGTTGCACCCCAAACTGACCCTGTTGGAATTTGGGTCCGCTGCTGGATTCTTTGTCGCTAGAATCGTTAGAATCACTGCTATAATTAGTTGGATTCGCAGCCAAGAACGTTGGCTCTGATACCATTTGTTAAGACCCTAGGGTTTGAATAAGAATTTAGAAGAAGAAGAAGAAGAACATAATGGGGAGGGAAGCAGGACAGAAAGAGGGAGAACGAGAGAGAGAAAAGAATAGAGAGAGATGTATGGAGAATTGGAGAAAGATAGACTAGAGAGAGAGAATATGGAAAACATTCATGTATTATTGGATAACCCCTTTAGCTATTACACAAGCCTTCTTATAGGCTCTCTCCTAACTCCCTAACAATCATTCGGCTAACTCCTAACCCCCTAACCGCTTACAACAAAACCCTTTGTTAGTTATAGCCCCATTTGTCCCTTATACCCCTAGGTTCCTAACACCTCTCTTGAACTTAGTTGTAGAAATCGTTGGGATGGATTTCTTTTTAGTTTTCTGTTAATTTATAGGAAGAGAGAGGACTGATAATTGCTTAATGTAGCAGTTGCAGGCGGTTCCTCCTATCAAGATAACTGACACCATCCACTACACATTATCCCACTAATTTGGCCACATAATGGTATTTATTTTACACAATCACCAATTATCAAGCTTTAGCAAACATTTGTCGGGACAATATGAGAGCTGTGTGCATGTGCTGCCATGCTTGCATATGCACTTGTGTGTTTTAGTATTTGAATTTTTCATCTGTTTCAGGAAATGGCCTCATCTGTGGAAGAGGAATCACTGCAAACTGTTGCATTCATGGAGCTTGCATTGCAACAGGTAGTATGACTGACTTTTAATATACTGGGAAGATTGTTGTTGAGGAATTTTTGGAATTGATTGTTTGTTTCCAATTTCATATATTACTGTTCTATAGAATATCCCCAAAATTCTACTGAGGTTATTGAGTTAAAGTTAGTTAAGAGAGCAAAATAAAGGGTGTCCTTAGTGCATTGGGCCCCCTTCTTTTGGGGGTCAGGGGAAGGACGTTTTTGCACATAGACCTTTGCTCTACAAAGAGGCTCTTTCCACAATTCAAACATATAATAAAGTAAAAAAATGATACATATTATCCCAAAGAAGCTATGGATTAGCTACTTGACGTGTACATATTATTGTGATTATTGAGTTATACAGCTCAAACCATCTGTTCTGTTTCATTTTTAGATTTTGAGTCACGTTCTTGCTTAACTTAAATATGAGAGCCTTTAGCTAAGGTGTTTAGATGAAATGCTTGCCACCTTGCAATTTTGCGTAGGCATACGACTGGTTGTAACAGATACCCCATTCTGTTCCATCACAATCTTAGTTTCTGTCCTTTTTGTAGATTTCCTTCCATCCTTATAGTTTCTTCAATCTAGGCTAAATTTCTTTTTAAGTACAGCTAGTGTAGTTATTAATTTTGTTAGACATGGACAATCTACAGGGTTGGATCCATGAAGGGTCCAATGGGGCACTTGGCCCCAATCAACTTCCTTTTTATTCTATATTTATGTTTTTAACCTTTGCATACATTTTTTAAGAATAATGGTAAAACTTACGTATTTCCTCCCACTTATTTGCACTATATTCATACATGTAAGCAAATGTTTTATAACTTATTTGCCTTCAGTTGTATTTATAGATAAGTCAAATTAGATATTATCTTGTATATCTGGAGTTAGCTTAGAGTGATTGGGTTTAGATATCTATACATACATATTCATATATTTTTGTCAATCTCATCCAAGAGCCTTTTTGTTGTTGGCTTTGGTTCAATCAAATGTTTTTATTTGGTTTAGTAATTCACCATATTCACGAAATACCAAAATGAAAGAATATAAACTATTATTTGTTTAATACAATATTTGGTGGTTTGTATTACTCTCATTTTCTCTTACAATAAGGGAAAATCTATAATTACAGTACATTTTCTATAAAATTGTTAAAATTTTAATTTATTCTATTTTCCTGTGTCATATTTAAAATCTTAAATAAAAAATTTTGTTTACTAACAAATATTTTGAATCCGTATTTTTAATTTGTTTTAGCTATCAATAAAAAATATACCCCACTGAAGAAAATCCTGGATCCTTCACTGGTAATCTATATACTTTTTTACCTTGTCTTAAGCTGCTACCCCACCTTTTGATGTGCTCAATTTTTATTCTGAAATAGGTGCTTGTACATTTCTCATCATATTTCTTTTCTTACATGTGACCTCATCCTTCATGTTCTTGTGAAAGGTTGTTATCCTTAAGTCAAGGGTGTATTAGTTCTTTTAGTTTCTTGATATCCTATCTTTTCTTGCTCTTGTTCTTCTTTCCATGAAATCAATTATTGTTCTTGAAAGGTTAAATTTATGATTGCCATACAAGTTAGTTATGTGATATTAGCCAATCAATATTACACGAAAACAAGAGATGCATTCCAAGTTTGAACTAGAAAACAAGAAAGACAGAACTATTGGGAAGTTTGTGTAATTTTAACTCAATTCCAATAAAAACTGGATAAAAAAAGTTGATGGAATTTTTTTTTGCCAAGTCCAAAAGTTGAAAGGTTTTATGTGTTTATAATATTTGCTATATTTCCTTATATTTGTATCTTTTTGAATACCTTAGTCTTAGATTAAAGCTTAGGCCTAGAGATCTTGGGTGGAGCAGAGCTGTTTAAATATTTGCTTTTCCTTTATGACCTATTCTCCTTCTATTTATCCATTATTATGTTATATTTGTATGAACTTGATGTAGTACTTCATTAGTATGTAACAACTAAAATTCATTAGTTGTTTGTTAGACTGGTCAATTTGTATCTTAACCTGTTACCAAGGCTTGTTTACTGCTTTTTTTCTTTTATGTTTAACCATATTCAGTGTTTTGAACCTTTTTCACCCCCTTTCCCTATTATGTTAGGTAGTATTAACATGTTTCAAGTCTTTTTTTATTGCCATTTTTTCTTGCACGTTTCACCATATTCAGAGCTCTGAATGTTTTTTCACCCCTTTTCCCTATTATGTTAGGTAGTGTTCAAGCTTTTATCTTAGGAAGAGTTCTTTTACTTTTCTTTGGACATTTTCACGTTTTCTTTCTGGTGGATTATTTTTAGTCTAACTGGATTATCTGATCTATCTATGGTCAAAGATGTGACCGGGGGGGGGGGGGGGGGGGGGACTTTTGAGGCCGTTATCAATCTTTAGTTTTGAGAAAGTATATGTTGAAATCCAAATTGATTTGAAGAGGATTTGGAGGAGATTGTGGTGATTGAGATCACAATATTTGGAAGGTTTAGGCTGATTATTTGGGGCTGATTTCTTGGGTTAAATCTTATGTTTCCATTTTTGTTCTCTATGTACATGATAAATAGGGATCTAGTATGTAAAGGAAAAATACTAATTGAATAGAAGTCTGATTTACTTTTCTCATTCTCTACATGGTATCAGAGCTTAGATTACTCTGAAACCCTAGAAGCCATGGCCGCCAGCCATGAATCTATCCAGTCGGTAACTCAGGAGGGAGAATCAGAGATAATCCCCTCCATGGGTTCGACTGGTGGGTTTGAAAACTCTTCAATTTGTCTTACCGTAGAGAAGCTGAATGGGAAGAACTACCGAGAATGGGCCCAATCCATCAAGTTGGACATCGACGGCAAAGGAAAATTGGGCTTCATTATCGGTGAGATCAAATAACCATCTTCCAAGGAGATAGCGGCTTTCCAGAAATGGCGGTCTGAGAATTCCCTCATCACCTCCTACTTGATCAACTCCATGCGACCAGCAAGACATACATGTTTCTGCCGACAGCGAAGATGTATGGGAAGCAGTTCGCGAGACCTACTCCGACGCCGAGAATGCCTCTCAAATCTTCGAAATAAAGACTCGATTGTGGCAGATGAAGCAAGGAGAAAGAGAAGTGACAGAATACTACACGGAGATGCTGGGTTTATGGCAAGAACTGGACCTTAGCTGTGAAGAATCTTGGGAGTGCACGAGTGACAGTGTGCGATTCAAGAAGAAGATGGAGAACGAGAGGGTGTACGAGTTTCTGGCTGGGCTCAACAGAGAGCTCGACGATGTGAGAAGCCGAGTCTTGGGTCGTCGGCCATTACCTTCCATTCGGGAGGTATTCTCTGAAATTTGGCGAGAAGAAAGCAGGCGGAAGGTGATGTTGAGGGAGAAGAGTGCGGCTGGGCCTGAGGCTTCAGCCCTGGTATCGCGTGGGCCTTCCACAGCATCTGGGCTGAAACAAAACAAAAGGCCTTTTTGTGATCATTGCAAAAAATCAGGCCACTCCAAAGATACTTGCTGGGTTTTACATGGCAAGCTTGCTGATTGGAAGCCCAGGCAGCCCAATAAACCTCATGGGTACCAAGTCTTGACTGAACAACAAATAGAATCAGCCCATCATACTCAGTTAGCCCCTACTAGGGGTTTTAACTCCGAGCAACTTGAGAAGTTATATGCTCTTTTTTCGACCTTTCAAGCCTCAGGTCAGTCTTCTACGCCTCCTTCATCAAGTTCCTTAGCCCACAAAGGTACTTTTTTGACTGCTCTTAGTACTACTTTGCGCTGTACTCCCTGGATTATTGATTCTGGCGCATCCGATCATATGACTGATTCCCATCATTTATTTTTCACATACTCACCTTGTGCCGGTAACTTGAAAGTAAAAATTGCAAATGGTACTGTATCCCCGGTAGCTGGTAAGGGGAGTATCCGTATCTCTGAATTTATTACTTTGGAGTCTGTCCTTTATGTTCCTAATTTGTCTTGCAATCTGTTGTCTGTTAGTCAGCTAACCAACCAATCTCATTGCTCAGCTATTTTTTTGTCTTCCCATTGTGTCTTTCAGGAGCTATCATCGGGGAAGATGATTGGCAGTGCTAAGGAATGCGAGGGACTCTACTACTTTGATGACGCTCACATGAGTAAACAGTGTCATCCTTCTTTTTGTAATTCTGCATCCAGTCCTAGGGATAGTGACCTATTGTTATGGCATAAACGAATGGGTCATCCAAGTTTTCAATAACTAAAATGTTTGTTTCCTTCACTTTGTTCGAATAAAAATCTTTTGGATTTACAATGTGAAGTCTGTGAACTTGCAAAACATCCTCGCACTACTTTTCCCTCCAGTCCTTATAAACCGTCTCTGCCTTTTACTTTGATTCACAGTGACCTTTGGGGCCCTTCCCGTGTCCCTAATAGGACCCACACGAAATGGTTTATTACCTTTATTGATGACCATTCTCGTCTTTGTTGGGTGTATTTACTACATGATAAATCTGAGGTTAGTTCTGTCTTCATGAACTTCTACACTATAATTTACACCCAATTTCACACAAAAATTCAAATTCTTCGTACTGATAATGGCACTGAGTATTTCAATCATTCTTTGGGCTCCTATCTTCAAGCCAAAGGTATTGTTCACCAGAGTTCTTGTGTTCACACCCCCCAACAAAATGGGGTTGCTGAATGGAAAAACCGGCATATTCTTAAGGTAGCTCGTGCTCTCTTATTCACCTCTCACATGAAAAATATTTTTTGGGGTGATGCCATTCTGACTGCTGCATTCCTCATCAACCGAATGCCTAGTCGAATTCTCTCATTTGCAACCCCTCTCAAAAAATTTCAAGAGATCTTCCCTAATTCTCGGCTCAGTTCATCTCTCCCGCTTCGTGTTTTTGGGTCCACCGTGTTTGTCCACATTCACGCCTCCCAACGTACCAAGTTGGATCCAAGAGCCCTCAAATGTGTCTTCCTTGGTTACTCTCCTACTCAGAAAGGTTACAAGTGTTATGACCCTCTTTCACATAAATTGTATGTTAGTCTGGATGTCACATTTTTTGAGCATACTCCCTACTACTCGCCTCAGGGGGAGTCCTTGAGTGAAGCTCGTCCCTCAGACACCGACTTTGATGTTGCGATCTTTGAGTCTGCTCCCTATGATATACTATCTTCATCTCCTTCTTTGTCCAACGCAGAAGGAATCTTAAACTTAGGGGGAGATGTGGAAGAACAAATAGACAAGGAGCCACTTGTCTACTCAAGGAGATCTAAATCAAAGCTCGTTGAGACTCTCGCATCTGAAGCATCAAAAGAGTTTGAACCGGTGATAGATTCAAATACTCATGAGCAAAAACCCAATCCTGACCAGGTAAAAAATCTTGATGACTTACCCATTGCTCTTAGAAAACAACCTCGTTCATGTACTCTCCATCCTATTTCCAAATTTGTATCTTACAATGCCCTTTCTGCCAAGTGTCGTGCTTTTACGTCTAACCTTGACAGAACCCAGATTTCTAAGAATATTCAAGAAGCCTTGGAGATTCCAAAATGGAGAGAAGCAGTGATGGAAGAAATAAGGGCATTAGAAAAAAATGGAACTTGGGAGGTGATGACGTTGCCTAGGGGGAAGAAACCAGTGGGCTGCAAGTGGGTGTTCACGGTGAAGTACAAGGCGGATGGCACAGTAGAGCGGTACGAAGCCCGCCTAGTTGCAAAGGGGTTCACCCAAACATATGATATTGACTACATCGAGACATTTGCACCAGTAGCCAAGCTGAATACTATACGAGTTCTCTTGTCTTTGGCAGCAAACCTAGATTGGCCACTCCATCAGTTTGACATTAAAAATGCCTTTCTGAATGGTGAGCTAGAGGAAGAAGTATTCATGACATTACCACCAGGGTTTTACAAGGAGGAAAAAGAAACCAGAGTATGTAAATTGAAGAAATCTCTATATGGGCTCAAGCAATCACCAAGAGCGTGGTTTGATAGATTTGCGAAGGTAATTAAGAATCAAGGATATCAACAGGGGCAGTCAGATCATACTATGTTCTTCAAACTATCCAATGATGGTAAGAGGACCATTCTAATTGTGTATGTGGATGACATCATACTCACTGGAAATAACATAGGAGAGGTGGAGAGGTTGAAGAAGGTCTTAGCCACAGAGTTTGAAGTAAAAAACCTAGGTCAAATGCGATATTTTCTGGGAATGGAAGTCGCCAGATCTAAGAGGGGAATCAGTGTCTCTCAGAGAAAATACGTTCTTGACCTTTTGATTGAGACTGGTATGCTTGGTTGCAAGCCAAGCAATACCCCAATTGAGGTAGGAAAAAGAATGGAAGACGGTGGAAAGCCTGTGGATAGAGAAAGATATCAGAGACTAGTAGGTAGATTGATCTACCTATCTCACACTAGACCCGACATTGCTTTTGCCGTAAGTGTTGTTAGTCAGCATATGCATTCACCAAAAGAAAGTCACATAGAAGCAGTGTATAGGATTCTCAGATATCTGAAAGGCTCACTAGGGCGGGGTCTATTCTTTAAGAAAGGAGACAGTAAGAAGATAGAGATCTATACAGATGTAGATTGGGCAGGCTCAGCAGAAGATAAAAGATCTACTACCGGCTATTGTACTTATGTTTGGGGAAATCTAGTAACATGGAGAAGTAAGAAACAGAACGTGATAGCCAGAAGTAGTGCTGAAGCTGAATTCAGAGCTGTTGCTCAAGGGATGTGTGAAGGGTTATGGTTACAAAAGCTTTTGGAGGAGCTACATATCACAGTAGAGGTTCCCATCAAACTCTATTGCGACAACAAAGCTGCTATTAGTATTTCCCATAATCCGGTCCAGCACGACAGGACTAAACATATAGAAGTTGACATACATTTCATAAAGGAGAAAATTGAGAAAGGAACAATCTGCATGATCTATATTTCTACTAGAGAACAATTGGTAGATATATTCACTAAGGGATTACAGAGATCTAGCTTTGAAGAATTTATTTGCAAGTTGGACATGATCAACATCTATGATCCAACTTGAGGGGGAGTGTTGAAATCCAAAATGATTTGAAGTGGATTTGGAGGAGATTGTGGTGATTGAGATCACAATATTTGGAAGGTTTAGGCTGATTATTTGGGGCTGATTTCTTGGGTTAAATCTTATGTTTCTATTTTTGTTCTCTATGTACATGATAAATAGGGATCTAGTATGTAAAGGAAAAATACTAATTGAATAGAAGTCTGATTTACTTTTCTCATTCTCTACAGTATATGTTGTATTGGACTCACTGGATTAGGCATATAGTAGATGACACAGATCTTTCTCAATCTTTTTCCCACTCTCGTGTCAACAGTATAAGGGATAACACAAACAGAAATGAAGAGAATTGAAAGAGCAGAACATTAAGCGAAATCAAACTGAACAAGAAGCCAGCGATTATCTTGGTTCGGATTGCAAGAAATGCAACCCTACATCCAGCTGTTAAACACCCCTAAGAGCAGTCTTTTATTGCCAAGATTGATCAGTACAACAGCTTTTTGATCCCTCTCTTCTATCTCCAAGTACGTCAAACCTTCTCTCCCCAAGATTACGAAGATTGATCAGTACAATAGCTTTTTGATCCCTTTCTTCTATCCCCAAGTACGTCAAACCTTCTCTCCCCAAGATTACAAAGCTATCTTAAAACACTAGTCTTTCTTTCAGAACAAAACAACTCTTGTTTCAATAGAATGAGAAAATCGTACCAACCGGCTACCTCTCACCCTCTATTTATAATAAGGGAGGATATCCCAATGAAACTAATTGGAATTTATATTATTCCAGTTTGACCCCCAAACTTACACTAATTACATTTAGGGTATAATTTCTAGCCGCCTATTTGGACCGTAGTTGCTCTATGCCACTCCCTTCACTGATCTTCTAGGTTAACTCGAGGCAAAATATCAACAATACTCCACCATTTTCCTTGAGTTTGCTCCACCAATGAAACTGATCCTGCTTTTCTTTGAGAATGCCTGCCATACTTGATCACTCAAACACAACAACATTAATAATATTTAAACAATGCTATAATTTAGATATAGGGATGGCTTTGGTGAATATATCAGCTGCATTATTTTCTCCAGTAACTTTAATTAGGCTTATCTCCTCCTTCTCAAGGATTTCCCTAATGAAATGATACCTAACATTTATATGTTTGGTTCTTCTATGGTGGGATTGATTCTTAGCCAAACGAATTGCACTTTGGCTATCAAACATCAACTTAAACCTTGACATCTCTACCTAGGAGTTCACTAATAATTCCTTTAAGCCAAAGACCCTCTTTAATTGCTTTTGTAATTGCAATATACTCAGCCTCGGTGGTGGATAACGTCACCACAGGTCAGTTTTCCAACTTATGGTTGAACCCCATAGCTGAAAGATATAACTAGTTGAGGATCTCCTCTTATCAATATCTGCAACAAAATCTACATTTGTGAACCCTAAGATGCAAGGATTTTCTTCCATTTTAACTCCACCATAAACCAAAGCCATTTCTAAAGTTCCTTTAACATACCTAAATGTCTACTTAACAGCATTCCAGCGGGCCTTCCCCAGATTTACCATAAACCTGCTAGAGACACTATAGCATGTGCCAAGTCCGGCCTTGTACAGACCATGCTATACATTAGGCTACCAATTGCATCAGAGTAAGGGATCTTACTTATTTCCTTAATGCCTTTGTCATCCTTAGGGGACGGCTTATTCGGCTCATGGGATAACTTGAAGTGTTGAGCAAAGGGAATCGAGACCTCCTTTGCTTCACTCATATTAAACCTTTTAATCAACTTATCTAGGTAAGACCTTTGAGATAATGACAGTTGCCTTTTTTGTCTATTTCTATTGATTTCTATTGCCAAAATCTTCTTAACTTCTCCTAGCTCTTTCATCTCAAACACTGATCTTAATCTCAGCTTAAGATTCTCGATTTCTATGGCTGATTGACTAGCAATCAGCATATCATCTACATATAGGAGAAGATATATTGAAATATTCCCTGGCATATGCTTAAAATATACACAACTGTCATAGGCACTCCTCTTAAACCCTTGGGCCAACATAAAAGAGTCAAACTTCTTATACCATTGCCTAGGGGACTGTTTTAAGCCATAGAGGGATTTCTTAAGTAAGCACACTTGCTCTCTGTTCCCTCTAACCTCAAACCCCTTATGCTGTTCCATTAGAATGCTTTCCTCTAAGTCTCCATGTAGGAAGGCCGTGGTAACATCCATTTGTTCTATAATTAAGTCTAATTTTGCTGTTATTGCTAGAAGAATCCTTATTAAGGTGTGCCTTCCCACAGGTGAGCTTATTAAAGTCTATACCGGGCACTTAGGTAAACCCCCTAGCCATTAGTCTAGCCTTATACCTAGGCTTATCCTCTTTTTCAGCACCTTCTTTAATTTTGAACAACCACTTGCAGTCAACCACCCTCTTCCTTGAGGGTTTATCTACAAGGATCCAAGTCTTATTCTTTATAAGGGAGTCCATCTCAGACTTCATGGCTTTTTGCCATTTTTGAGAATCCTTAGAGTGCATTGCTTCATCATATGTTAGAGGTTCTTCACCTACTGTTTTTCGATTTTGACCCTGATCTACCCCTAAATCTTGGGTCCTTCTTTTCTGATCTTGACCTAACAGCAAGGGCATCTCCCATAGAATTCTTGCCTTTAACCTTATGTTGCAGTTCTTTGGAGTTTAAGGCTCCTATAACATAATCTAGGGACAATTTGTCTCTTCCATGTTTTAAAATGTCAACAAAGGTCTCATAGGATTTAGGCAAAGAATGTAAAAGGACCAGAGCTTTATCCTCATCATCATATTTGATACCTATGTTTTCTAGATCTAGACATAACTTGTTAAAGTTATCTATATGCTCTTGCAATTTTTGACCATCATCCATTTTGAATGAAAAAAACTTGGTTTTCAAGTATAATCGGGTAGATAGTGTTTTGGTCATGTATAGGGTTTCTAATCTCTTCCAAAGGACTTCTACGGTTGTCATCTTGGACACATCTCGCAATACTTTGTCCCCTAGACTTAGAATCAATGTATTGTAGGCTTTCTTGATGATTTCTTTCTTTTGTTCATTAGAATATGATTTTGGCATTTTTTGTTCATCGTCTAAAGCCTATTACAGTCCTAAATTCCCTAGTAAAGCTTTCATTTTCATCTTCCAAAGGCTGAAATCATTATGGCCATCAAACTTTTCTATGTCATATATAGTTGCAACCATTATTGATACTACTATGACCGAGAGACAACAAGAAATTGAAAGAAAGACTTTTCTTGATCCTCGGGGAAGGCTCTGATACCAAGTTGTTGTATTAGACTCACTGGATTAGGCATATAATAGATGAAACAGATCTTTCTCAATCTCTTACCCACTCTCGTATCAACAATATAAGAGATAACATAAACAAAAATGAAGAGAATTGAAAGAATAGAACATTAAGCAAAATCAAACCAACCAAGAAGCTAGCGATTATCCTGGTTCGGATTGCAAGAGATGCAACCCTACATCTAGTAGTCAAACACCCCTAAGAGCAGTCTTTTATTGCCAAGAATGATTAGTACAACAGCTTTTTGATCCCTTTCTTCTATCCCCGAGTACATCAAACCTTCGTTCCCCAAGATTACAAAGCTATGTCAAAACACTAGCGTTTCTCTCAAAACGAAATGACACTTGTTTCAATAGAATGAGAAAATTGTACCAACCGGCTACCCCTCGCCCTCTATTTATAATAGGGGCAAACATCCCAATAAAACTAATTGGAATTTAGATAATTTTGGTTTGACCCCCAAACTTACACTAATTACATTTAGGGTATAATTTCCAACCGCCTATCTAGACCTTAGCCGCTCTATGCCACTATCTTCACTGATCTTCTAGGTTAACTCAAGGCAAACATATCAACAGTATATATTACTGGTTTGGTTATAAAATGAGTTATTTGAAATCCTATAGTTTGGACATGGAACTGGGATTTGATATTTTAGCTTAACCATTTTTATTTATGTCACTTGTACATTGTGATCCTCAATATCGTGGTTTCATGATCATGGAGTGTGCTAGTAAGAGTGTAATCACTAAGGGAATGCATTGCTTATGATTGGCAACTATTATGTTTTTGTTACAAGTTTTAATTAGTTTTTTAGTTGTGAGACACCACAAACAACAACTGTCATGACCCTAAGGGCATTAGTTGTAATTGTTCTTGTATGTATTTTCCTTAGTGTGTAGTTTACTTGGGTTGTTTGTTGTTAGTTGGTTGATAACTGAATTGGGTATAAACAACCTATAAAGAGGTTATAGGTTAGAGAATAAGGGCTGTCAATGAATTGAATGAAACATTTTGATTTCCCTCCCATGCTTCTCTCTCCCTTTGTACGTCTAAAACCTCTCATTTCCTTCTCCATTTCTCCTTCTTTTTGTTCTATTTCCTTCCCCATTCTTTCTTCTTCTCCTAAATTCTTATTCAAACCCTAAGGAAACCCTAGGGTTAAGACAATTGGTATCAGAGTCGAAGATTCTTGGCTGTGATTTGGAAGTTTTAGCAATTGACCAAGGCGGTTCAGTGCAACAAAATTTGATAAGCCAAGTGATTTCTAGTGTTCAGGAAGCCACAATGGAGGTGATAGTCACTTGCGAATCGAAAGCCACCCATTCTTGGAAGTGAATTGAAGCTTGGCCAGAGCAGTGAATTTTGGGCGTTTAATAAGCCTGCGAATTGGAATCGGTTGAGCAATGATCTCAGTTGATTACGGCGGGTTCAAGATTTCGTCAAATTTAGATGGGTCATGGCTTGGGTAGGTGAACACTCAACACAGTCAAGCGACTCTCGATCGAGTCTTGAGAGCGCGTATCCCAGCACTTGCAATTTAAGGTTGGTGATTGGGTAAGAAGTGGACGCAGGCTTGGGGCAATCTTGAATCTGTAACGCAAAATGGAAGGCTGTGACCATGAAGATTCTTGGGCAGAATTGCGGGCGAAGCAAACCAGGTGAAGTGCGTTTCTAGTCTTGGGTCTCAATTGCGTATAACACCCAAGAAAATTCCAACGAAGCTGGGGTTGGAGGTTGAAGATGAAGGATCAAGAATTAGGCTTGATTGAAGTTCAAAACTAATGCTTATTAGCTGAGAAGTTTGGCCATTTCGGAAGCAAATTACGACAATTGGTGATTCTCAATTGTTGCTATTCCAATTGAGATTCACAAACTCAGACTTGAAAGGACTGCGGTGGTGATCAAAGGCAGATTTCGACGAAAGTCGGACAAGTGAATTTCGGTGATTCCAGAAATTGGATGGTGATTGGGTGATTCCGTGTGATCTTGAATGTGCGATTCTGAAGCAAGGATGGAGTGCTGTTTGGGGGTGAATTTGCGAAGGATTTGAACTGAGAAGATGGATATAGGCATTGCAAATACTTGGGATAGTATTGACAACAAATTGAAAGGTTTATCAAGTAAGTTTGATGAATTTTTGATTAAGTCTACCAAGAAGAATTAGGTTGGAGACGAGAGTTACAACGAGGAGTTCAATAAGCTGAAACACGAGGACTCGGTTATGGAGTATTTGATCAAGTTTGAGAAACTAAAAGCACAGGTGCTCCATTCCCATCCAACCTTGAATGAGTCTTATTTCGTATCAAAATTCACTAATGGTTTTAATGATACGCTAAGGCTTATGGTGAATATGTTATGTCCTACTACGATGGAACAAGCGGTGGAGAAAGTGAGGTTACAAGAATTGGCACTAGAAGCCATTTGTAGAAAGCATGGGCTGTCACTTAAAAGTTTTCTTAAGAGCAGCCAACAGGACAAAGGTAATTCAATGGCTACCCTCGGTTTATAGTAAGAAGTTGATGAATTTTCGGCAATGGATTAGGAAATTCAGGAAGTAAACGATAATCCTAATAAGGAGATCTTTTTTGAAGATGAGGAAGTAGAAGATGCTGTGAATTCGAGAAGGGATGTGATCACAATAACTATGGATTTTGAAGACTTCAAGTCTGTTTCTCTTGAAAAAAAAAGGCACTCTTCCAATACCTAATGACAATACAAAGCTAAATTGCGAGGATCTACTGAATAGAGACAAAAAGGAGGAAAAAGCGGGGAAAAAATGTCAACGTGTGGCAAAAGATTTTGTTGATCTTTTAGGCACTACCAAGGAAATCATAGCAGATGATATTGTTGGAGATTTCTTAGCTGCTTAAGAGGTAGAGGAGTTGGTGTTAATTTTAGTATAGGAAAATGAAGGCAGTACTTTAAAAGAGCTTGAAATACCTGTTGAACAATAAGATGCTATTTCCTCTCTCATTCATTAGATAAAACCAAGAAGGAGAAAGAAAAAGAGGCCAAGGGAAGTAAGAGAAAAGAACAAGAAAAGGCGAAGAAGAATTTAGATTGTGAAGGCGTGAATTGGATGAAGAATAGGGTCAGTTGCTGCAAGTTCTTGGGGACAAGAACTCTCTCAAGGAGGGGGGAAATGTTATGACCCCAAGGGCATTAGTTGTAATTGTTCTTGTATGTATTTTCCTTAGTGTGTAGTTACTTGAGTTGTTAGTTGGTTGATAACTGAATTGGTTGGAAACAACCTATAAAGAGGTTGTAGGTTAGAGAATAAGGGCTATCAACGAATTGAATGAAACATTATGATTTCCCTCCCACTCTTCTCTCTCCCTTTGTATGTCTAAAACCTCTAATTTCCTTCTCCATTTCTCCTTCTTTCTGTTATGTTTCCTTCCCCATTCTGTCTTCTTCTTCTTCTAAATTCCTATTCAAACCCTAAGGAAACCCTAGGGTCGTGACCACAACATACAAGGAGCATCTGTCTCACTGTGGGGTTGACTCCATGAATTCCATCTTGCCAGTCATTTCCATCTACGGCCTTGTATCATATCTAAATGTCTCCAACAAATGTGTTTTTGCTCTTTCTTTACTTTTTTTCCTAGATGATTGTTCTATTGCCCCTTATTTACTAGTAGTGTTTGGTTTCATCTTTTATGCATTTCATTTGGCTCAAATCCTCCTTTATTTTTCTTTCTCATGATTTTGCTCTTGTGTATATATATATATATACATACATGTTGAAGGAAGATAAGATGAAGATATGAAAATTGTTTGAATAGAAGTCGAAAGGAGATGAGATGATAAGGAGTATTTGAAATTAAAGAGATAAGAAAGATGAGAAGATAGAGACGAAGAGATAAAGTGGTTCCAAAAAAATAGGATAAAATTACCACTTGAGTTTAAATTCTACCCTATCTATTTTGTAACATATTTGGACTTGTTTTTTGTATTCTATCCCTGCATTTTAGGAGCAAACCGTAGCCTAGCTCATGTATATATATATACTCATTCTAAACTCGATACAAAGTGAGAAAACAAGTGATTTTGTTTAGTCTCCAATTCTACCTAAGGTATTCAGTTATTTTAATTTGTTCATGGTATTAGAGTCACTGATCTTGTGGCTGAATACCTTATCCTTTCCCTTCAACAAATAGTAGCATTCATGATGGCCAACAATCCATCAGCAAGTGAAACCTCCACCATTGATTCTACACCCACTAGAACCGCACAAGTTCTGGTTGTTAAAATGTTGTCTAGAGTATAGGTTAATAAGGTCAGCTATAGCAGTGTATTTTGAGGGTCATTGAAGATTTTAGATAGAAGTTGTAACCCAAACTGTAATTAGTGATGGTTGGGGAGTTAAACTATAAATATTTTAAAGTCTTCATTGGGATATCCCGCCCACTATTATAAATAGAGGGCAAGGGGTAGCAATTGATGTAGAGTGTTCTAATTTTCTGTTTCTATCGAGTGCTTTGTGTATTCTCTGAGAGAAAGGCCATGTGATTAGAATATAGCTTTGTAATCTTGGAGAGAATAATGTGGGTGTACTTGGCCAAGGAAGCACTATTGTTCTGATTGGTTTCTGAATAAATCAAGACTGCTCTTGGGGTGTTTGAAGGCTAGATGTAGGGTTGCTTTAAGCAATCCGAAACAGGATATATCTTGCGCCTATTGTTTAGTTTGTGGTTTGATTGTTTTTTGGTTTTCATTCATTTAAATTATGTTCTTGTTTTCTGTTTATTGTTTTTGTTGGTTGGATTGATTTCGGGTGAGGAGTTGAGAGAATTGGCATTAGGAAACATTGATTGAGTTGTCAAAAGAACTCCTAATCATAACACTGGTTGTTCCAATTTCTTTGGACAATCATACCCTTAAAATTACATAACATAAGCTGAATGAGACTAATTTTCGAGAATGGTCTCAATTAGTTTTGTTGGTTATCAAAGGGAAAGGAAAAGTGGAGTATCTTACCGATGCCACTCCTATGCCAGATGCTGAAGCAACCACCTATGAAGTTTGGGATGCCTAGAACTCAATTGTTATGGCTTGGCTTATTAATTCTATGGAGCCAAAGATAGGTAGGACTTTTCTTTTCTATAAGACAGTCAAGGAGGTGTGGGAGGCTGTGCAAGCACTCTATTCTAATATGGAGAACACTACACAATACTTTGAAATTCGATCAGCCATTCGGACAGCTAGACAAAGTAATCATTCGGTCACTGAATACTATAACATTTTAGCTAAGCTATGGCAGGAGATGGACTTATTTTATGAAATTAGATGGGAGTGCACTGAAGATGGAGTCAAATACAATAAAATGGTGGAGAAAGAACGAGTGCTTGACTTTCTCTATCGACTCAATTTTGACCTAGATGAGGTACGGGGAAGATTACTGGGAACTAAATCATTCCCATTTATCCGGGATGCTTTTGTAGAGGTAACAAGAGAGGAAAGCCATAAGAAAGTAATGATGAGTTCTTTCTTTACCATGGAGAATAGCACCCAAAATTTAGTTGTCGTTGCTTCTAAATTGAAATCAACACCACTATGTGGTGAATCTCAACGAGATAAACAATGGTGTGATAACTGTCGTAAGCCTTATCATACAAAAGACACTGGCTAGAAATACCACGACAAACCAACAAATTGGAAGGCAAAACATCAAAGGAAAAGGACTCAGACAGCCTATGTAGTGGATTCTGAAGAAGGAAGAACAACTAACTTAACCTTGACAATGGATCAACTGGAACTACTATAGTAGGTATTAAACCAAATGAAGGTCACAAAAACACCCGATTTAGTTGAATCTCCAAATCCAACTGTGTCCCTTGCCAAACAAGGCACATCACATTAGTGTTTATTCTCTAAAAATCTATCTACAGATGTTTGGATTGTAGATATAGGAGCTTCAGATCATATGGCAGGTTTGTTACATACATTGTCAACTTATAAAAAGTGTGATAGGGATATAACCATGTCAATGGTTGATGGGATAGTGTCATGTGCTAAAAGGGAAGCATTAGTCTATGTAGCAGGCTTGCATTTAAGATTTGTATTATATGTGCTTAATTTGAAGTGTACCCTATTGTCCATTAGTAAGCTAACAAAGGATATGAATTGTATGGTGACATTCTTTCCATCTTGTTGTGTTTTTCTAGACCTAACTTCGGGGAAGATGATTAGTAATGCCGAGGGAAGAGAAGGTCTTTATTATGTTACAGGAGTAGCCTATACTCCCACTTCATCTAGGTTACATAACAAATTCTCCTTTTTTAATGTCTTAGATTCCAATATATAGTTATGGCACAAACAATTAGGTCATCCTACTTTTAGTTATTTGAAAATCTTGTACCCTTATCTATTTATCAATAAAGGGAGTGATTCTTTCCAATGTGAGCAATGTATACTTGCTAAACAAACTAAAATCTCACATCCTATTCGTTCTTATCAACCCTCCAAGCCATTTTATTTGGTGCATAGTGATGTATGAGGACCAACAAGACTTCCTAACCTAACCAACACCCGTTGGTTTATCACCTTTATAGAGATTATACCAAGGTTTGTTGGGTTTTCTTAATGGAAGAAAAATTTGAAGCTAGCACAATCTTCAGGAAATTCCATCAAATAGTGTGTAATGTTTTTCAATCTTCAATCCATATCTTTCAATCGAATAATGGTGGGGAATACTTCTCAAATGAATTTAACAACTATTTGGGTGAACATGGGATTATTTATCAGAGTACTTGTCCTTATAATCCACCACAGAATGGAGTGGTTGAAAGAAAAAATCACCACCTCCTTGAGACTGCTCGATCCTTGATGTTTTCCAGCTCAGTTCTTACTTCCTATGGGGGGGAGACCATTCTTATAGCTGCTTATCTTATCAATAGACTTCCTTCTAGGGTTCTCAATTGTAAGACTCCATTAAGTACCTTTCTTGCTAGCTACTTGCTTCACACTAGGATGCTTAATTCATTATCACCAACAGTATTTGGTTGTACTGCGTTTGTGCATAATTATTCTCCATCTCATTCCAAATTGGAACCTAAGTCTGTAAAATGTGTGTTTGTTAGCTGCTCTCTGATGTAGTAAGGCTACAAGTGTTATTGTTCTAACACTAGGAAATTCTTTGTCTCTTGTAATGTCTCTTTTCTCAGGAATTAGTACTTTTATTCCCTCATATCTTTGCAGGAGGGGATCACTAATACAGAGCAATACTATATTCGGGCAACGATACAATGCTTTAGCCCATGTTTCATTAGACACGAGTAGTGCAGTGCATTGCTATGAAGGATTATGTACCAACAATTTGTCATTTTGCCTAGAGTTTATATTGTTTGATTTGATGAGTTTTATGTTGGATGTTGACTACCTAATGCAATCTTTGTTATTTGGCCTTGGGATTGGCTGTTGATAGGAATCAACAGGCAGAGTTGGTTGTGAGATACTATCATTGAAATTTTTATGTTATGAGGTAATTACCTTGTTTCATTATGATGAGTAAAATTATAACTAAACTGAGTGACACAGAAATAAAAAAAATAAGGATAGCCATGTTAGGTCTTAGTTTGAGCAGTGCCAATGTGGATGTCAGCAAAATCATCTTTGGCTGTGTATTTAAGGTGGATTCATATGTAAGGGCCAGGCTGATGTATGCAGCCACTTCATTATACTTAGATGAAGTATCTTATTTCAGATAAGTCTATAGACTTGTATCTATAATCATGCTTGCTATGTTATCACTTGCATTTTCTTTTGGTGAATTGTGACACTTTGTGATTTGGTCTTACGTTTTGGTGGTCAATTTGCCTACATATTGACAACCTCAGCTTTCTCTTTTTGCAGGCAAAGCTTGCGATGGACAGCCTTGAAGTTCCTGTTGGGTAAGCTTTCCTTTAATCTTGTCCTATTATGAGACTTACTATCTTTAGGAGGGATTTTTTAACATTTTGACAAGGCCTGGGTTTGCTTATTTCCCTCATTATGCCCTTACAATCTTCGTTAATTTTGATATTGTTGTAAGTAGCCTTTTCTTATTTGGTTTAAGTTGCTACTGTCATAAGTTGTTCTCTTACAACTAATTCATGTCTTGCCGTTAATTTTTTTGTGGAAATACTTTACCATGGTTCTAAAGCTTTGCTAGGTCTCATCATATGTGGAGTAGTTTGCATGTAGGAACAACCTACTTTCAAGATGTGGTCAATGCACAAGATAATACATTAATTTATGTATTAGCAGAAAAGCTAGATAAGTATGAAGATCCGCTCAGAGTTCCATGGATGACCATGGGGTATCTTTAAATAGTGAAAAGAGTGAGCTAAATTCCATCAGGATTTTTGTCTGGGTTTCATTCTTTCTTGGATCTTTAGAAAAATAATATATATTCTTTTCCACAACCCAATTTCTTTATTCTGGTGCTTTTTTTAGTCAAGTTCTTCCTTTGTTGGGGGGGGGGGGGGGGGGGATAATTCAATCAAACTTCTAGTTCATATGACATTATTCTACATCTATCTAACTCTATAGCAGTGTTCTAAAACGCGCTAGGCACTGATCGAGCGCTAGGCTGGTTCCTAGGAAAAATATTCTTGCTTGCTGCAGCAACAACAAGCAATTGTTACAACAACGCTTGCTGCTTGTTGCAACAAGGAGTAGTAACAACAAACTGTTGTTATAACGTTAGCAATGCTTGTTGCAGCAAGGAGCAATCCATACGTACCGGAGGAAGATGAGATTGGCGACAAGAGAGAACGACCAAGAGATGAGATTGGTGGCGACGAGAGAGAATGACCAAGAGATGAGATCGGTGGCAGCGAGAGAGAGAGAGAAACGACCCAGGCGACGAACAACCACAGAGAGAAAGGGAAAAGGGAAGGGGAACTAGTTGTTGTCAAGCCTTTGAATTAGGGTTGGCAATTTCAGTAACTATAGAATGTAAGAACGAGGGAGAGAGATAGAAACAAAGAGAGAAAAGAGAGAAATAAGAAAGGAAAGAGAGAGAGAGAGAGAATCAAGGAAGAGAGGAATTGATTATTCATTCAACCGATATCCCTCCACAATGCTATAGGTTCCTTTATATAGAACCTCTAGCTAATTCAGCAACAACTCTTCTAACTACTTAACAACCTAACAAGTAGCCTAACAACAAACTATTATACAATCAACCCATTGCTACCTATTAATCGACCAACTCCTTTAGTTAGACCTAACGGGTTACAAGGTTAATACCCTCCCAATTACAGTACTACCCCCTAGGGTCGTGACAATCCCCATCCTTTTAAACAATTATTGTCTCGAAAAATTGAAAGTTGCTAATCCTTGTTCTTCATCCAATTCCAGTCTTAATAATCGGATTTATTCTTCTCCTCTTTTTCCTTACTTTCTTTTTTCTCCTTAGCTTTGTCCCATCTTCTATTGCGTTCTGTTGCTTTTGTTCTTGCTGCCAAAATAAAATGTAAACTCTCAGGATCAACATGTTAAGGGTCCTTTTCAATGTCAAAACTCTTTAACCAAATAGTAGCAACCTTTTCTTCCTTCATCATTCGAATCTGGTCCACACCAAGTGAAATGACAACAATACTGTCATACGGCTCGGGATCAAAATTGCTTAAAATGACAAGGTTAGTTTCTTTGGTTGGAATTTCCTTGACCTATGACGATTCAGCTTTTTCCACAATTGAATGCAAAGCATCAATACTCTTAGAATTTGCTTCCTCAAACCCATTCTTGCCCTTAGCTTCCAGTTTTTTTCTTTGGTCTGAGTCCTCATCAGTTGCCTGTCCACCCTCAACAGCTTCTATATTAGCATCCTTAGAGCTATTGTAAAGTTGTTCTGGCCCTAGCTATTCTGTCCAAACTCCTGTAGCAACATGTGGTCCGTTATGAACTTGCGAGCTGCTCTTACAATAATTTCTTGGTGGCAGCCCGTGCTTTCTATAAATGACTTTTAGTGCCACTTCTTGCAACCTCGCCTTCTTCGTCTCTTGTTCCACCGTAGTAGGGCAAAATATTCACACTAAGCCTTAGAGCATCATCAAGACCATTAATGAATTTTGACACAAAATAAGACTCGGTTAAAGTTGGATGGAATTTGAGCACAACTGCTTTCAATTTCTCGAATCTGACCAAATACTCCAAAACCGATCCCTCTTGCTTCAGCTTGTTAAGCTCCTCTATGTAATTCTTACCTTCGATCTGGTTGAAGGAAGTAGAGTATTCTTTAGAAAAACATTCAATTGGAATACTAACCTGAAATTTAAGTGAAACTAGAATCAAAATGTCGTCCAACTTTCTGTTGACGTCCTTGATTGCTTCCTTCATCTCATCACATGTTTCCTCAAATGTTTTCCCAAATGGTTGAGCACTTTCAAGAAGTTCTTCGGCCATCTTGATAGGTTCAATTCTTGAGAATTCACCCTTGTCACAATTTCTTGATTAGCTTTTAAGGATCCCCTTGGCAACTGGAATTGGTTTCGGTAAACCTAATCCGCCTCTTTAGCGGCTTCAGGTTCTGCCAACTAATTCTGCCTCAATTGGAATCCGTCGGAATCAGCCAAAATCTCTTGCTTTGCTCCCAGAGATTACGTCTTGCTCAATGTGCGGTTCTTTGCGGCTTCAAGATTTCTGGACTTGACCAAGAATCGTTGCTCGCCTCCCAAGTCGGCCAATTGTCCGCAATGGAATTGGTCACAATTTGGGTATGCTCTGGCTTCAGTCCTTGATCACTTGAATTTGCCTTCAATTTCCGATCACTACTGATTCAAGAAACCCAACACCGACCACCCAATCACCGACCACTGTCCTTCAATTTTCGATCGCTACAGATTCCAAGAAGCCCAACACTGTGATGGCTTCTGCCCGCCATTGTTGGCTTGAGTTCAGTCCCACCTATGGAAATTTTTGTTCCAATTTCGCGTTCACTTTCGACCTAAGTCGGAATTTGCTTCAGAAATGGCCAAACTTCTCAGACAAGAAGCATCGATCTTGAAATTCAATCAAGATTGAATCTTGAACCTTCACTGATCGCCTGACTCACAACTGGAATTCGCCTTCCAATTCCTATCGGACTCCTAATCCAATTCCGACCCAAAACTGTCGGACGCACTAACACCCAAGAGTGTTGGAATTCAATTGCAACCAAAATCCTTCATCGAACTTCCGTACCAGCCTCGTACCCTTGGTCTGGCTATGTTGCTTCTATCGGACTTGCGTACCTGACCCACCTCATCGGCTGCCAAGACCGCCGGCTCTGATACCGCTTTGTCAAGCCCTTGAATTAAGGATGGCAATTTCAGTACCTATAGAATGTAAGAATGAGGGAGAGAGATAGAAACAAAGAGAGAAAAGAGAGAAATAAGAAAGGAAGGAGGGAGAGAGAGAGAGAGGGGAATTGATTATTCATTCAACCGATATCCCTCCATAATGTTGTAGGTTCCTTTATATAGAGTCTCTAACCAATTCAGCAACAAATCTTCTAACTACTTAACAGCCTAACAAGTAGCCTAACAACAAGCTGTTATACAATCAACCCATTCCCGCCTATTAACCAACCAACTCCTTTAGTTATACCCTAACGGGTTACAAGGTTGATACCCTCCCAATTATAGTACTACCCCCTAGGATCATGATAGCTGCGTGTGACCCAGGCAGCCCATGCCTGCGCGACCCAGGCGGCTAGGCGCCGCCACCGCCAATTTATCGAGCTCGACGCCTAGTGCCTAGGTGGCCGCCTAGGCTGCATTTTCGAACATTGCTCTATAGCACGTTGCTTATAATGAATTGAGGAGGGCTGTGGAAAATTATCATTCAACTCTGACTGTGATCCCATGCTCAACATGTACTTAGAAAGACTTGGAAAGAGTTTTGAAGCAATTTTTATGAATTGGATCAAGGTTCATAAATAAGGATACTCATCATTTTGTCCTTTGGTGGTTGGATGGTTAGGAATATTCTAGGATTAAGATTAAAGATGAATTATATTCTTGGATTTTCCCTCATTTCTTTTCCTGATCTTTGTTGCAAGTTGTAGGATATCTTTATAACAAGTTTCTATAAACTCATGATGGTGTCAGGACCTCGCTATTATGGTAGGAATTAAGCCTTCTCTGATAAGAACTTGAAATAGTTTAGAGATTAGAGTAGAGAGTAGGGAGAAAAGAGGTTAGAGAGAGAGAGAAATAGGAATGAAACAGATTCTGGTATTCTCATTCATGCCTCCTCTCGATGGAGGGGAGTAGAAATATAGGCCGTTTGGAGGGATATTTCCTTGTCAGAGATGGGCCCGCACTTGGCACAAATTCTAACCAGCTGTATTCCTTTTGTCTTCTTCCTATTTGGCTGATCATCACCTTTATTCGGCTAATACCTAAATATCAAAATGGCAGTGTCTAACCTACCAGCTACTACCGAAATGAAGTAATGCCGAAATTCAAAAATGCAACGGAAATAGATGTTGGAGTAACGGTCATTTCGTGACAACTCCCCCTCCGTTAGCCATTTCTTGTCCTCAAGAAATGCTGAGGAGGCTGGCCGCTTGTGGGAACTGCTTGAAGAATTTCGGAAGGTATTCCCATGTGCTGTCTTCCGAAGTGTTGCCTCGCCATTTGACCAATACTTGGATGAGTGGCGCCCCGTGTCTATATATTACCCGCCTATTGATAATGGCCTCTGGCTCGATTCTTGCACTAACCTCCTTGGGAAGGGCTGGTAATACCAAACTCGTTGGTTGAGCTCCCACCAACTTTTTTAGGAGTGAAACATGGAAAACATGGTGAATTTGTGACCCTGGGGGAAGCTTCAATCGATAGGCTACCTTCCCTATTTTGGCCTCAATAGGGAACGATCCATAATACTTGGGGCTAAGTTTAGTGACTTTCCCTCGAGAGATTGACTTTAGATGGTTATACCTCAATCTGAGGTACACTTGATCCCCTATTTTGAACTCCCTCTCGGTCCTTTTTCGGTTAGCGTTCTGCTTCATGCGATTTTGGGCTGAGGCTAGCTCCTGCTTCAACTGCTGTGTCATCTCCCTCTTCTGTTGTAAATACTCCTCCACTGAAGCCACATTAGAGCCTCCTCCTACTGCTGGCAGAAGAGGTGGTTTATATCCGAATAAGGCCTCAAAAGGGGACATCTTAATCGACGAATGGTGGCTGGTGTTATACCACCACTGTGCTAGGGACAACCACTTATGCCACTCCTTAGGTTGCAGCAAACAGACACACCTCAGGTATGTTTCAAGGCTCTAGTTCACTCTTTCAGTCTATTTGTCGGATTGAGGGTGATATGTAGTGGACAAATTTGGTTTTGTTCCGAGAGACTTCATTAGCTCCCGCCACATCAAGCTGGTAAAAATCTTGTCCCTATCAAAGATTATAGTCTTAGGAGCCCTGTGCAATTTAATCACCCTGTCTAAGAAGATCCTAGCTACATCCTGAGCCATGTAAGGATGGGTTAGCCCGATGAAATGGGCAAATTTAGTTAACCAGTCAACTATGACCAGGATGCTGTCCTTACCTTCTGATCGGGGAAGCCCTTCCACAAAGTCCATTGAGATACTAGTCCAAGCCTAGTCTGGGATGGGTAGGGGCTGTAGTAACTCGAGGTAGGCCACTGTCTCCGACTTGCATCTCTTACGTGTGTCGCACCTTCAGACTAGCTCTTTAATCTTTGCCTTAATTCTTGGCCATTGGAATACTTGCTTAACCTGGAGATAAGTATTCTATTCTCCTGAATGCCCTCCCAGTGGAGACTCGTGTAGGGCTTGAAAAATCGTTTCCTTAATCCTTGGATCCTCCCTAATCACAATCCTTCCATGAAATCTCAGTAACCCTTGATTCAGCGTGTAGCCTCCTGTCTCCTGAGCTCCCATCGTCAGCTTTTCTATTACTGCCTTAATTTTGCTATCTCCTTCATAACTGCCAATAACTTCTTGATACTACTCGGGTACCATGGTGGTTTTAGCTGTTAGATCTTCTTCTTCATGACATCAGGACATTGCATCGGCCGCCTTGTTTTCTTTTCCCTTCCGGTATTGAATTTTGTAATCCAGCTCCATCAGCTTGGTCATCCCTTTCCTCTATAGCTGTGTTTGGAGTTTCTGTTGCAATAGGAACTTCAAGCTCTCATGGTTCGTTTTTATAATGAACCTAATTCCCTCCAAGTAATGTCTCCAACAGTCTACCGCCATAAGTACAACCAGGAGTTCTTTTTCGTAGATGCTGAGTCCTAAGTGTTTTGGACTCAATACTTGGCTCAAGAAGGCTAGCGGTCTTCCCTCTTGAACTAGATCTGCCCCTATCCTGGTGCCACTAGCATTAGTTTTTAGAGTGAAAGGCTTATCAAAATCGGGGAGCCCCAACACGGGTACCCTACTCATAGCCCCCTTGAGTTTTTCGAAGGCTTCCTCAGCTTCCGATCCCCAGTTGAAACCTCCCTTCTTCAACAAATTGGTTAGTGGTTTGCTGATAACTCCATAATTTTGCACAAATCGGCGATAATACCCTGTTAATCCTAGGAATCCCCTCAAGGCCTTCAAGGTAGTGGATCTCGGCCAGACCTCTACCTTTCTCGGATCAGTACTGACCTTACCATCTGATATGATGTGCCCGAGGTACTCCACCTGCCTTTGGGCAAAAGCACACTTGGACTCCTTAATAAAAAGCTGGTGGTTTCTTAGGATTTCAAGGGTAAGTTTGAGGTGGACTAGGTGTTGATCGAATGTAGGGCTGTAAACAAGTATATCATCAAAGAATACTAATATGAATTTATGGAGATAGGGCTAAAAAATTATGTTCATGAGGGATTGAAAGGTTACTGGGGCATTGGTGAGCCCGAAGGGCATCACTAGGAATCCAAAATGTCCATGGTGGGTTTTGAAGGCAGTTTTTGGTATGTCTTCAGCTTTCATCCTAATTTGATGGTATCTCGCCCTTAAATCCAGCTTGGAAAAGAATTTGGCATGGTGAAGTTCATCTAATAGGTCCTCTACCAAGGGTATGGGGAATTTGTCTTTGATAGTCATGGCATTTAGTTGTTGGTAATTGACACAAAACCGCCATGTTCCATCCTTCTTTTTGACTAAAAGGAGGGGAGAAGCGAATGGGCTTTGGTTGGGTCTAATGAGGGATTGTTCAAGCATGGTTTTGACCATTTTCTCAATTTCATTCTTCTAGTTGGGAGGGTATCGACATGCTTTAATATTGACTGGTTCTGCTTCTGGTTTGAGGTTGATCTTATGGTCGAACATTTGGGTAGGGGGCAAGGCTTGGGGTTCCCTAAAGAGATCCTTGTAATCCACCAATAGTTTATTAAGAGAATTCAAATGGCATACCTGATTTGGGGTGTGCTTACTGTCAATCCCATTTCCCCCTATAGTGCTAGCTCTTCTTGATCTCCTTTTGCTGCCACCACTGAGAAGAGGTGAGCTATTTGACTCCACTTGCCCTTCAACACTCTTTGCAGCCTCTTTCCTGATATCATTTTACAGGTTCCCATCTCATTTTCCTCGGATAGGGTCATCCTCTTACCATCTTTCTCAAAGGACACCTCCATCCTATTGAAATTGAAGCTGATAGGGTTTACCCCTTTCATCCAGTTCACCCCTAGGACCACATGGCATCCTCCCAGCTAAAGCAATCTCAGGTCGGTTTCAAACTTCTCCCCTTGCATCTCCCAACAGAAATCGTTGCAGGTGAAATTGCTTAACACCCTTTGGCTGTTGGCTATTGTCATGGTCAAGGGAGGGGTCCCCGTGAGCAGGCACTTCAATTTCTTAGCCATGCTTTCATCAAGGAAGCTATGAGTGCTCCCGCTATCTATTAAAATCATGAGGTTGCAGTCCTTAGCTTAGCCTCCTACCTTGATGATCTTGTTGTCGGCCACTCCCTAGGGCGTGTATGGATATCTCCTCGTTGTCTTCTTCTTCATACTCTTCCACACCTTCTTCTCTAGTCTCCTCTTGCCCTTCCTCTCCTTCCAGCAGCAGAATCTGCCTCTTGCATTGATGTCCTGGGTGGTATCTATCTCCACACCCGAAGCATAGGCCCGCCATTCTCCTTTGCTCTCGTTCTCGTAGCTGTTCCCCATAGGGGATGGAGCCCGTTCCTGTAATTGGCTTTCCCACCGTGTTCCCTTTGGTAGCGTCACGGGTGTGACCCCTCGCCCCCATACTAGACGTTTTGGTGTTCGCTCCCCTTGGCAGCTGTCTTTGCTTTTTGATTAAGGCCTCCACCATCATCTCTTGTAAGCGAGCACTCTCAGAAGCTTGCTCGACTGTTTGAGGCTTCATCATTTTTACCATTGGTCTGAGTTCTTCGCTCAACCCACTCATGAAGTTTGATACGAAATATGCTTGCGAAAGGTGATGGTTATGGTTGACCATATACGATCTAAGCTCTTCAAACCTCTTGAGATAGGATCCCACGCTCCCGATCTGCCTTAGCTTATTGAATTCTTCGATGGTGTCTGCTATACTTCTCTCTCCAAACCGTTCACACAACTTCTCAGAGAATTCCTCCCAGGTGTATTCTCTCCTTAACCTCAAGCATCCCTAAAATCACGCATCTACCACCTCATTAATGAAAGTAAAGCAAGATCGCTACGGGGCAAGCAGCGTAGTTCAAAAATTTTGAACCTTACCCCGATCCCGGCGATTGGATTAACGTCAAAATCAAATCATTCACAAATAAATAAATAAATCTAACCTTTAGATTATCGAGTCGTTCGCGGATTTGAGCCGTCCAAGCGTCCGGCCTCTAACTCGTGATACGCGGCACGCGTCCGTTGGCAAGGAGAGTGGAATAGGAGTGCTAGCTCCTTCTCCTTTGCCCGGCTTGTGTATGGACAGAAAAAGAACGTTCTCATTTCGTATTGATGCCAAAAGAAACGGGAAGAGTGAACGGCAATACGTTTTTGAACTCTTGAAAAACGACACCAAAAACCCTCTTCAATTTGGGCAACCCATAAATGGGTATTTATAAGGATCTCTAGGGTTTCTTAAACCCTAATGGACATGGGGCGGCCTATAATTTAGTCCAATTAGAAACTTAATTAAATGAGTTTATTTTAGTCCAACTAGAAATATAATTAAATGGCCCAATCCTTTTATAAGTTTAAATAAAATATTTTGGCCCAAATCTAATTTAAGCCCAAACATAATATTTAATATTTGGTCCAAATCTAATTTGGTCCAAATATAATATTTAATATTTGGCCCAAATCTAATTTAGTCTAAATATAATATTTATTTTAATATTTGGCCCAAATCCAATTTAGTCCAAATATTAACTTAAGCCCAAATATATTTTATTTCCTATTTGCCACTCCAACAAATAGAAAATTATTAAATTAGAAACTCCTTCCTAATTTAATCAATTGCCATTTTAGGAAATTCTTTCCATTATGACGATTTCTCGTCATATCGACGTCATTACGTCTATTTGTTCTTTTTCCGTGAGAACCTACGACAACAAAACTTCTTGCCGAAGTGTCCCACTTAACCATACGTCCACTCTCCTGGCTTAAGCCAGGGATCGTGCCTATTGCGTATGACTCATTAGGCTTCCGAATATGTTGGCAATGTGTCGGTACAAACACATAAGACAAGATTGGCCTCTAGCAAGGCATCATGCCTACCCAATTATTCAGAAGGATTCATAATTCGCAAATAACCTTTCACGAGCATGGTTACTGTGTAATTCGATCATCTCGTCAATGTATCTTATGTGATCTCAAGTATGGCGATGTGTTGCTCGATAACGATCACATGAGTTTTTCTTCGGTCTTTCGGATATTTTCACTTAATTAGAAAGTAAATCAATAACTCCTTATTGATCTCTTTCACCATGGCCATGGATTTAAAGTGAATATCCACTGAAGGCGCCTTAGATACATCATCCTCTATCAAGGGATAGACGAGTCCCATCTTGGTTTTGCACCTATCTCCATAAGCCTCACGATATGCCCAACGATCGCTCACGTGCAGCCTTTATCTAGGCCTATCGAAACGATGTCAAAGCATATCGGTCTTCTTAAGAGATGACCGTGACAACCTCAGGTCCAAGGATTAGTTACACCCATCTCGTATGAGAATTCCATCAACATATAACCAAAATGGATTCTCATGGCGAGTCATGTCTAGTGACACGTTCTCCAACATTGGTCACCTATGTACTTGTCTAGGCATCCCCATGCCTATGGGTGTGAGACCCCCGTTGCTATCACATAGCAAAAACATAGCATATATAAGTCTTACCGCAATTGTTAATATCTATTCTTGACATTGCTATGACTTGGGACGTTTAATGATGTCTAGAAATTATGATGCATCATCTCACATCTTTACAGATTAATCATAGTATACATCATACGGAGTTCTATCTAGTTTCATTCGGTTATTACAATAATAATAAGAAACTAATAGAATGACTTCTTGTGAATTTGAACAACTCCTTATTGAAATAATAAATATGATTACAATTGTCAGTGTACAACATGCCCAATCTGATTGGGTCTAGAGCACCTACACTAACAATTAAAGTATGCAGTGGCTAAGCTCACCCTCTGCATTCTTGGTACGTTGTACCATTCGAACAACCTCTCGCACTTCCTCAACCACCAACGAGGATGAATCCCTTCAAATACTGGGATTTCCATTCGGGGCATAGGGAATCCCGAAGGGGGGTTGTTCTGCTCTTCTCCCCTTCTTCCTCCTGTCCCTTCTAATTCTTCTTGACCTCCTTCTTCCTGGTTAATGATAACTCTTTGTAGGAGGGGTTCATTCTCCTCTCTATGTGGAAAATCTAAAGCTAACCTGATCTGGTTTTGCTGGGTAAACATTATCATGAACTGCTGGATTTGAGCTCCCAGTTCTTCTCGCACCTGCGCGATCGACCCTTCCAATCTCCTTTCGAGTCCCTCCATGGAGTCCTCCACCTTTCGGTCCATAGCGATCAATGCTTTGTGGTTTCGGTTAGCCTCCAACTCTGTCCTATCCATTCTTTTCTGGAATTCTGTCACCGCCAATCCTAGCTGTTGAAGTCACGTCTCCATGTCTTTCATACGAGTCCCTTTCGCCATTGTTTCTTAGTCATCGAGCCTCTGGCCGAGAATCTTTGCTTTGATACCAAGATGTCACGACCTCGCTCTTATGGTAGGAATTAAGCCTTCTCTGATAAGAACTTGAAAGAGTTTAGAGATTAGAGTAGAGAGTAGGGAGAAAAGGGGCTAGAGAGAGAGAGATAGGAAGGAAACAGATTCTGGTATTCTTATTCATGCCTCCTCTTGATGGAGGGGAGTAGAAATATAGGCCGTTTAGAGGGATATTCCTCTGTCAGAGGTGGGCCCGCACCTGGTACAAATTTTAACAAACTATATTCCTTTTGTCTTCTTCCTACCTGACCGATCATCACCTTAATTCAGCTAATACCTAAATATCAAAATGGCAGTGTTTGACCTACTAGCTACTACCGAAATGAAGTAATGTCGAAATTCAAAAATGCAACGAAAATAGATGCTAGAGTAACGGGTCATTTCGTGACAGATGGTTACACTGGTCATATGATGTGTCCTTTGAAGGAATTAAAAAAGGTGATATGGGTAATAGCTTGTATGTTTTTGACTATAAATGGGGAAGTGTAATTTCCTTTTAACTCAATGGTGTGGGCAGGTGATTTGGAGAAGTGCCCTTGATGATGCTTTGAAGAATGATGTTGGCTATAGGTTTAGTGACAGCTTATGACTTTAGCTGTTGGAGAATAATCATGTAGGTACTTAGAGTGGTGGGGGTAGTGAATGAATTTTAGATTTCCTCTATATGGATGGCAATTGAGGGTTGTGTGTGTAGATGTGTGTGGAAGGGGTTGATATAATGAGCTTGGGAGTATCAAAAGTAAGATGTTTATACTTTGTGATGAAGAGTTCTCATGGATAGCTTTCTTTGATTGGATGGCTACACGTGGACAATTTGTGATGCTCCATAACTTTGTTCAAGGGGTAAAGGTTGTTTTGTTTTGATGTTGTATGAGCAAGTGTATAGAGGAGACCTCAAACATCTTCTTGATCATTTTATATACTAGGATGTGGCATGCAAAGCTATTGATTTAGTGCTAGTTAAGTGTCCTAGTGTAGCTGCTGGTGGGGGGGGGGGGGGGGGGGGGTTAGACATATCTATACGAGGGGAGCATGTCACGAAGAGCATTCCTTGTTGTCTTATTTGGTGTCTGTTAAGGGGAAGAATAGTCTTCTTTTGAGGATATCAAGTGGCTAACCTAGATATGAATGTTAAATCATTTGTATTAGGTTAGTCTATTGTCTCAGGTAAAACAGTTTATGTCAGGGATGTATTTGGTATTTCATCTAGTTGTTTGGTTTTTTGTTATATCACTAGCTATTCGGTTATTTTAAAACATTGTAGAGTTCGCCCTTATGTTCCATAAATAAGGGGTTAGGGGCCTTTATTTCTCTCACCGGTTCTTTTATGCTATCTTGGGGGATTTCGAGCGAGTATGTGCTGTGTAAGAGGAAAGCGATTGAGAGTTTTGTAATCTATTCTAAATCTTTGTATAGCTTGGGTATTGGGTTGTGAGAGAGAGAGAGAGTTTATGGGCGGTACATGTAATCGATTATGATATTCAAGATAGTGGAGAAAGGCGCAAAAGTCAGTTTGGTTGTTGGTTTCCTGTAAGGGATATTGAACCAAGATAAATCTCAAGTCTTTGTGTTTTTGTCCTCCTAATTTTGTGCTTTCAAATTCGGTTTTCTTATCTCTTTCGTGAGTGGGTTATTCCGACAGTCTTGAGGGTAGAATGTTTGATTAAGTAAGGCAGAAGATTGGGACAACAACTTGGTATCAGAGCTGGGTTGTCTCTGCTGATCTAGAAACTCAAGAGAAGGAATCAAGTCCCCGTAGAAAGGAATGGCGTCAACTTCATCAAGGTACGATGTAGAGAAATTCGACAGTAATAATGACTTCTCTCTCTGGAAAATTAAGATGGAAGCCCTCCTGGGCAATCTTGGTCTTGAGGAGGCACTGAAAGAAGAGAAGTAAATGTCAAAATCTCCCACGACAGAACAAAAGCAAGAGATCACCAAGAAGGCTTTCAATACTTTAATATTGAGCCTTGGTGACAAGGTTCTCCAAGAAGTATCCAAGATGAAGACAGTAGAAGAAATATGGAAGAAATTAGACAGCCTATACTTAAAGAAAACTCTATACAACCGTCTCTTCCTTAAAGCCAGGGTCTTTACAAGATGAAGACAGTAGAAGAAATATGGAAGAAATTAGACAGCCTATACTTAAAGAAGACTCTATATACGCCTATACTTAAAGAAGACTCTATACAACCGTCTCTTCCTGAAAGCCAGGTTCTTTACATTTAAAATGCAAGATCATCATAAACTTCGAGATCACATAGATGAATTTAATAAACTATGTCTAGATCTTGAGAATATAAATGTAAAATATGATGATGAGGACAAAGCCCTAGTTTTACTTCATTCATTGCCTAGGTCTTATGAGACTTTTGTAGATATTCTACAACATGGTAGGGATAAGCTATCCTTAGATGACGTTATTGATGCCCTCAACTTAAAAGAATTGAGGTTTAAATTGGATGGCAGATCCTCATATGGAGATGCCTTGACTGTAAGATCTAGAAGCCATAAAAGAGACTTCGAAGGTAAGGGAAAATCTAGTTCACAATTTGGGATAGGAAAGAATCCTATAGGATGCTATCTTTGTCATGAAGAAGGCCACATTAAGAGAAACTGCCCTAAGAAAAAGAAAGGATGGTCTTGATAAAGAAAAGGCTGACGGGGTTGTAAATATATGTGAACTAGGGTATGACAATGTTGATGCACTGGTAGTTTTCGAAAGAGTAGACAATAATGAATGGGTCATGGATTCTGGCTGCTCATTTCATATGACACTTAAGAAACATTGGCTGCAAAATTATCAAGTAATTAATGGGGGAAAGGTTTTGCTAGGCAATGATCATGAGTGTAAAGTACTAGGAGTGGGGGATGTAAGGTTAAGATTGCATGATGGATCCTATAGAACCCTTTCTGAAGTTAGGTATGTTCCAGAACTCAAGAGAAATTTGATTTCTCTTGGTGAGTTGGATAGGAGTGGCCTAAAATTTAAGGGTGAGGGTGGAACCTTAAAAATATCCAAAGGATCTTTAGTTTGCATGAAGGCTGTGTTTTAGAATGTTATATACCTTTTGCAAGCAACCACCTTAAGTGGTGAAGCTACAGTAGTTAGCAACAGTATCCAAAATCAGGCAAGGTTGTGGCATTTAAGAATGTCACATATAAGTGGGCAAAGGTTAAAAGAACTTGCTAAACAAGGAATTTTGGGTCAAGGTCAGGCCATTGAATTAAGTAAGTGTGAATCTTGTATTTATGACAAAACTGCCGAAATAAAATTTAACAAAACAACCATTCATTCATTTAAATCACCTCTAGATTATATACACTCAGATTTGTGGGGGCCAGCCCAAACCTTAACCCAAAGAGGTTCACAGTACTTCCTACCAATTATTGATGACTTCTCAAGAATGCTGTGGGTTTATGTCCCAAAAACTAAAGATAATACCTTTGAAGCCTTTAGGATATGGAAAACACTGGTAGAAAACCAAAAGAACAAATCTGTTAAGGCAATAAGAACTAACAATGGGCTCGAATTTTGTAATAGGGAGTTTAACCAAATGTGCAAGGACAGTGGAATTGTAAGACACTTAATTGCCCCTGGAAACCCTAAACAAAATGGATTAGCCGAAAGAATGAATAGAACCGTATTAGAAAGGGTTAGGTGCATGCTATTTCATATAAATCTTCCAAAATCCTTTTGGGGTGAGGCAGTCACAACAGCTGCACATATGATAAATAGGTCTCCATCAGCAGCCATGGACTTTAAGACTCTATGTGAAAAGTGGACAGGTCATAAACCAAGTCTAAACCACTTTAGAGTGTTTGGGTGCTTAGCTTATGCTCATGGGAAGCAAGGCAAGCTAGAACCTAGAGCCAAGAAATGCCTGTTTATTGGTTATCCCATTGGTGCGAAAGGTTATAAGCTTTGGAACCTTGAACCTGAAGGGCCCAGAACCATAGTTAGCAAAGATGTAACATTTGATGAATCCTCTACCATAAAACCAGGATGTAAAGAAACCAACAGGATCTAGAAGAAAAGATAGAGACCATAGATGTGGAAATCCCTGTAATAAGGACTGGTAATCTCATAGAATTATCAAGTAACAATCAAGAACTAAATGAAGGTCCTAGAAGGAGATCAGGACCAGGACTCCACTCAATATGAAGAGAGTGAAGGTGAAAGTGATGCAGATTCCAGTCTAGGGGATCTGCAGACCTTTCTAGATATAGTGTAGCACGAGATAGGTAACCTAAAACTTGAAGGCCTCCAAAACGATTTGGCTACTCAGACTTAGTAGCATATTCCCTTGTTAGTGCATCAGAAAATGTAGGAGAAGAACCTCTCACCTATGAAGAGGCAGTGTCCTCTAGAGACTTTGCAAAATGGTTAGAAGCCATGAAGTCAGAAATAACATCCCTTAGGAAGAACCAGACGTGGTATATGATTGAGAAACCTTAAGGATGTTAGAACGGGTAGGTGCTATGGCACAAACCAAGAGGGGGGGTGAATTGGTTATTTTTAAAAACTTGATAGAACTTTGAAATCCTTTTGATTGAAAATAAAAATTCAATGCAAGTGAGGATAATGAAATGCTAGCAATGATAAACAAATAAAAAAAAACATTAAGCAAGAGAGAACACAAAGATTTATAATGGTTCGGCTTAACCCAATCCTAATCCACTACCTTAGCTTCTCACTAAGGATTTTTCAAACCATCCACTAAAACTCCCTACTTAAACCAAGTAGGTCCTTTAGTCCGAGACTTGGAAAATTACAAAACCTCCCACTCAAATGGGCCCTCTAGCTACACAAGCTAGGAAATATGAGAAATATAGAATATGAGAGAATCTAAGAGATGATCTCTTAGTTACAATATCTCTCGAAATTAAACAAGGCTTAAATGAATGTATACAGATTTAGATCAAAGCCTTGAAGAGAGAAAAATAAAGCACAGACGATTTTAAATACAAATGAGAATAACAGTAGGCTCAAATCATTTCATTTCCGTCCATTAGTCTTCTCTTGATCATCCTTGAGTTGTATATATAGGCTTCCCAAAAGATTGAAGAGAAATGTAGCCGTTGGGATTTGAAAAACTAGCCGTTGGAAGCTTTCTGCGAAAAAAGATAATCGACAGAATATACTGGATAGTTGATTATATTTTCAAGTAAAACTAAGACATAGTCGACATACCAGAAAGCATAGTCAACTATCTTTGACACAAATTTCCCATAGTCGACAGATACATATACATAGTCGACAGATACAAAAATATGAAGAGGATTTTGAAAATCATGAACAAATATAGTCGACAGAAGAAAAGCCATAGTCGGCTATCTTTACATGATAGTCAACAGAGTGAAAGTTAGTCGACAGAAGCCTTAAATAGTCGACAGATCAAACCAGCATAGTCGACTATATTTAGGCATAGTCGATAGCATTAAACCACATAGTCGACTATCCATTTGAAAAGATTGAAAACTTAACAAATTCTCATTTTGATTCTTTTGAAAGCAAGTTGAGATTATCAAAAATATATTTTGAAATAAAACACACTCAACCATACTCAACATATCTTCTATAGATTTTCATACCTTATTTCAAACTTATTTATTAAAGATTGATTTTCATATAGTCATTATCAAAACCATTTTATTTTTCAAGAGTAAAATATCAAAGGACAACGCATAGTTGGCTGTAAATGGCTGTATAAAATCAAGGAAGGTGCTGGAAACAACCCTAAACCTAGGTACAAGGCTAGGTTAGTTGCAAAGGGTTTTACCCAACTTCTAGGAATAGATTTTAATGAGGTTTTCTCACCTGTTGTCAGGGCCGGACCTTCCATGAGGCCCATGAGGCAGTTGCCTCAGGGCCCATGAAAATCTGGCTATTTAGGGGGCCCATAAATTGGAAACCCCCCTTTTGGTAAGGGCCCAGCCGCCCAAAGTCTACCCCCTCCCTCTGCAAACTTTGCGTTCACCCCTGCCGTTCTCCCTCTCTCGCTTTCGCTTTTGCTGCCCTCTCTTGCTCTCTGTCACTCCCTCCGTCGCCCTCGTCCTTGCTGGCTCGCCCTCGCTGTCGGTGGCTTGCCTTCGCTCTCGCCTTTTGCTGGTCTGTCGCTCGCGCCTCTCTGCACCGTCGCCCTTCGCCCTCGCTGGGCTCACCCTCGCTTTCTCGCCAGACTCGCCTCTTACTGCTGTGTTCGGTCGGCGGTCAATCGCCCTCGTGGCCGGTCACCGGTGGCTCGCTCACGTTGCCTCGCTCTCCGTCGCTCACTGCCTCAGATTCAATTTTTATCTTTGAAGCAGATCTGCTTCTCAGAAGCCCTAACTCCAGAATCTTATCTGCTTAGCTTCATTCAACTTTTAGTGGTTAATTTCTCCCTCATTTCATTTCATTTATGAAATAAAATTATGATACATTCAGAGATTTGGATTCTTGGATAGTTTGCCTATGTTTATTTTATTGATGTTGGCTTCAAAAGAAAATTTAATTTTAATGATGTCTTTATTTTGTTTATATACATGATAACTGTTTGTTTTCTTCTTAGAAAATAGAACTAGAGTCTAGAGATGCCTTCTTTATTTTATTTTTCTTATTATCATTACAAGTCTAGATATAGAAATTAAGTTTAAAATTATTATTGCTTAAGTGTGTTGCGGATTGGCTATGTTCTATTGAGAAAAAAATGCTCGAACAACTTGATTATGTAAACTTGATTGATATTTTTGTCTTTAAAATTGTGTAATTTTTAATTAATAATTTAAAAAATTTTCAATTTTATTCTTTGATATGGTATAAATATTTATTTATTTTTTTATGTTTTATTATAAAAAAATAAAATTTAAATGCACTTTACGATTCGGGGGCCCATTTTTATATTTTGCCTCAGGGCCCCCGAATCTTAGGTACGGCACTGCCTGTTGTGAGACATACCTTAATAAGAGTGTTGTTGGCCATTACTGCTCATTTAAACTTAAAGTTAGAGCAATTGGATGTCACAACAACTTTCCTGCATGGAGACTTAGATGAGAGAATCTTAATGGATCAACCTAAAGACTTTGAGTATAGAGGAGAGGTGGAGAAGGTGTGTTTGCTGAAGAAATCCCTTTATGGGCTTAAGTAGTCTTCAAGACAATGTTATAGGAAATTTGATACTGTTATGTTTGCAATGATGATTAAAGAGTTGAGAGAAATAACAAGAGAGAGAAAAGAGAATGCAAAATAATGTCTCGTCCAACTGTAATTAAAAATAGAAATAATAAGCCTATTTATATGATAGGCTTAGGATACAAACAGGAAGTTGATTGATACAAATTACAACAAAAAGCTAACTGGTAAAACAGAAAGCTAATGTATACCAACTAAGGAGCAGAATACAACTTAATTCCTTTAACATTTCCCCTCAATATAAACCTCCAGTCAACAAGCCTTAACAAGGCTTGACTCCTTCAACATTCCCCCTCAATTTAGTGGTATAAACAGGAGAGAACTGAAGCCCAAGCTTACTGTAAAGAAAAGAAAACCTGTCCCTGGACAAACCTTTAGTAAAATATTTGCAACTTGATACATAGTAGGCACATACCGGATATCAATTTCACCATTCTCCACTTTTTCCCTAACAAAATGAATGTCAATTTCAATATGCTTTGTATGAGAATGGAATACTGGATTCTTGGCTATGCTTTTTCTGCTAGGTTGTCACACCATAGGACAGGAACTTGGGATAAAGAATACCCTAACTCAGTAAACAAGGACTGTAACCACATAACTTCTGTAACACCTTGGGCCATGGCACGATACTCGGCTTCTCCTACTGAATGAGTGACAATGGACTGTTTCTTTGAACTCCAAACTAGCAAATTAGAACCAAGAAAAACACAAACATCACTGGTTGATTTTCTGGTTAGTTTACAGCCAACATGGTCTGTATCTGTGAACACTGTTAGAGTCATATCAGAAGAAGCAAATGTAAACAACAGCTTTAAACCAACGGAACCTTTCAAATAGCGAAGCAAACGCTTACAAGCTGTCCAGTGCTGCTCTTTAGGAGTAGATAGAAATTGACTAAGCCGGTTTACCACAAAGGAGATATCAGGCCTTGTATAGGTCAAATATTGAAGAGAACCAATAATGGTTCTATAGAGAGAAGGATCCAAGAAATCAACACCTTCATTAGTAAAAGAAGTCCCCCAAACCACTGGTGTTTCACATGATTTGCAATCCTACATACCAGCTTTATGCAACAAATCCAGTGTATACTTAAACTGAGTGAGATACAATCCAGTCTCATTCCGAAACACTTCAAAACCAAGAAAATAGTTAACTGACCCTAGTGTTTTGAGGGCAAAGTAAGTGTCTAAATTGTGAATACAGTCTTTAAGAGCTGAGGAATTTGAGCCAGTGACAAGAATATCATCTACATACACCAAAAGAAATAACACCGCCTTAGCAGTCTGTTTGATGAAGAAAGATGCATCAGATACAGACCGAACAAAACCCCAACCATGTAAAGCCTGCCGCAACTTAGTATACCAAGCTCTTGGAGCTTGCTTGAGGCCATAAAGAGATTTCTGAAGCTTACAAACATAAGAAGGAAACTGAGAATCAGTAAAACCTTCTGGTTGGGTCATGTAAACATCCTCTGTCAAGTCTCCATTTAAGAAGGCATTGTTGATATCAACTTGCTGAATATCCCACCCAAAACTGACAGCCAAAGAAAAGAGAACACAGATGGTGGGAGCCTTAACAACTAGACTAAAAGTCTTTCCATAATCAATACTCGGTTTTTGTAAGAAACCCTTGACAATCAACTGAGCCTTGTGTCTAAGAATGGAGCCATCAGATTTATACTTAACACGAAAAACCCATTTGCACCCGATGAGATTCATATCAGAGGAGAATGGTACCAAATCCCAGGTGTGATTGGACTGCAAAACAGTAAATTCCTCTTGCATAGCTTTAGTCCAGTGAGAATCTAGGAGAGCTTCATGAACTGTACTAGGTTCTACAAAAGTAAAAAGAGTATGAGGAGAAGAAACCAAAGACTGCCTAGCTTGAGAATGAGTAAGCATAGGATGAACAGATGGTGCAGGAGGAAGTCGATATTTAGGTATACGAGAAGGTTGAGAAGGCTGAATTGAAGAATGATCAGAAGAAGAACTAGAGGACGAAAAGGACATAGGAGAGTTTTCGGTTGAGATTACAGGATCAGAATTTGATAAAGGAGAAACAACTGATTGAGACACTCGAGGAACACTAGAGGAAAATAAAGGAAGAGAATGAAAGAGTGTAGTTGACGGTCCAGAAGGAAGAGGCACAGATGAAGGTTTCCCAAATGATTGAAACAAAGAAGGATAGGGAAACTCATCAGAATTAAAGTGAACATGTCTGGAAATATAAATTCTGCCCGATGGATGTAAACATTTATAACCCGCATGATCATGACTATATCCAATAAAAACACACTTAGAAGAATGAAAGTCAAATTTATGTTTATTGTAAGGTCTAAGATAAGGAAAACATGTGCAACCAAATGGTTGAAGAGCAAAATAGTTAGGCTGTTTGTGATAAAGCAGCTCAAATGGATAATGAAAATGAAGAACAACAGAGGGCAAAAGGTTAATGAGATAGACAGCAGTTTGGAAGGCAGGAACCCAAAAAGACAAAGGCATGTGAGCATGAGCAAGTAAGGTTAGACCCATTTCAGCAATGTGACGATGCTTTCTTTCAGCAACGCCATTCTGTTGAGGTGTGTGAGGACACAAAAAACGAGGTTGAATACCACAGGAACGTAGATAGGGTAAAAAGGCTTTAAATTCATCTCCATTATCAGTATGAAGAGCTTTTAATTTAAAACTATACTGCAACTCAGCAAGTTTATGAAAATTAATGAAAGTTTGGAGGGCATTAGACTTCAACTTTAAAGGATAAAGCCATGAATATCGGGTATAGGCATCAACAAAAACAATATAGTATCGATAACCCTCAATGGAGACAACAGGTGCTGGACCCCAAACATCCGAGTAAACAATCTCCAAAGGATGTTTAGCTGAAATAGGACAATTGGGAAACGGAAGTTTATGTGACTTTCCAATTTTACATGAATCACAAAATGAAACAGCAGATTGTGGACAAGAAACTTGAATTTTATTCAAGACATGTTTCAATACATGAAATGGAGGGTGCCCTAATTTGGCATGCCACTGCTGTCCTACACAAACTGCTTGAGCTACATTTGCATTCAAAGGCAGATCTGGTAAAATCAGATTCTATTGTATACAATTATTATTAGGAAAGGAAGAAACAACATTTGAGGTCTTGAAGCAAAGATTGGCAGCAATGTCAGAGGATTTGGAAGAATTAACAGTTTGAGATGATATAGATGACGTAGGCACAGCATAATCAAAAGCTGAAACCAGCTGATACAGACCATCTCTAAGAGTTCCTCGGAGTAACACTAGCCCGGAGTCCTTGTCCTTAATAAAACAAGAAGTAGAATTAAATTCAGCAACAACATTGTTATCTCTTGTGAGTTGAGAGACACTAAGAAGACTCTTCTTCATATGAGGAACATGAAGAATGTGAGGTAAAGAAAGAACAAATCGAGAATTGGATTGAGTTTGTAAATGACCAACACCAATATGAGAGATAGGCAAGGACTTACCATCACCAACAGTTACCTTATCAGTGCCTTGATAAGGAGATGACAAAGACAAGTTGTTGAGACTGGTTATGATATGATTTGTGGCGCCAGAATCAACAAACCAAGGAGAGTTGGATGTAGACAGCTGATAAGAAGCTTGAGTATGATATTGATACGGACAAACTGAGGCTGGATAAGAAGCTGGAGAATTATAGGAGGAAGTAGAACCTAGATCAGCCATAAACACTTCGTTAGACTCACTTGGACTAGTCAAGAACGCATATGGCTTTGATTGATTCTGAAAATTACTTCCACCTCCTCGACCAGTCTGACCAAATCCTTGACTAGAAGGACGCTGAAAGTTTCTATCGAACCCATGATAACACTTGTCAACGAAGTGGCCAGGTTTGCCACATAATTGATAATAAATCTGTCGACCACCAAATTTGCCTCTGCCTCTACCACCTCGATTCACAAAACCTCCTCCACGAGACATGTATCCTCCTCTAGAGTTATTGACAGAACCATTACCAGATTTACCACCATGAGTTGCAACATTCACATTGATGGCATAATCAAAATTCACAAATGATGAATCAATAGTAGAATCACCAGAATTCTTAGACATAAGACACTGCTCATGCATAAGCAGTAGATACTGCACTTTCTCTAAATTGATTTCATCCATCTGATAAGCAATTTGGCTCACGACAGTATCATAGTCATGATCCAATCCATTTAAGATGGCTAACAACAAATCTTTATCTCCTAGGGGTTCACCGATCGCAACTAAAGCATGCACAATAGTCTTGATACATAAAATGAAATCATTCACTGAAAGTGAGTTTTTCTTAACTGACCTGAGCTGTTGCTTCAACTGAAACGACTTGGCAACAGTTTGTTGTGAATAGAGTCTCAAGAGAAGACCATACCTCATTCGACGACTCATAGTGAATTACTTGAGCAAGGACTTCTTTGTCTATTGTCGAGAACAACCAACCAAGAAGAAGCTGGTCAGAACGAATCCACGTTAGATACGCTGGATTCACAATCGTTTGATCCGAGACATCTACAGTCGTATTCGGATTTGGAATATATTTCGGAGGCGCTTGAGACTTGTTAATGAATGAAACAAGATCAAAGGCTCGGATAGTTGCAAGCACTTGAGCTTTCCAGAACAAGTAGTTACTTTTGTTAAGCTTGATCGGAACAAAATTTAAAGATTTTGCAACTGATGGAAAATTGACTTGCGAATCAGAAGAATAATCCGATCGAGGCAATGATGAGGCACTGTAATCACGATTCGAAGCTATGGACGTTTGTCGCAAGGCTCTGATACCATGTAATGGTGATTAAAGAGTTGAGAGAAATAACGAGAGAGAGAAAAGAGAATGCAAAATAATGCCTTGTCCAACTGTAATTAAAAATAGAAATAATAAGCCTATTTATATGATAGGCTTAGGATACAAACAAGAAGCTGATTGATACAAATTACAACAAAAAGCTAATTGGTAAAACAGAAAGCTAACGTATACCAACTAAAGAGCAGCATAATACATCTGTAGATGAAATCAATTAGCTATTTGAGATGAAGGAACTAGGTGAAGCAAAGAAAATTCTGGGGATAAAAATTGCTAGAAGTAAACAACAAAGGAAAATTCACCTATCACAAAAATCCTATCTAGAAAAGCTATTATCTAGGTTTGGAATGGAAAATGCTATGGTGGTACATGTGCCATTTGCCTCTCATTTTAAGTTATCTTTAGATCAATCTCCAAAGGATGAGGAAAGTAGGAAGGAAATGGTAAATATTCCATACTCGAGTGCTGTGGGTAGTTTAATGTATAGCATGGTATGCACTCGACCCGACTTAGCTCATGCAATGAGTGTAGTAAGTCGATTTATGGCAAATCCAAGAAAACCCCATTGGAATGCAGTGAAGTGGGTATTTAGATACCTAAAGGGATCATCTAATAATGTTTTGTCTTATGGTGGAGCTAATATAGGAGATCAAATTAGTATCCTAGGGTTCTTGGATGCAGACTATGCTGCTGATATAGATAGAAGGAGATCCACATCAGGTTATGCTGCTGATTTAGATAGAAGGAGATCCACATCAGGTTATGTATTTATGTTGTGGAACTCTACAATCAGCTGGAAGTCCAGTCTCTAACATGTGGTAGCATTGTCCACCACAGAAGCTGAATACATAGCTATATTGGAAGCTATCAAAGAGGCTATGTGGCTTAAGGGTCTAGTTAATGAGCAGATGTCAACGCAACTTTGATGTGTGATAGTCAAAGTGTAACGGCCCGCCTCCCGGAGCCCCCGCTAGCATAGAGGATCCGTGAGAGGGTCATTACTAAAATGATACCGAACAATAACACAACCCTTATTTAAATCATAATCTCTTTTTATTATAACATCTCATAAACATTTTTACAAAACCATTCATCATTTGGGCCCACCTGGGCTTACATAACATAACGACAATCTCAAAAAAAATGTAAACATTAACCTTAACAGAAGTACAACGACACCTAGGATCTAGTTTCGGGAGAGCTCTGCACTTGCTATCATGACACGACAGTCTGGACCCAAACCCCGATGAACGTACCTGCTATCTTGAGCGATTCTTACCTGGAATGATGGAGAGCGAACATGAGTCGCGAGACTCAGCAAGCTCACGAAAGGAAGGCTATAGGTTTAAGGATATGACTCTTTCCATGACACCCCATGCAATTCATGTCAATGCAATCACACCATGTCATGATCCATACGTGCCTTACTTTTACATGCATAACATAAAGTTAACTGCACATAAGGAACCAAGGGCCCTCATAAGTCACACATTGGCACCTGGGTCCTGCATACAAACTTGTTGCAGCCTAACATAGGCCACCATAACATCATTCTCTTAGACCAGTCTTTTCCTGACATGGTCGGCTTTTCTTGACATTCAACATTTGGCTTTTCATGATACTCGTTACATGCTCTTCCTGATACCCATCATACTCAACATGCTCTTCCTGATACCCATCATACTCTCATGTGTTCTTCATGTCATACATCATATAATCATATACTTCCGCGATCTTGGTCTTCTCTCGGGCCAACCCCGAGCTAATATCTAAGCCGAGCTGAAGCTCACCTGAGTCAGTACTCCCGACACCTGACACGGTACTCCCGTCCAGAATAACAGTAACAATAAAACCATGCAATGCAACACATAGGAAATGCAATGGCCTTTGTAGCATAAACGTGATGATAAGGCTCCCATAAACCAAGCATTAGGCCTTGCTACGCCTCACATAGGAATACACACATGCAGCATGCTCTAAATGTATATGCTCACCTAGGATACCCAAATTGGCTCTTAGACCAACCGAGTCATGCAAATGCTCATACTTCCCATCACACACAAAGCATGTCCCCACGTGAATGCAACCCAGCCCTTTGTAGCACACACATCATGAAATGCACAAACCAAGGCGGGAATCTGAAGTACCAGCTCTTCTGGCCGTCTAGCGCTTATCGTAACAACCGATAACTGGCGCCCATACATCTAGCCATCAACTGCCACGACTCACGGTCGATAGTCAGTGGCTTTGTACCCATACCCTTAAGACACACTTACTGACACTATTAGCTTTATATCTTCTAAACATTACACAACATTTTTCCATAACTCTTCATGTACATAATCTCATGAACATCATATACCGTTCTCTTTCTCATCTCTTATAAACATGGAAATGAACTATTTACTTTACCAAATAAACTCTTTAACATATCCCCATAAATCATACTGACTTTTCTAAGAACCTAACCCATCGGGTTCGACATCATTCCCAAGGAAAATGGAGCGATACGAAGCTCCGTAATGGTCAAAATGAAAGACACCAAGATAACTTTGCTTAACTTATTCCATCAACAATAACCTCATTAATAAAATATAAATCATAAGGTGGTTGCCACGCGGAGTATTATTATTAATGCGTGGAACCGAGTCAAGGTGAGGGAGGGTTTAAAATATGAAAAATAGCGAAGACTCTTGCAAGAAATGAAGAACATGAGGAGAGGGTTAGGAGCTTGCTTGAAAACGGTTGATTTCGGCCTCTCTTGTGTTCCCGGTGCGAATTAAAGCATTTTCTAGCAAATAACACAACCGGGACTTAAATTAATTAATTCTAATCGTGCAAAATTTATAATTTAAACATATCACGCTTTTACTAATTTTTACCCACGTACTTGATCACTTTCCCTACCGAAAAATCCCAAATTCTATTATTTTTCTCTTATTTTCTTTTCTTTCCTTTCTTTGCTTTTCTTTTCTTTCTTTCCTTTTCTCCTTCTTCTTCCTTCTTCTTCTCCTTCTTCCCGCCTCTGCTCTGCGCGCCATTCTTCTTCTTCTTCTTCTTTTTCTTCTTTCCTTTCTTCTTCTTCTTCTTCTTCTTCTTCTTCTTCTTTTTCTCCTCCTTCTTCTTCTTCCCGTGCATTGCACCTCCCTGCTTCAGCCTCGACCATGGCCGCAGCACCCGCGCACGCACGCGACTGCCGCTGCCGCTGCAACCGGCCGCCCTTGCTCGCCCTTAGCCGGCCACCGTTGCCGGCCATTGAAGCTTCCATCGATGCCCCGAACTCAAGCATCGCGGCCATGGCCGCGGCTTCTTCAAGCCTTTGCTGCCCACTTCCATCGTCGGCTGCCATGGCTGAGTGAAGCTCGGCCAGCTTCCATGGCTGCCACTGCGCACGCCTCTCTCCCTCTTTCAATCTCTCCATCTCTCTCCCTTTCCCTTCCTCTCTCTTTCTCTCCCTCTCGGCCGAGCTCTCTCTCTCGCAAGCTCTCCTTCTCTCTCTCTCTCTGTTTTTGATTGAAGCCATGGCCACTGTTACACACTTGGCCACCAAGCATGCGCACACAACCACACAATTTAACATTTTAATTAATTTGATTTAAATTAATTTAGTTTATTCTTTTATTATTATTATGAATATATATATATATATGTGTATTTAGATATTAATTAGAACAACATATCCAGCCTTTATCACACTATGTGGGGTCGGCTACATGAATTCTAGACTTCCATGTATTTCTGTCTTTTGTCATATCCTCATTTAGATCCATATATTTCATATCAAATTTTAATGTCTCTCCCAAAGTCTTCTTGGGTCTACCTCTACCTCTTTTTGTGACTAATTGTTCCATTTCATCAACTCTCCTCACAGGAGCGTCTCTTAGTCTCCTTCTCACATGACCAAACCATCTTAGTCTAGTCTCTCTCATTAATTCATTAACTTAAATTATCTTAACATAATTTACACATTTATTATTATTATTAGTATTATTATTTAATTACCTTAAATGTTCAAATTTTCATTACGGACCCCAAATACTGAAATTTAATAATTATTAACGTCTCTAACATTTCGGGATATTACACAAAGTGCCATTTATTTGTCTAAAAATCAAGCACATCATGAAAGGACTAAGCATATAGATGTTAAGACACCACTTCATTAGGGAAATAATTGAAAAACAAGATGTTATACTAACCAAAGTTTCAGGTGAAGAGAATGCAGCTGACATGTTTACTAAAGCTGTACCTCTTGCAAAGCTAAAGCATTGCATGAAGATACTGCGGGTTATTCCAGATGTTGTGAAAGTTGTAGGTGGCAGTCGTGAGGAAGTCAAATCTAATTCAAATGGGTGGAGAATTTATTAAATCATTTGTATTAGATTAGTCTATTGTCTCGGCTAAAGTAGTTTATGTCAGGGATGTATTTGGTATTTCATCTAGTTGTTTGATTGGTTAGTTATATCACTAGCTGTTCGGTTATTTTAAAATCTTGTATAGTTCGCCCTTATGTTCTATGAATAAGGGGTCAGGGGCCTTTATTTCTCTCACTGGTTCTTTTATGCTATCTTGGGGAATTCCGAGCAAGTATGTGTTGTGTAAGAGGAAAGCGATTGAATGCTTTGTAATCTGTTCTAAATCTCTGTATAGCCTGGGTATTGGGTTGTGTGAGAGAGAGAGAGAGAGAGTTTATGGGCAGTACATGTAATCGATTATGATATTCAAGATAGTGGAGAAAGGCGCTAAAGGAAGTCTGGATGTAGGTTTCCTGTAAGGGAAACTGAACCAGGATAAATCTCGAGTCTTTGTGTGTATGTCCTTCTAATTTTGTGTTTTCATATTCTGTTTTCTTATCTCTTTCGTGAGTGGGTTATTCCGACAGTCTCGAGGGTAGAGTGTTTGATTAAGTAAGGCAGAAGATTGGGACAACAATGAAGTTAGAATTTTTCCTGCTGTTATTTGTACCAGAGTGTGATAGAACTCATTTTTTTATGCTTTCTGCCAGTTCTGGTTAGCTTTGTCATTTTATTTTTTTCTAATCCCCTGGTAACTTCGTTCGTTTGTTTTGTTAATAGTTCTCCATGGTATTTTTACAAAATGTTTACTTTTCTGATTGGCGAAATTTTCTATTGAGATGTGTTGAGGACCACAGTCTCTACCACTAGATGTATATGAGCTGAAGGCTACAAGGCACCATATGAAACTAAGTCCCTATAAAATCAGTTCTACGTAGTTTTGATAAAGCCTTGATTTATTGATCTGATGTATGGAATCCACATGTTTAAATATTTTTCTATTATTTGTTGATATCGGAGTATGATTATTTAGATTTTGTTTGAAAGTTGTTATCATTTGTTCTGTTGTATGTTTATTCAACTCTCCTTCCCCTTTCTCTACTCCAATAATTTTCCTTTCATTTATTTATTTATTTTTAAATTGAGCAGTTGTGTGATTGTCGAGGATGGGGAGGTCATTGCTTCAGGAAGAAATCGGACCACAGAGACAAGAAATGTACATTCATCACCGTTCTTTCATCTTTCCAATCTATCCTTACTATGTTGTACTCTTCAGAATTATGGATGATGTTGAAGTGAATCGTTTTTGGTCTGCATTCTTTATTTCCTTTTTGTATTTTGGTGTTATTATTAATTTATCCATTAAATTACAATTTTACAACCTTTTTCTCATCAAAGCACAAACAAATACTTTTTGGCACCATACTGCAAGTTTTATACGAACTATTTACTCCTACCTGAGGCTCTGTAGTGTTTGATGTTAATTCTGTCTCTTACTCTGGTTTCCTTGGTTCTAATAACACATTATTGTGTGTGTGCATATGATAGGATTCCAATAGAATTCCAATACAATCTAATATCAATATATTCCAATCCCTTTCAACAGAAAAACAAGAATGAAACAGGGCATTCGAGAGGCCCTAACTCTCCCAATTCTCTACCAAAAGCTCGCTCCCCAATTCTCCATCTCCTATCCTACTTATACCCCCTTCCCACGCTTTCCTAACAGAATTCCCCATTCACACCGCTGATTATTCCTTCAGCAGTGTGGATTACAACTTTACCCCTCCTTCCCCATGCGCACATGCTGGTTGTTACACCTGCATGTGCGGTCCCCTTAATTCCAGTCTCAAGCCTTCAGTTGCTTGTTACGCCTATGATAGGTTTGTTGCACCGACGGCCTATCATTACTCCCCTCTCGGACTTTCACCTTGTCCTCAAGGTGAAAAGCTGGAAATTGTTGCTGAATCATGTTGTAGGGCTCCCAAGTTGCCTCTAACAGTGGTAAGCCCTTCCACTGGATCAGGATATCCAGCCCGCGTAAGTTAGGACCCTTCCCAGGCCGCACTCCCAACACTGCTTCTGGTTCAACCTTCATTTCTAAGTTAGCCTGCAGCTCGAGGGGAATCTGCTCCATTGCGCCGGGCCTGCCCTTAGCTTCTTTCAACTGAGACACATGGAAAACCGGGTGAACCCGACAGTTGACTGGGAGTTTGAGTCTATAAGCCATTGACCCCACTTTCTGCTCAATTTCAAATGGCCCATAGTACCTCGGAGCCAGCTTCTCATTAGGTCTGCCAGCTAGGGACTTCCTTCTATACGGCCTTAATTTCAAGTAGACAAAATCACCAACTGCAAATTGCACATCCCTTCTCCTCCGGTCAGCCCCCTTCTTCATAATCACCTGAGCTCGTTCCAGCTGGTTCTTGAGCTCGTCCAATGCTAAATCTCTCTCCAGCAACTGCTGTTCCACTGTTGATACCGGGGTTGATCCCTTGTCAAATCGGATCAAGGTTGGCGGCTCCCTCCCATAAACAGCTTGGAAAGGAGTAATCCGTGAAGCAGTGTGGTATGAGGTGTTGTACCACAATTCCGCCCATGGCAGCCACACATACCACCCTAAAGGCCTTGCTGATGCAAAACAGCGCAAATAAGTCTCTAAGGTCCGGTTGAGTACTTCCGTTTGCCCATCCGTTTGTGGGTGGTAGGCCGTACTACGTTGAAGCTTAGTGCCTTGAAGTCGAAATAACTCCTCCCAAAAACGACTCATAAAAACCTTATCTTGATCCGAAACAATAGTCCTAGGCATACCATGCAACCGTACTACCTCTTTTATGAAAATTCCAGCTATTGCTCCAGCTGTAAAGGGGTGTTTGAGACCAATAAAATGGCCGTATTTGCTGAGTCTATCTACAACCACCAATATAGCATTCATATGACCCGATTTCGGTAACCTGTCAATAAAATCCATGGCTATATCCTCCCAAATCTGACAAGGAACCGGAAGAGGCTGCAAAAGACCCCCTGGAGATAAGGACTCATGTTTACTTTGCTGGCAAATGGCACACCTTTCCACATATTGGTGTATGTCCCGCTTCATGCCCGCCCAAAAAACACTCGCTGCAATCCGCTTATAAGTCTTTAGGAACCCGGGATGACCCCCTACACTGCTATCATGACCCTCTTGGAGCACCAAGGGAATTAGGGAAGATTTCTTAGGCAGGAACAACCGCCCCTTATAGAGGAGTTGGTCGCCTACCAGCTGAAAATTTGAGCTGTAAGCTGGATCTGCCTTTAATTTCTGTATGATTCCCTGTAAATAAGCATCCTTCTCCACATCTTGGACCAGCTGATCGAGTTGCACCACCCTTGGCACCGTTAGAGCGAATAGAGCTGCTGGGTGGCTGATTCTCGAAAGGCTATCTGCAGCCTTGTTCTCCAATCCCGGCCGGTAGTGTATCTCAAAATGGAAGCCCATTAGTTTCAGCATCCACCTTTGATAATCCGGGCTCACCATTCGCTGCTCAAACAAAAACTTCAAGTTTTTTTGGTCCGTTCTTACTATGAACTTCCTTCCCCAAAGATAATGTCTCCATTTCTGGACTGCAAACACCATGGCCATCAACTCCCTTTCGTAAACCAATTTTTTCCTCTCCGATGGTTTAAGAGCATGGCTGTAATATGCAATCGGTCTATGATTCTGCATCAACACTGCCCCTACTCCATGCCCTGAAGCATCGGATTCAATTATGAGGGGCTGATCGAAGTCCGGTAGTGCAAGAACTAGCAGCGACACCATGGCTGTTTTGAGCTGCTGGAATGCTCGTTCAGCCTCTCCATCCCAACGAAAGTTGTTCTTCTTTAGTTTCTCGGTGAGGGGCCATGCCATCTTACCATAATCCTTCACGAACCTCCTATAGTACCTCGTAAGACCAAGGAATCCCCGCAACTCCTTCAAGGAACTTGGCGCTGGCCAGTCGATCATGGCTTGCACCTTGCAACGATAAGCTGACACGCCTTGTTGGGAGATGATATGGCCCAGGTATTCAACCTCCAACTGCCCAAAGGAGTACTTCTTTTTGTTGGCAAACAACTGATTTGCGGCCAGCACTTTCAGCACACAACGTAAGTGCTGCAAATGTTGGTCAAAATTTTGGCTATAGATTAAAATATCATCAAAAAAAACCAACACAAACCGACGCAAATACTCCCTGAAGACATCATTCATCAAGGATTGGAAGGTGGCCGGGGCATTTGTCAATCCGAAGGGCATGACGAGGAACTCATAATGGCCCTCATGTGTTCGAAAGGCGGTCTTTGGTTCGTCTCCAGCCTTGACTCGAATCTGGTGGTAACCAGATTTGAGATCCAATTTCGAAAAAACCTTCGCGCCATGTAGTTCATCCAGCAATTCATCAATGACTGGAATAGGAAACTTGTCGGGGATTGTCACCTTGTTGAGAGCCCGGTAGTCTACACAAAACCGCCATCCCCCATCCTTCTTCTTAACGAGCAACACCGGGATAGAAAAAGGGCTAACACTAGGTTTGATAATACCAGCTGCCAACATCTCTCGTACCATCTTTTCGATCTCATTCTTTTGAAGATACGGGTAGCGGTAAGGCCGAACACTAACCGGGGGGGTGTCGGGTAGGAGATTGATGGCATGATCTCTGTTTCTAGTGGGTGGCAGTCCCACTGGGCTGGAAAAAACTCCTTCAAACTCAGCCAATAATTCCTCCAAACTTCCGGGCAGCCCCACTTGCAGCTCATTGCATTCAGCAGCCACCTCTCCAATTTCCAACAACACTCCCTCCCCACTCTCCTTCAACGCCTTTATCATAGCTTTTAGGGAGACTAATGTTTTACTTAAGCTAGGATCACCCTGCAAAGCCACTGCCATCCCCCCTACTGAAAACTTCATGGTCAGATTCCTCCAATCCACACTCATCTTACCCACCGAAGCCAGCCATTTCATGCCAAGAATGACATCCGAACTTCCTAACTCAAGGGGAAGGAATTCTTCCACTATCTGCAAGTTATCCAAAGACAATTTGACCCCCTTGCAAACTCCTGCACCTTGTACCGCCATTCCAGTTCCCATTATCACCCCATATCCCGCCGTTTCCGTCCTCGGTAAATTCAAGCGTTGCACCAACTCAGAGGAGATGAAGTTATGGGTTGCTCCCCCATCCACCAGAACTACCACTGGCTGCCCTTCTATGAGCCCCCTTAGCTTCATCGTTTGAGGGGTAGTTAATCCCACCACTGAATTCATAGATAATTCAATCACCTCTCTTCCATATTCCACCCCTTCGTCACCTCCTTGCTCCTCTTCTTCTTCTGCCGCAGCCTCGCCTATTTCTTCATCATAGAGCATCAGCACTTGGAGCTCTTTGTTCTTGCACCTATGGCCAATCGAGTACTTCTCATCGCAGCGAAAGCAAAGGCCCTTCTCTCGCCTTGCCTTCCACTCAGCCTCACTAAGTTTCTTGAAAGGAAAATTGCCACCATTACCTGCGGACTGAATCCGGAGGCCTGGCTGGTTCACGGACCTTTGGGAGGAACCCACACCTTTCGCGGGTACCGGTGACAGCCGACTCGCGATTGCGGTGGTGGTGGAATAACCGCTCCTAGTTGACCCAGCTGCCCGATGGTAATGTTGAAGAGCTAAGTTCTTGTCCTCAACGTTTTGTGCCACCACCATAATTCGATCAAGCCCCCGCGGTTGTAATACTCTAATCTTGGCTCATATCTCTGGGTTGAGGCCGTTGAGGAATTGGCCCTCCAAAAACGCCTCCGGCACATCAGGTACTGCCGCAGCCATGGTCTCAAACTTCAAACGATACTCCTTCACCGATCCCTCCTACCGAAGAGCCAAGAACTGCTCCTCTAACGACCCCTCCTGAGTGGGGCGAAACCGGCTCAGAAGTCCTTGTTTCAGGCCCTCCCAGCTTCGAATTCCTCTTCGCCTGGTCTCCCATTGAAACCACGACAGTGCTGCGGCTTCAAAACACAGGGCTGCGGAGTCAATCTTCTCTTCATCCATGAGTTGGTTGACAGCAAAATACCTCTTGGCTCGAAAGATCCACTCATCTAAATTGTCTCCTTCGAAGAGAGGCATCTCCAATCGTCTTCCACGTAAGTCCGCCCGGTACTCGCCCCCACTACCCCCTCCCGGATTGCAACCCCCCTTAACTCCAGGGGTTACTTCGGAATCCAAAGTGAATTCCGAAGGCCCTTCCCGCTCTCTGGACTTGTTCTTCCTTTCCCGCTCCAGCTCATCCCACCTCGTTCGCATGAAAGCGAACTGTTCAAGCAGCATCGCTACATTACGCTCCACCGACTGTACATTCCCTCTAATGTCGTCAACCCCCCTTTTGACGCCTTCCACCGTCGACTCCAACTCGCCAACACACTCTGTCAAGTTCACCATCAGGTGCGAATTGTCTCTGATACCAAATTGATAGGATTCCAATAGAATTCCAATACAATCCAATATCAATATATTCCAATCCCTTTCAACAGAAAAACAAGAATGAAACAGGGCATTCGAGAGGCCCTAACTCTCCCAATTCTCTACCAAAAGCTCGCTCCCCAATTCTCCATCTCCTATCCTACTTATACCCCCTTCCCACGCTTTCCTAATAGAATTCCCCATTCACACTGCTGATTATTCCTTCAGCAGTGTGGATTACAACTTTACCCCTCCTTCCCCATGCGCACATGCTGGTTGTTACACCTGCATGTGCGGTCCCCTTAATTCCAGTCTCAAGCCTTCAGTTACTTGTTACGCCTATGATAGGTTTGTTGCACCGGCGGCCTATCAGCATATTGCAATGCGATTTTGGGATTTTTTTTTTTTTTTTTATGTATTTGTATGCTGAAGGTATTAATATGAAATTCTTTTAGTTACTGTTTTCACCTGCTTTTCAATGTTTCAGTTGATAATTAAATGCAGGCTACAAGACATGCTGAGCTTGAAGCTATTGATGTGCTTCTTGAGCAGTGGAAGATAAATGGACTTCCAGAGGCAGAAGTTGCCAAAAGATTTTCAAGATGCACTCTTTATGTTACATGTGAACCATGCATTATGTGTGCTGCTGCCTTATCAATTCTGGGTATGCTTATCTATTCTGTCTTTTCTTTATTTCTTTTATTCTTATCTATGATGGTGGATATTGTCTTTACCCTTTTTTAGGTATAGAGGAAATCTATTATGGTTGCGCTAATGAAAAATTTGGAGGTTGTGGATCAATATTGTCGCTACACACAAGTATCTCTGAGCCTTGTATGAGGTTTGCTTCTCTTCCTACTATACCATGCATGTTTGTATTCTATTTTCATTTTGTTTCTTCTTGGCAAGCTTCGGAAGGATTTATGGCAAATATTCCTTTCGAAATATCCATATCATGCTTAGCTGCTTCTTCCTTTCAATCAATTTAAATAATGGAATAATTATCATAAGAGTGATAAATATAATCTTAGCAGTTTGTAGACAGTTATTGTAGACACAGTAAACTGAAGAGAAATGGCTGAACTTTTCACCTGGCAGATATTTGGACTAGCCTAATGTTAGTGTAGGTGCTTTAGACCCAATCAGATTGGGCATGTTGTACACTGATAATTGCAATCATATTTATTATTTGAATAAGGAGTTGTTCAAATTCACAAGAAGTCATTCTATTAGTTTCTTGTTATTTTTGTAATAATTGAATGAAACTAGATAGAAGTCCGTATGATGTATACTGTGATTAATCTTTAAAGATGTGAGATGATGCATCACAATTTCTAGACATCATTAAACGTCCCAAGTCGTAGCAATGTCAAGAATGGACATTGACAATTACGGTAAGACTTGTATGTGTTATGTTTTTGCTATGTGATAGCAATGGGGTCTCACACCCATAGGTATGGAGATGCTTAGACAAGTACATAGGTGACTACTGTTGGAGAACGTGTCACTGGACATGACTCGCCATGAGAATCCATTTTGGTTATATGTTGATGGAATTCTCATACGAGATGGGTGTAACTAATCCTTGGATTTGAGGTTGTCACGGTCATCTCATAAGAAGACTGGTATGCTTTGACATCGTTTCGATGGGCCTAGACAAAGGCTGCACGTGGGCGATCGTTGGGCATATCGTGAGGCTTATGGAGATGGGTGTATAACCAAGATGAGACTCGTCTATCATTTGATAGATGATGATGTATCTAAGGTGTCTTTGGTGGATATTTACTTTAAATCCATGACCATGGTGAAAGAGATCAATAAGGAGTTATTGATTCACTTTCTATTAAGTGAAGATATCCGGATGACCGAAGAAAAACTCATGTGATCATAATCAAGCAATACATTGCTATACTTGAGATCACATAAGATATATTGCCGAGAGGATCGAATTACACGGTAATCATGCTCGTGAAAGGTTATTTGCGGATTATGAATCCTTCTGAATAATTGGGTAGGCATGATGCCTTGCTAGAGGCCAATCTTGTCTTATGTGTTCATACCGACACATTGCCAACATATTCAGAAGCCTAATGAGTCATATGCAAAAGGTATAGTCCCTGACTTAAACCAGGAGAGCGGACGTATGGTTAAGTGGGACACTTCAGCAAGAAGTTCTGTCGTCGTAGATTCTCACGTAAAAAGAATAAATAGACGTAATGACATCGATATTACGAGGAGTCGTCATAAAGGAAAGAGTTTCCTAAAATGACAATTGATCTTATTAGGAAGGAGTTTCCAATTTAATAATTTTCTATTTGTTAGAGTGACAAATAGGAAATAAAATATATTTGAGATTAAATTAATATTTGGACTAAATAAAGTATTTGGGCCAAATATTAAATTAAATATTATATATTTGGGTTAAATTAGATTGAGCCAAATATTAAATATTATATTTAGGCTAAATTGGAATTGGCCTGAATATTATATTTAGATCCATAATAGGATTTGGACCACTTAATTATATTTCTAGTTGGATTAGAATAAACCTACTTAAGATTCTAGTTGAACTAGGATTAATAGGTTAGCTCAATCCATTAGGGTTTAAGAAACCTTAGAAGGCTTCTCTATAATTACTCTTTTATGAGTTGCCCAAATTGATAAAGAAATTTTGTATAGTTTTTCAATAGTTGAAAAACAATTGCCGTTCACTCTTCCCTGTTTTTTTTTGGCATCAATACGAAATGAGGGAGTTCTTTTTTGTCCGTACTCAAGCCGCAAAAAAAGAGGAGGAGTTAGCACTCCTATTTTGCTCTCCTTGCCAACGGACACATGGCGCGTATTACAAGTTAAAAGCCGAACGCTTGGACAGTTCGAATCCGCGAACGACTCGAAAATCTAAAGGTTAGATTTATTTTATTTGTATGTGAATGATTTAATTTCGACATTGATCCAATCGCGAGGATCGGAGTAAGGTTCAAAATTTTTGAACTACGCTGCTTGCCCCGTAGCGATTTTACTTTATTTTCACCTAAAATTGCTCCCAACTGGACATCAAGAGGAAATTGTTCTGAGTGATTCTCACAAAATAGGCATTTAGTGTTGTCTCTGAGGTTTTTGGATCCTCTCTTCTGTGTACTTGCAGCATTGAGCAGAAAATACTTTCTAGGTTATACTGTTATCTTTCTGTGTGTTAATGATCTGGCAAACAGCTGAATACCTGTTAAATCATTATGAAATTCTTAAATCTGTTGAAGTGCAATGCCAAATTGCTCAAGCAAACATGCCTGTAAAGGTCACTGTCTGCTCTCTAACACTATGGCTGTGTATCTTGAGGTGGGTTTCAGGTTTCAATGTTGGTCCTAAAGAGGGCGATAGTATCTGATTCTCATCTTCTGCTTGTAAATGATATTCTTCTATCTTTAGATGCTAAGTTAGGGAGTCGAGAATTGGAATCCATTTTAACTTGTTTTTCAGGCTGTGCTTGATTTGTATATTGACCTTGTGAAGAGGGAGGTTATTCATGTTGGGAATATTAAGTTGCTTCCCTCAGTTGTAGAGCTCCCTCTCTCTCTCTCTCTCTCTCTCTCTCTCTCTCATATTTATGTGTTCCCCATGGTGTTAAATTTAAACTTAGATCTGATTGGGGTGGTGTAATTGAGAGGTGGCGAGAGAAGAGGCAATGCATACCTTGACTGAGAGCTCTCTTTCTACTAGAATTACCTATATAATGTATTTTGTTTTTTTTATTTTTTGGGTATCACTTTGCTGATTGGCCAACATCTGGAGAAGCGTTAGTGGGTTTTCTTTAGGGGTGGTCTTAAGGACAGATTTAAATCACTTAGTTGGAAAAAGGTTTGTCTTACATGAAATAATGGGGGTTTAGGCATTAGGAACCAACCTCACTCTTTTCAGCAAGGCTCTCCTTGTAAATGGCTCTGGTGGTTTGTTCTAGAACAGGATAGCTTCTGTAGACGAGTTAACAATTGTAAATTTTGCCTTCCATGGGGCAGTTGGGTTTCAGGTCCTAATTCTCTACCTTGTGGTTGGGGGATGAGGGGGACATTTTGACAAGTTGGCTTGACTTTTTTACAAAACCTAGTTTTACGTTTTAGGTCCATTTTAATGCTAGATTGTGGTCTTAGATAGTTGGTAGAGACATAGATCATATTGGGGAGTAGTATAACTTAGATAGTTGTTATAGTAATAGATCATAGATTGTGTAGTATAACTTAAATAGTATTAGGTTACCATATTAGGGAGTGGTAGTTCTAGAAGAGTTCTGGGTGTTCTGGAAATTTTACCGAAGCCTATAAATATGGCTTATTCATGTAAACAATATAATGATTTTGAGTACAAATAAAAGTTGAATATTTGGAAGAGCTTTGAGCTCTCTTTCTCCCTCACTTCTTCTTTCTTTGTTCTCTCTTATCTGCTGCTTCTCTTCTCTTCTCTCCTGTCTTCTTCTTCTCCTTTTCTTCTCTGTTTCTGTGAAACCTCTGTTGCTGCTGTATCATTTGATTAATTTCTCCTTCTGTAGTTTGTTCTCTTTCTCTGCTCATTTTCTGTCGCCTCCTCATCCTTGCTTCACTGCATCAGGCCCTTTCTGGCGATTTTCTGTGGTATATATTCTTTACTTGTCAGTGAAAAGAAAACCTTCATGGCCACTTACCAAATTTTTCACACTAACAATGTTCTACTGCCCTAAGCCCAAACTTATCAAATGTTTTCTTTTGATTCAGACTTAAAATCAACCTAAGCCTAACCATGGAATCCTTGGTCTTCCTTTAAATCCTAATCTTACCTTTGCAACCATAAATTTCCAAAGTCAAAAAGTTTAGCTGTGCCCTGTTACTTGTGTATCAGATCACTGCGGGGGACAAACAATTTTGTGGCTGGAATGATAAGAATATAAGAACCTAAGATTGAACGGGGTGTCAGCATAGGTTTTATGGACTTAATATGGCATGATTTTAAAAGTTTTGCTTTATGCACCATTTGGTTTGTCATTATGGTAATTGGATCTAGACCTTTAGGGCCTGCTTGGATCAGCTTTCATTTTTATCATTTTGACAACAAACACAGAAAATGGTGTTTGGTTACTCGTTCTCATTTTTTAAAATTTGGAGAACAAGAAAAATGTATTTTCTCAAATTTTATTTTCTTCCCTTCTGCCACTCCATCATTCTGGTTGACCATGGTTGCCAAAAAATCTTTGGAGGAATTGCTGGCAACTCCTATAAACTTGGAGACCGTAATCTGGTCTCTATGAAACCAGAAAAACAGAAAATCAGACCAGGAAAAAAGGGAGGGGAAATTCAAATCCACCTTGACTGCCATTCTAAAATGCCAAAGTTTACCAGAGAAAGGGATAAGAAAACATAACTAGCCAGAATTGCTCCTTGACAGCAGGAGATGAAGTGTTGGCCTCTTCTGCTTCTACACAGATGGTGGCTGCAAGGCAAAGCTTCTAGACATGCTGACAGCCTTTGGTCACTACCTCTATTTTCATTTGCAGTGATCTTGCCTCAGTTGTTATGTGGCCTATGTCTCCCTCTATTTCACCAGGTGAAAATCTTTTGCTCCACACTCAATCTCATTACAATTACTGCAGAAGCCACACGGCAAATCTATCTCCATTTCAATTGCAAAACAATACTAGACAAATGAATGAAAAATTTCCCAAGCCCTTCCACGGAGTTGTCAGTGTGTTGATGACTGTCAGAGGAGTCACAGGCTGACAAGTCTGGTTGCTGGTGACAAGTGGGATTGGAGAAAAAAAAAATGCAAAAATAAACAAAATGAATCACATACCAGAAAAACTCAATTGAAAGCATAGAACTAAAAGCTTTGTCAAATGGTCACTTAGTTTGACTTTTTCTAGATTTTCATATTGGTGAAGTAAACCTTGTGGTCTGTATCTTCTCTTCACTAACTCTCTCCTTAAGAAGTCTAATTTTTTTTCCATATTTATTATTTAGTTTTTGTTCCTTGAAACATGTAATATTCCCCTGGCAGGCTGTAAATCAGACTTCTAATTTCTTATCCTGCAACACTGCAACTGTACTGGGTACCAAATGCTTTTGTACTACATATTGTACTGGAAGAGAATAAAGAACGAACACTTGATTTTCTTGAGTGACTTCTCCTGTCCAAAACTACAGTAGGATGTTCTAGGTAGCTATTAAATTAAGAACTTAAATTTGTAAACTGCCTTGGTTTATCCTTGGAGAAATTTATTTCCTAGACTCTGACATGGTTTTGTTCTTTTTCTTTGCACTTTCATTATGTATTTACTTTTTAATTTTTTGGTGTAGTGGTAGAGTACCATGTCAGAAGGGCTTTAAATGCACAGGAGGAATAATGGCCTCAGAAGCAGTATCTCTGTTGCGAAAATTCTATGAGCAAGGGAACCCCAACGGTCTGTATTTGCATCATCTGTCTGATGGTTCATTTATTGCATTTTGATAGTGCCAATCCTTACTTTCATGGAAGAAGTAAAAAACAGAAAATAAAGTTTCATAGGAGTTTTGAAGTGCATCTAAAAATCACCTTAGTATGACAAATTGAAAAAAACATAGAAAGGATATATTTTTTAAGCAAAATAAATAGCTCTTAGGCGTGGAAGAAAAGTTGCTTCACTTCTCCTAAGACTATGGCAGCCTTTGGAAATGTGCATACACATCTTGACAGCCATTTCTTTAAATCACTCTTTTAGCCTAGGGATCTAATCAGGCCCTTGCCTCGCCCAACTTTAGATTTTGCAAGAGCCCAAGGGCCCATGTGGAGTCCAGATCAGGCAGCCAGATTTACATCCTTGATTCAGAAGGGATACAAAATTGTCATGTGGCCCATGGATCAGTTTGGCTCTGCCAAAGCTTCAGCCCTTCTTGGGCTCATTTGGTCCAAAACTGTTCAATCTTGCCCGAGTCCAAGGCCAATGCCTGAGAGATAATTAATGGGAACAACTAAAGTTAAGAACTAATGACTAAAAAGTTATGAAACTGAAAAAGAAGCTTAACACATCAATGCAACCAGTTCCCCTTTGAGCCTCATATTATACTATCCTAGCAGATATTGTCATGGCTTGAGATTTGGCGAGAACTTGGAATGGGCCCAAGCTAAATTTGGCTACATTTACATCCCTATGAATAAATACAGGCATTTTAGTCTAATTGTCTTCTTCTTGGTAGCTAGTTTAATTCATCTACTTGTATTAAAGATGTTCCACTTAGAACATCTTTGGTGGGATTTCATTCTAAAACTTAAATGTAGTTCAAATGGTTTTCAAAAAACTTTTGAAGAAGGGATATGGTTCTTTTCATTGCATTAATGATTCTACACAGACTTTATACAAATATATAAAAGAAAAGAATGCACAAAAATATGCAAGGAGTTTTTGCACTATTTAGTTGCTGTATATGAGATAGTAAATCCTGCTAGCAATTTGAGAATTAATCTAGTACAAGTAAGAACTGTCAGTTTTACTTTTCAGAGAAGTGGTTCAAGATTGGACAACATTTCATGGCTTACATATTGCATCATGAAAATTTGTTTGAGCTGTCCTGATTTCCATGTCTATATCTGGTGCCTTCAGTTAGCACTTGATGAAGCATTTCTGTAGTTCAAAAACAATTTGAGATCTTATCATGCATGTCTAGATTTTGCTGACTTCCACAAAATTTTTGAAACTTTATTAGTTATTGTTATTATTTGACCTTGTTATTATTTCAATTTTCACTATACTCATTGAAATAAAAATTAAAATAGATGCAAGACATGTTGAAAACCTTATGGAGAAAACTCTGGTTAAAGTATAATAAGATGTGTTAGCATGAAAAGTCAGAGTTACGTTTAAATTCAGTGCATTATGTTGCCACTTGCCACATAACAGTATGAGGCCAGAAGTTTATGTAACAGCGGAGAAAATTTAATCTCCTTCCTCCAGGAGGATGACCTCCCCTTCTATTTGGGATCATGAGTAAATAAACAATAAATAAAGGAAAAAAAAATTGTCATGTGAGGTATCTATGAGAATGGATAGTTACCATGGTACAAGACCTTAAACTTCTTGGAATTGTGTGATGTTATTGGAAATTTGGAAAAATTGAGGTTTGGAACAATTGAGATCAAAGTGGTTCCTATTGAAGATAAGGTGTAATATGTGATTAAGATGGTTTGGTCATGTGAGGAAAAGACCAATAGATGTTCCCACAAGGAGAGCGAATATGCCAAATAGAATGAAAGAAGGTTTTAAGAATAGAGGTAGAGGAAGACCAAGAAAAAGTTGGTGGAAACTCTAAGGCATGATATGTGTTATAATTGAAAGGGGGCAGGCCCATAAATGCCAACGATGGGTGGACCAATGCAAGGGATACCGGGTTTTAAAATATTTTCAAAACCGAACAAAAAACGCAGCAGAAAAGATTGCAAAACCCTTGCAAGACTCGGTATTAAATCATCCATATGCATCCAAAATGAAAACCAACCATAGGGGGTTTAGCAATATACCTCCAAGGATGATTCCCATAGCCAGTTGTCCAACGTGCTAAGACTCCTTGCTGCTCCTTTGCTGTCTGAATTTGCTCTCACTTACCTGCGAAGCTTAGGTGACCAACCCGCCTCCTCAATCGTGGAGGACTTAATTAGTCCACGCTTGAGATGCCTTGGAACCTTTCATTGAAGCCGTGCTAGAACCCTCTCGATGGAGGTGAACCAGAGCTGTTTGGGTTCCTCTTTGGGTGCACAACATTGTCCCACAGCAAGACCAACAAAGGGAGAAGAAGAAGGAGCTGAGCCTAAGCTTGGAGCAAGAACAAGCTGGCTCACCAATGGAGGAAGAAGGAGCAAGCAACAAGGAAGAAGAAGATGTAACAGTTGCAAGCAATTGTGACTCTCCCATTTTTCTCCTCCAATTTCTTCAATCTACTTTGTTTCTCAGTAGCTTAGCCATTTAGGCTTCCTCCTCACCCTTTCTCTTCATTAATAACGCATTAGAGCATTAATTGCTCTGATGTGACAAAGCAAAAAACGACTAAAACAAGCAAAGCGTTGATTGTATGCTAAGAGCGGTCGACTAGATCACAAGGATCGGTTGACCGAGGCATACACCAGTTGACCTCTTTGCCAGCTATCACTACTTCTTTTACATATTGCACTTTTTCCATGTTATTAACAATTAATAGCCCTTCCATTAACTCTTAATGAAACCAAAGCCCCCGTTAACTCTTAACGGTGTGCCCTGCTAACTTTTAGAGGTCTCTCATACATGTTGATCCATCTAGTTAACACTTAATTGCACCCTACATCATTAACACTTAATGAAGTGGAACACACTAATAGCAGGGGTTCACTAATTCAATACATTACTTAGTATGCGTGTGACTTTCTAGATTCACAGCCATGTAGCAGTCAGGACACGTCAACTCCCTGACGCCAGTCGAACACTTCGACCTACTAAAAGGATCTCCCCAGCTTCCCAGAGCATCTTGAAAGATCCTGAGTATCTTCTAGGCAGGATTTAGAAAGATCCTAATGGCAATAAAGTTTGAACTTCAGATGAACCTATTAAGACTCTTCGATTACTGTGCACTATAGTCTTTTCACTGACCAACATCTTGACTGAGTGAGAGCCATGGATTGATTAAACTCACAAGACTCGGTAATTATGCCAGATCCAATACGGTGTTATCGAAGTAGCATTTTAGAACTCTTTCGACATTGGAAACTCATTTTCAATCAAGCTCACCCTAGCCAGGGGATTTCCAATCACAACCAACTTAGATCATATAGGATGTCCACCTCCATCTCATGAAGGACAATAAATCCCATTAACAAACATTTGCCTCCATACACTATCGTACAGAGACCACACAGAGAGTATTCTTGTCTCTTACATTGGATGTTTTGCTCAATGGCAAATCTCTGACACTAGTGCACAAGACAACTCTGTCACTTCTGATCGAAAGATTAGATACATAAATCAAGAACCAGTAATAGATCATTAATCTTTACAGTCATATGATTTGTTACAAGCGTCACATTCAATAGATGTTTAACCAACACTTACCCATATGTCTACCATATGCATCTAATGCAATGTGGCATGTGACTCACCACCCATACTCATTAGCATCTCATGCTAATCAATGGTAGTAACTCATGTATCGGTCTATGATCGATAAATCATATTCCTCTTTTGATAAATCTAAGGATCGAGAATTCCTTTAAGAAAACCTGAACTAAAGATCTTTGTCACATATTCTTAACACTTAAGAATAAGATCTCTACCAAGAAGTTTAGGGACTCATTCATTAAGAAAGACGGAGAGAATGAATGAAGATATGACATTTTATTTATGAACAAGATTATACATCCTTAGTGCCACTTACATATATTCTATGTAATGTAAATCTAGCATTTGGGCACTAACACACACTAACACTAACAATAATCACTTTAGAGAAAATATGACCACAAATACAGATGATTGGTGAGATAGAATCCTTGTAGCTGATCCTACCTAGTGGGATTAAGGCTTAAAATTTTGTTGTTAATGAGAAACTTAAGTCTGCACATCTTTAAAGCTTCTTTTACCCTTTCGATTCATATTGTTTTGGTCACTTGTTAGGATTTTTTGTTATTGTGATAGATCCTTTACAAAGGTTTGATCTTCAGTCTCCATTGAACATGGTTGTTACTGAGTAATACTTTTTTTAGCATCTATGTTTCTTGATATACTATTTTTCTTTTTTGAAAATGAGACCTCTTTTCTCTTTAACTTACTTCTGCTGTGTTGTGTGTTTCAGCTCCAAAGCCTCATAGGCCACCAATCCAGAGGGTACAAGACTAAATTACTCCTGCTTAACTCTGTTCCCCTTCCTTTAAAAGAGGTAAGCCTTGTTCCAGATTATACTCCCATCTAGTTTTGGATCTGCTTGATACTCTCCACTTTCTCCATTGATTTTCTTAAAATCTCTTTTAAGACCAGATTTTTAGAAATGAAGTGAGCCAACTACTAGAATGTTTGTATGCCCTTCATGTAGAGTTCTAAATAGAAATAAATAATGATGTGCTTTTGCGGTACACTGGACCATGCTTTCTCTTTTCAGTAGCCTTGTTCCAGATTATATTCCCATCTAGTTTTGGATCTGCTTGATACTCTCCACTTTCCCCACTGATTTTCTTCAAGTCTCTTTTAAGACCAGATTATTAGAAATGAAGTGAGCCAACTACTAGAATGTTTGTATGCCCTTCATGTAGAGTTCTAAATGGAAATAAATAATGATGTGCTTCTGCAGTAGACGGGACCATGCTTTCTCTTTTCAGTATCATTTCACAAAGCCATGTTCAAGTTCCCTTGTGCTTTTCGGGGAGTTGCAGTAAGACTGTCTTATTGGCCCAACAATGCATCAAAGCAGGTTAACTAAAATTTCATTGCATATGTAAGACTTTTTTACTGCCAGGGCCTATACCTATTTTTTTTCCCCCCTTTGGCAGGAGGGGAATAGACTTTTGTGTGTTTCTGTTCTGGAAACTGATTCGGGTTGATTCTGAATCAGGACTGGGGTGATGGCCTGAAAGCCAATATCGTAATTAGATTCAAGGACATGAGTATGCAAAAGATTGGAAATTGTTTCATAGTAGAAGTAAAGGTTGCAAAACTAGAAGCAACAGTAATGGTAATATGTTTGTACATTTGAAAATGAATTCCACGTACACTCAAACTAGTAACCAAAAATTTCACTTAGCTCATTCTGAAGTTCAGCAAAATGGCTTTTACCTGAGAAAGAGTTCCTGTTATTGTTGGCCCTCGGTTTTCATTAAAATAGGTGGTCATATCACCTAATAAATGAAAATTTAGCAAAATGAAAGGTAATATATAAATTTAACAGCTAAAATTGTCTTTTTTTTTTTTTTTTTTGGAAAAGATGTTAAATCTATCATCTTGTGGATTACTTATGTTTTTATCTAGATTGGTGAATTAAAAGGTCTCCCCTCTTGCTCTCTTTTCCTCTATTTTTCTGTTCCCTTGCCACATGCTCCTCTCTCTCTCTCTCTTACAACAGCAATGGCCCTAGTTCCTTGGACTACAATCTCACAAATCCTCCTCATCTTCTTCCCCATTCTTGGGTAAGGCGTTTAATTTCTGATTCCCATCTCAATTTATATAAAAATATATAATTATAAAAATAAGAGAATAATTTAAATTAAAAATATTAATAAATCCAAAATGGTACTTGCTATATCTACTATTTGTTGTACATGGCATGATCATAACTGAAATACAAGAACACCAACAATTACTATCCTTAATCCCATTAGGTGGGAGCAGCTACATGAATTCTAGATCTTCAATTAGCTTTATCCATGGTTATGTCTTTTATAAGCCCATTAGACGGCATGCTTTAAGGGTCTTCCACCAAATTTTCTTCGGTTTTCTTCTCCCTTTTTTGCTCCAATTTCCTCCATCTAATCTGCTCACCTCACATGTGCTTCTATTAGAGTTCTTCTTCCGTGTCCAAATCATCTTTATCACGACTCTCATTGTATTTTCAATAGTTACCGCTCCATCCTTATTATGAATGATTTTGTTTTTTCATCCACCATAATATTCTCATGTCAACTACACTCACATTAAAATAAATTAATTGAATTAAGTTTAGTATCAAGATTTACAAGTTTACGTTAATATCAAATAGAAATAAAGATCATAATCTATAACAGAAATAAACTATTATTGAATTATCATAAAACACATTTACATCCAATTATCTTTTATAAATCTGTCCATATAATGTTCATAACTGCTACGATATCTGTTATAAATCTGCCCAGAACAGCTTGGTAAGACTGTGACTTAAGATTTCATTAAAATTATAATATAAAGCTATATAAAATATAAAATCTATATGCAGGTTGTGGACCCATCCTTACCCCTGAGTCATCCTCGATGGGTAGAATTTGACATCCGAACTTTCTTCATTCAGGATGGGTTTGGCATGTACCCATTGGGTTCAAATTGATATCTTCCCCTTTAATCTTCTTATTTTTCAGTGAACTATTGCAATCTTTTGGCCAATTTGCAAGCCTATTATTGAGTGAACTAAGTGAAATCTTTCTTGTCAGTTTCAACAATATACCGGCTGTCATGTGTGTGTTGTCTATAATCCTATGGCTGTAATTGATTTTAATTGGGTTATATCTATCACAGACTAGGTCTCAATCTTCTGCTACGTTGACATTGTGGAGATGCTGGAATGCACTGCAGCAAGGGAAATAAGATCATATCAATTTGTCTTATATGGTATGGAGTGCAGCCAGTTCAGATTCTCATCAATTCCCTTGTTCAATAGCCAATTTCATGCTCCTGTGTCCAAGAACGCAGCAATAGGAGACAGATATTTGTATTTTATCTTTACCCATCTAATTGTTGGAGACAACAGAAGTATAGTGGACAAAAGGATCTGAAAATTAAGGGAATGAGAGGTAGAGCTGTGGCTCCTATTCTAATAATTTCTATTCTTTCTGTGATTTTTCAGTCTCTCTTTTTAGAGCATTCTTCCACAATCCATATATATTCTAGTGCTTTGATGACTCTAGAACTTCTAGGATACATGTACACAAATAATAGGATATCGTACCACGAACCACTTTCTACAATGAATCATGCACCTAATAAAGATGAATCATGAATCTAGAAAATTACAAATTAGTTTACTCACAAATTCCCTTCTTAATTTGTAATTTTTATCAACTTTTTGAACTTTTTAGAAGTTTTGGCTTTGTGAGCATATCTGTAGGTTGATCATGAGTGGTTATGAATTCCAGCTTGACTTCTTTATTCACCAAATCACGAATGAAGTGATGGCGAATTTCAATGTGCTTGCTTCTTGCATGAAAAATTAGATTCTTGGTCATGGTGATTGCTGACATATTATCACAGAAGATCCTCAAATCAAAAGGATTCTTCTTAGCTAAATTGCTTCACAAGCTGCTTCTTAGGTTGACGTGTACATGACTTTAGTTGAGGAAAGTGTCACCATTTTCTGTTTCTCATAATTCCATGAAATCACTTTGTGGCTAAGCAAAAAATGTATGTTGATGTGCTTTTAGGATCATCTAAACAACCTGTCCAGTCACTATCAGTAGCCTTTTGGTACCTCAAAGATAGCGCAAGATTCTTTTTGCAATAGAATAACAAAGATTGCTGGTCTTGCATGAGGTACACAGAGCAACGAACCAAGCAAACTTATGTATGTGTTGGCTTCCATCTCCTTGACTCCATCATATTGCCTTAAATTTTCATTCATATTGCTTTGCAATTCTCCATTTGAAATTTCTTCAGCCAATCTTCAATATATTTCTCTTTGAGAGATAAAAATTTCTCCCTTAGACTACTTCACTTGAATGCCAACGAAGTACTTCATGAGACCCAAGTTTGTCATTTCAAATTCTTGCATCATGGATCTCTTGAATTCTTCAATAAGGCTGGAATCATTCTATGTATAGATTAAGTCATCAACATAAAGGCAAACAATGAAGAAATGATTGTCTTCTTCTTTGTGTACATAGAGCGATGGTTCACTTGGGCTTTTCAAGAACCCATTCTGCATAAAATAGCTGTTAATTATGCTATTCTATGCTCTTGATGCTTACTTAAGACCATATAGCACTTTTCGTAGTCAGTAGATCTTATTTTCTTCCCCTTTAATCTCATAGCCCTCTGGTTGCTTTACATACACTTCTTCCTTCAATTCTCTGTTAAGAAATGCAGATTTCCCATCAAGCTAAAAGACAACTTCATATGGGTTGTTATGGCTAGCGTTATTCTAATGGTCTCTATGAGCGCCACTAGAGCAAAAGTCTTTGAGCATATCCTTTAACAATGAGCTGTGCCTTATGCCTTTGGCTACTACTATCTTTGCTGACTTTGTCTTGTACACCCATTTTAAGCCCATCACATTCTTTCTAAAAGATTCACTAGCTCCCAAGTCTTATTTTTCTCGATCATAGCAATCTCCTCATTCATGGCTTTAATCTAAACATCTTCTTTAGTTGCTTCATCAAAATTCTATGGCTCACATGTGAAAGTGCAAATATGTCTAATTCTTTAACTTTGAGCTTCCATACAATGATAACCTTGAAGATGAGCTAGTCTATGTCTGTTTCTCTGGGAATGCCTTAAAAGTTCAAGGCTAGATACTCTACTTGGAGAACTTGCTGGTTTGTTTTGTGGCAGTCCTTTAGTGGAGGAGCAACACTAGATGAAGTGCTAGTCCTTCCTGCATAATTTCTAGAACATAAGCTTGACTCTGAGTAGTGTAATTCACCCATCTCCACTGTGTTGATTCATCAAAGAGCACATCTGTAGAGACTATCAATTTATTGCTTTGATGATCCGAGAGATGATAGTCTTTTGATTCATTGCTGTAGTCAACAAACAAATACTTGTCTCCTTTAATATCAAACTTACCTCTACCTTAATCTTGATTTAAGGCATATGCAATGCTACTGAAGACTTTGAGATGATTCACTACCGGCTTTCTTCCATTCCATGCCTAATAAGGAGTCTTGTTACCAACAACCTTGGTTGAAGAACAATTGAGGATGTACACCATCGTATTCGTAGCTTCAACCCATAAATTCTTTGGCAATCCTTTTTCATTTAGCATACTTCTGGCCATCTCAACAATGGTGTGGTTCTTTCTTTCTTTCTGCTGCACCATTTTTTGAGGAGATCTTCAAACTATTAATTGCCTTTTAGTGCCTTCATTTTTGCAATGATTCATTAGAAGTGTATAGATGAATTCTTCACCTTGGTCAGTTCTGCGTCTTTATCAAATGACATTTTGTCTTTCAACGTGCGCTTTGAATTGGAGAAAGACATTGAAAGCCTCTAATTTTTTTATCAAAAAAATATATTCACATCATGCAAGTCAAATCGTCGACAAATAAGATAAGTACCTCTTGTTATTCTGGAAGGGCCATGCTATAGGTACATTATTGTGTACATCTTGAGCTACACAATGCATCACAAATGATAAAAATATTATGTGTGTCTCATCGCCTCGCCTTGCCTCAACGCCTTGGGTGAGGGATATTTTAGTCATGTGTTTCATTATCTCACTACCTCACCTTACTTCTTTGGGTGAGGGGTATTTTAGACATTTTAGCATCATTGTGTAGTTTAAGATGTACACAATGATGTATCAATAACATTTTTTATTCTGGAGAAAAGGATTTTTGGTAGGACCAAAGATGTCTGAATGTATTAGCTCCAATTGTGCTTTTGCTCTCTAAGACGTCTTCAGGAATGGAAACCGATGCAATTTGACATATATGCATCCTTTGTATACTTGATTCCTTTTTTCAATGTGAGGGAGCCGACTACAATGTCTTTTTGTTTCAACAATTGTAATCCCTTTTGATTTAGATGCCCATACTACAAATGCCAAAGATGAGATTCATCAATGACTTCACGTCTGAGTGCTTTCTTCTCATTATGTGACAGAAATAGGAAAGACTTTAGTTTTGGACATTTTAACCCTTGCCAAGGGTACACCACTTTCCTCGTCTAAAATTTTGTATTCACCATTGTCAAAGTTCACTAAATAGCCTTTTTGAACAAGTTACCTGACGCTTAGCAAATTATGTGTCAAGTTGGGTACATGCAGAACATTATGTATGTATTTTGTATCACCAGACTTAGAACTTACAATGATAACTCTTTTCCCTTCAATACTAACTGTTTTTCCATCTCCAAGAGTCACTTGATTTTCAGTACCATGTCTAGCTTTACGAACATGCCTCTATTTCTTGTCATATGATGACTGCAACCGTTATCCAAGAACCAAATATTATTGGTTTTCTCTTGTGCATTCATGCAAGCATAGAATACTTGGTCACCTTCACTTTCCTTGATGAAGTTAGCCTCATTTGTCTCTTCCTTGTCTTGATACCAACAATCCCTTTGTGAATGATTTGGGATTCTATGTTTTTTGCATCTATATTGGCATTCTAATGATTGATGGCCAAACTTTTTGCAAACAAGGCATTGAGAGGTAGAATTACTAGGTCTCTGCTACTGGTTCTAATATCATCCTCGACCTCGTCCATGGTTTGAATTATGGGCACCACGACCTCTATTTTGACGGCTACCTCTATGATGATTGCCCTCTTCTTTTTTTTGTTGTTGCTCCTCTTGTGAGTCATTTCTTAACAGGTTAATCCTGGATTGAAATGCTTACTCCAAAGGCTGGTGTAAATCTCTTTTAATTCTTTGCTCATGCGCCTCTAAAGATCCCATCAGCTCATACATGGCAAGTGTTGAAAGGTCTTTAGACTCTTCAATGATAAAAGCAACAATATTATATTTTCGGGCTAAATTTCTCAAAATTTTCTAAATAATCTTCTTCTCTTCAATCTGTATCTCTAAGGCTTTTAATCTGATTAACAATTTCAGACACACACACAAAATAATCTCGATTATTTTTGGATTCCTTCATCTCCAAGTTACCAAAACTTTTCCATAATGATTGCAAGTTAACAACAATAACTTTTTCATTGCCTAGAAATTCCCTTCGTAAAGTGTTGAAGCTTCTTTTGATTTGGTGAAGCCAAATATCCAAGGAAAGATAGACTTGCTTATCTCTTGATGTATGTATCACAATGCAAGTGCATCCTTCTTCAAATTCTTCTTTAGGGTGTTCTGTTGTGCTTTAGAAATAGTAGGTATTTGATGACTCGTCCTTATATCCACGATCTCCCATAAGTCTTGGGGCTACTCCAATAATCATAATGCTCCCCATCAAAGATTGGGACTTGATTTTGAGAGAAAGTGAATAAGGTAGTTGAAGAGTTGGTGGCCATGTGTAAAGGATTAAGATGCTCTAATACCAAATTTGTTGGAGACAATAGGAGTATAGTGGACAAAAGGATTGGAATATGAAGAAAATGAGAGGTAGAGTTGCGACTCCTACTCTAATAATTTTTATTTTTATGTGATTTTTTCAATTTCTCCTTTTTTATTTTATTTTATACAATACTCTGCCATAGTCTATATATATACTAGTGCTTAGATGACTCTAGATCATCTGGTGTTGTGCCATACACTCCACGAGGTTTCCTTTGGAGGGTCTCTGGGGGAGTTCCTCCTGTAAAAGTCAGTTTGGGTCTTGGCGAATACCTTCTCCCAAAAGAGTCTTTGGGAGCCTTGTCCCTAAAGACCCAAGTACCTTTTCGAATGCCCTTTGAGGACCAGTTTCCCTTGTCCCTAAAGACCCAAGTACCTTTCCGAAGGCCCTTTGAGGACCAGCTTCCCTGAAGACATAGATAGTCTTCCGAAGACCCTTTGGCTAGCTCTCCCAAAGGCTTGGTCCTCTCGAAGCCTAACCTAATGATAGTTGAACACCCTCATCTAAAGGGTTGTGCCATGTGTCGTTATGCATATGTGCCACGTGTCTTAGTCTGTCACGTGTCCCAGTCCATCGAGGGGTATAAATACCCCTTAGCCCTTTAACTTTTGGATCTTTCTTGAAATTCAAATACCTTTCCCTGACTCTTCCATGCATACCTCATCCAAAGAGTCCCTATGTTTTCGAATGTACCATCCACATCACATTATATCTACATAACCACTTCAGCAGCATGACTATATTTGACTCAGGCATTAGAGGGTCTGTGCGAGAGAGATCTCTGCATGCTTTTTGACAGTCTTCTTCCTTACAAATCGAAAAACCCAAAGCTCTCCCGAAAAACCCTCCAGGATACCCTTTTGCAATTCCCTCAAAAGACCCTTTCGCGACTTTAGTTACCTAGGGACCTTTTCGTAGCCACCTTTTCACAAGAACCCTTTGGATGGCGCCTTCCAAGCAAACCTTGTTTTTTTGCTTGGTCATGTTGACCTTCTGTTGAGCTTTTCTAAAACAAACAAGTTTCAATTATTGTATTATGACAACAACATCTAGGATACATATATGTAATTAATAGGATATTGTACTATGAACCACCTACTATAATACTATAATGAATCATTCACCTAATAAAGATTAATCATGAACCTAGAAAATTACAAATTAATTAACTCTCACACTAATGTCTAGTTTCTATTCTCTGCCTTGTGGCATTTTTAGAAATCTAGAAAGTTGAAAGCCTATTGTTAGAGTGAAATAAATGAAAAGGTATTTGCTCCCGTAGTTGCTTCTTGAAGCAAACGCGTTGAAGTTATCAAGTTGATTTTTTGATAAATTAAAGATAACAACTATTTGGGATGTTGGCAATGATTCCAAGTTAGAGATGGATTAGAAATTACATATAGTGTGGAATCCTAAATAGACTTAGTTTTAGATTACTTAGGAATTACTTATTTGATTATTTCTTGGTGAATGTGTAAAGAGAAGTAGCTCTTTTCAATTTTTTTTTTCAAATTGTTCATAATAGAAAAGAGTATTCACGTAAACGTACGAGTGTTTTTATTATTCTACTAACCATGTTTTTCTTAACATGGTATTAGAGTTAACACCTAATTCTGATCTAAAGTTCTCTTGTTTTTCTAGCTGGTGATTCAGATTATTATTGATTTAGATTCAAATTTTTAGACGCGATTAATTTAATGGAAAACTTAATTGGATTATTTTTCTCATCAAATAGGCTCGATTATACAGAGTTCATCAATGGTTTATGTTATAAACCAATATAAATTTTGTACTTTTTGAAGCACGCATAATCTATAAAATATTTAACAGAAAATAACCTACCAGCAATGAGAAGTAGATGAATGCTAAGGTGGAATTTGGCTTGAAGAGTTCTATCTCTTATGATTATTTCATGATTTTACTTGATGTGAAGTAACAAGCGAAATTTAGTATACATTAGCTAGGTTATTCAATAAGAAGGATATTGATGATGATATTTGAGACCGACCATCATGTGTCACCTCGGTGGATGGATCTCAGGAGTGAAAGTTTCGGACTTGGTTATATCTGACCTCAGGAATGTAGCTTGGAAGACAATAGAGCGACGGTGCTAGGATCTCTCGGGGTAGACTCCGACGCTCAAGTCAATAGAGTAAATGTTGATAACAGAAAATGTAATAGTTGGAGACTTGTTATACCTGGTGAGGGTCCATGCTTTTTATAGACGAGACCGTTATAGGGTTCTAGAGATAAAGCTCAAGGTGGTCGGGGCTCTTGGGGACCTCGGTTAAGTTGGAACGAGTTGCATGGTCCGGTCCAGATTCTTCGGACTCCACTCCAAATTGTTCTGCAAGTATTGTCATGTATCCTTTAATTGATCGTGGAAGACTGTTCCCCACTTCGCATTGAGGACTTGCCACGTGCTAGTCTCTTGGGCAAGGGGGTATTTTAGTACTTTAGATAATATCACATCAGATATAGTTCTATTATAATTTTTTTTAAAAAAAAAATGAGTTTGCTAATATGACTCAAGATAATCTTTTTATTCACAATAATTTTCAAAGATGAATTTATGTTTAATTTTTTTTTTTACTCATCGGAATGAGAAGCTCTCTAAAGCATCGATGCAACATTAAATCGTTTGTTGAATTAAAGGTATGTTCCTTTTGTCATCAATTCAAAGGTGGTTCAATAAATATCCTTAGCGGAGTTCAAAAATTTGTCTTCATGAGAATCCTTAGCCAAGCAAATGACTAATGTTTCCATTAAAGTGGTGATTGCCAAATGGGGAAAGAATTTCAAAAGAAAAGGAAAGAAAAGAGAAATATGATTTAAGCTCTATGGAAGATGACGCCTCCTCAAACAAATAGAAGAAAATGTTTTTCAAGTGTCACTATTAAAAGCCTGAACACATAAAGAAAAATTGTCAAGTCAAGTTGCAACATAGCAATATGGTTGGAGTTAAGAACCACAATGAGGAAGATTGGGAAAAATATTGCATTTCCAAGAGTACAACGGTTGGTGTTATAACTTCCATCAACAATTAAATTGTGAACTTTGGTTATGGTCACTAGTTTATTGTTGACGAGTCAAAATTCTTAAGTTTATGCTCTTATGAAAATTGTGGTGCCATTGTTACTACTAACAACATTATCTATTCAATTAGAGATGAGGGAACAATGGTAATGGATGAGGATGGGAACAACTTCGTCGAACTTCGCAGGATGTTTCATGTTCCAAGTATGAAGGAAAATATTTTCTCAATATCTAATGCAATTGGTGATGGCAATTATGTGTTGTTTGGCCTTAGAGATGTCAAGTTCCTTCAAAATATCAAGGATGTTCAGGTTGATATTGGTCACACCGACAATAGTCAATGACATGTATGTATCTTTTTCTTCTCAATTGTATATTAACAAGATGAATAGTTATGATAATACACTTATGGGACATGTGAGGTTTGGACACCTTAATTTGATGTATTTAAAGGTGGTAGTGTAGAAGACTTTGGTTAAAGGTGTTGCCAAGTCTAACCAATTTTGGTAGTGGAGAAGTCTACAAAGGTTGTTAATGTAGAGATACATATCGAGTCCCATTTGAGAAGTTATTCTCACGATGAAGAAATCCTCTAAAATTGATACATATTGATATTACGAGACTTATCAAAACTTCGTCATACTCAAGTCATATTGCATGGTTATCTTTTGTGGATGTTTTTACAAGTTTACATGAGTTTACTTTCTAAAACATAAGCCTAAGGTCTTTAATAGATTTTTGATATTTAATAAACTATAGATGGTATACTTGGAAAGAAAATTAAGAGGTTACAAACATATCATAGAGAAGGGGCCCATACTTCTAATGAGTTCATATCATTTTGCATGTGTCAGTATATCAAAAGGGAGCTTTCTTGTGTTAATACACCCTAATAGAATGGTGTGGTTGAAAGGAATATTTATTGAAGCATAAGCCATATGTTTTTCCTAAGTGCTTTCAAAAGATTCTTTGCATGCAACCAACTCTATCATGTCTCAATTACATGTCGTATCTTTCTTTAAGTCACGCCATTTTGTTGGAGTGTATTAGCACGAGAAGACCCCTTCTTGGTACTTTGACAATGGAAAAATGATGTAAACTCTTTGGAAATATACTTTCTTCCATTATCTATTCGCAACTTCTTAATCTCCTTTCCAAGTATTTCACAATTTCTTTAAACTTCGAAAATCTATTGAAGACCTCAAACTCGTGTTTTATAACATAAACCCATGTGAAGGTTGTAAAATCATCTATGGAGATATCTATGTAAAAGAGGCCTAAGGTAGGAAGGAGATTTAGTTGGTTCTATAACATTACCATGCATCAATTCGAGAGGATACTTGCACCTTGAGATTGACTCCCAGTTGCCAGTTATTCGCTGCACCAAAGGGAATGGCGTGGAAGCCATTCCTCATAGATCCTCATTGACTCCCATCCTTTTTCTTTTTTATCTCATGTGTATATAGATACATTTCACAACAAATCAAGGTTTCAAACAACAAAATAAAACAAAAATTTCTCAAGTTAATTGATTTCTTAAATGGGAAAAATTAAAGGTCTTATATATAAAATGGGAGATTAAGGGATGGTCTCCACTTGAGGAAGTTGAAACAAGTGCAATATATGAGAGAAAATAGAGAAGAATAAAGAAGAAAAGAAAAAAGAGAGAAAATTAGTGAAAGGAAGAAAGAGCTTCCATCAAGGTGACCAAAGAGAAGTTGGGAAGTTAGGAAGAGTAGGCAAGATTTTCTCCAAAGAGACCTTAAGGTGAGCTTCTCCCACCCAACAAACTCCTACTATGTGGTTTTCTCGTGTTACATGAATAAATCTATTTTGAAAATGTACTCTATTTAGCTTTTCATTTGCATCTATCATCATGTATGTCCATTCTATTTTACTCTATACTATTTGGACTTTCCAAGAGATGTTTAGGGTGTCGGTTAAGAAAGTTTTTGAAAACATGTTGATATTGTCACAAGTGACATCATAAAATAGAAATTTGTATTTTTGTTTCATGTCCATATTTTATTTTAACTTAGAAGGCTTATATTCTAATATGGGTTTATCTCCTGAAATATTCAAACATTTTAGACAAGGCAAATGACTTAAAGGAAAATGAAGTTCTTGAAGTATAGTTTTGGAAAGTTCATTATTATTATTATTATTTTGTAGCATGCTGTGTTTTGTAGATGTTATGTGTGTTCTTATGTAACAAACTAAAAGCATGTATAGGTCCTATTTTGGGTGATGTCAAATGTATCAAGTATGCTAAACCACCTTGAATGAACTAAATTTTTATTTAAGGCACACTATTTTATTTTGGTGGAAATGGATGACCTTTACATTCATAGTTTGTGTTGCATATAGTTATTGAGTTTGATTTTGAGATTATTTTAATGATGGAAATTTAAATGTAAAACTTTAATAACCTTTAATGAACTTTCTCCATTAAAATGTTTTGATGATGAGAATCTAAGATTAACCTTAAAAGTATTACTCCAGGATTTCATGGACTATTTTAAGTATCCATAGCACACAAGTGAAATTCTAAGTGTACTTAGAGTATACTTGAACATGCTTGAATGACTTAAAATCATATCTTAAGTATTCAAACATGTGTTAGGTCGGACCTTCCATGAGGCCCATGAGGCAACTGTCTTAGGGTCCATGGAAATTTCACAATTTAGGGGCCCATAAATTGAAAGTGGCCTATGCAAATTTCACAACTTAGGGGCCCATGGAAATTTCACAACTTAGGGCCCATGCATTTTTCGTCGACCCACCCCCTTCTTGCGACCCTTCTCCCTCTCTCTCTTTCGCTCGCTACCCTAGCCCTACCTCTCTGGCTCCGTCACGTCTTGCTCTCGCTCTCGCCTCTCGCTGCTGCTCCGTCACCGGTAGCTCGCTGCCTCTCTCTCCTCTTGCTGCTCCTCACCCTGCGCCCTTGCCCTTGCCTCTCGCTGCTCGATCGACGATCACTCATCCTCACCGACTTGCCTTGCCCTCGTGGGCGGTGGCTCGCTGCTCGGGCGCTCGCCCAGCAAGCATCGCCTCTCGCTGCTTTGCTCGATCGCTGGCTCGCCATCGCCTTTCTTCGCTCGCCCTTGTGGGTTGTGGCCGGTGGCTTGCTGCCTCTCGATTGCCGATTGGATCATCAAATTCAGTTTTTCAGATCTGCTTCTCAAATGCTCTAACTTTAGATCTGCTTTAATTTTTAGCAGTTAGTTGCTTCTTCATTTTGTTTCGTTTATGATAGTATCCTTCATTTCGTTTCGTTGTTTATGGTAGTTTTTAATTGATAATTTAAAAAATTTTAATTTTATTCTTATGGTATAATTATTTATTTATTTTTTATATTTTATTATAAAAAAATAAAATTTGAATGTACTATACAATTCGGGGCCCATTTTCACATCTCGCCTCAGGGCCCCGAAAACTCAAGTCTGGCACTGTGTGTTAATCAAGTAACACATAGAGTAAACTTAAATCACTCTAGGAGATAGCATTATTGACGCAGCGTGTAGCGCGAGTGTGAAGAAAAAATACCAAAATAAACTCTTGAAATAACAAACTTTAATGGCCAAAACTTGATTTTCAAGAAGACGCAAAAACAAGACTATTTTGCTAAGAAAGCCCAAATAGGTTGCTGAAATTTGATTGAGAAAAACTTGATCACAAACTTTAGATCCTAGGCATATTTATAGTATTTGGCTAATCCAAATCCATCTAATATTTGGAAAACAAAATCCAACTAGAATCCTAATAGAAATAAATCATAAATAAAAGTTAACTGGAATCCTAATAAAAATAAAACCCTAATCAAACATGAAGTAGAATCCTAAATCAAGTAGAAACATGAAGTAGAATCCTAAATCAAGTAGAATTCTAAAATTTAAGAAGTATTAAAATATTGTTCCGGTGTTACTATTCTGGTGATACTGTTCCGATTTGGTCGGGTCGGACTTGGGTTGGGTCTTGATTGGTGACCGCGTCATTCATCTCCACTTGAGAAAAAATTCGACCTTGAATTTTGATCCGAGTAGGACAAATCCACGTTCGGCAAGTATAAAGAGAAATTAGCTACATTGAATGTTTAGAAATACCCATATGATTAGGCAAATCCACAACATAAGCATTATCATTTATCTTCTTTGTAATCTTGTAAGGATCATACTTCTTTGGTTTGAGCTTGTTCTGTTGTCCTGCTGGAATCCGTTTATTCTTTAAGAATATCATGACTTCATCTCCAATTTCAAATACCTTGTGTTTTCTATGCTTGTCAGCTGTTGCCTTGTACTTCTTATTTATGCAACCTTTGCTTGACACATTCCTGAACTGCTTGAACTTTTTTGCTAAGGGAACATGAGCAAAGACATTCCTCCCCTTCTTAGCCATATTTGAGTTGGCATGGGTCCAACCATTGCCATGTTTGTTGCCCTCTATCTCCATTGTATTATTACTGTTAGATTAAGGATGTTGAACATTCCATCTTGAGCGCTTCTCTAATTTGGTAGATCTTATCATAGGTCCTTCTCCTTTCATCAACTTTCTTGATTTTGACTCCTCAACAGCTTCCGAATTCATCTGTAGATTTTTCTTGCCTGGAGAAGCATTCTTTTGCAACTATTTCGAATAAAGGCTTATTCCATGACTACCAGTAGTCTCTCCATCACTTAAAATATTGATGCTTGAATCCTCTTTTGGTCTAAGCACTTGATTAGCTATAGCAACAGTTGAGTTAACTAGCCTAGGAGATCCAACACCCCTATCCACAAAGAAACCTATGTGACCATCTTGCTTTTGCAATTGCGAAGGTGAATATGTTCCTATTGCCTTCAATTCAACCATGCCAAAGCTTGAATAAACTGTAGAAGGATTTGCTACTATGACCTCCATCTCCTTTACAGTCGCAAGTCAATTAGAAGAAATGCCACCATCATTGGGTTGCGAAGCAATGCCTGAATCCTCAGGACTGGAAAATACCCCAATATGAGTCAATAACCTTGGAGTTTCTATCATGTTAGCAGCGTAAATCAGACCTGAGTTTGTAGACGTTGAGGTTGCTGGGACAACATAATCTTCAAGATCAAGCTCTAAACTCACCGAAAAGCCATTCTTTAGTTTATACTCATCGTTTCCCAATGGTTGTGTAGCTGCGCATTCCTCCTAACCCCTTTACCACTAGGGTTGGCTATCATACGATCAAGATCATCCTCATCGTCGCTATCATCCATCATTGGTCTTCTAGGATTAATGAGGACAGGATTAATGGCTGGTCTTCCCGGTTTAACATAGTCGGCTTGATTCATGCCATTAGTCCAGTTCCGATTATCCTTAATTCGTTGTAAAACGCCCAATTGGTTGCGGATTCGCTCCAATTGTTGCTCCATTGTACGAGTTATTTCCCGCCGTTCTTCGATTGCTCTCCAAACCGCGGGTAGCCCCCGATCACCGTCACGAGGCTGGTTGCTACCGTTACCTTCAAAATTGGCCATCTGATTGGTTGATGAACCTGGTTCTGATACCACTTGACATAGCGTGTAGCGCGAGTGTGAAGAAAAAATACCAAAATAAACCCTTGAAAGAATAAACTTCAATGGCCAAAACTTGACTTTCAAGAAGACGCAAAAACAAGACTGTTTTGCTAAGAAAACCCAAATAGGTTGCTGAAATTTGATTGAGAAAAACTTGATCACAAATTCTAGATCCTAGGCATATTTATAGTATTTGGCTAATCCAAATCCATCTAATATTTGGAAAACAAAATCCAACTAGAATCCTAATAGAAATAAATCATAAATAAAAGTTAACTGAAATCCTAATAAAAATAAAACCATAATCAAACATGAAGTAAAATTCTAAATCAAGTAGAAACATGAAATAGAATCTTAAGTCAAGTAGAATCATGAATTAGAATCCAAAATCAAGTAGAAACATGAAGTAGAATCTTAAATCAAGTAGAATTCTAAAACTTAAGAAGTATTAAAATATTGTTCCGGTGTTACTATTCTGGTGATACTGTTTTGGTTTGGTCGAGTCGGACTTGGGTTGGGTCTTGATTGGTGACCGCGTCAATTACTCAGCTTGAGAAAAATTTGTTTTAAATGCATAGTTTACGTTTAGGTGACAAACATTTTGTAACATCCCGTATCGAGCGATATGAAGGACTGGAACAACTTACCCTGATGGGCCTACACGAACTTCCCAGGGGGGTCACCCATCCTTGGATTTTCCCAGGTCAAACACGCTTAACCCTGGAGTTCTTTGCCTGCATTCAGCCTAAAAGATATCCAGTTGGTGTTGTTTCATTTCTTACCTATCCTTGATATATACTATTCTCCTTTGGGCTCCCGGGGTATTACATTCTGCCCCCTTGAGCACATGACGTCCTCGTCATGCGACCTTACAACTGGTCCAAGACCTTTTCCCCTTTGGAGGCTGCCATCCTAGAAGCCTGCCAAGAGCCGTTCCTTGATCAGGTCTTGCGCCCCGGCGCCACTCCCCGCCCTCATTGGATTGCCTTCTCCAAGGGTCGGGTTCGATACTACCTGTAACATCCCGTATCGAGCGATAGAAAGGATCGGAACAACTTACCCTAATAGACCTACACGAACTTCCCAGGGGGGTCACCCATCCTTGGATTTTCCCAGGTCAAGCACGCTTAACCTTGAAGTTCTTTGCCTCCATTCAGCCCAAAAGGTATCTAGCTGGTGTTGTTTCCTTACTTACTTATTCTCGATATATACTATTCTCCTCTGGGCTCCCGGAGTATTACACATTTAGTCCTTGAAGTAAATGCATACTTAAAGGATAAATGAATACTCAAATGATATAATGATATTTGAGTTATGGAAAATCATTCAAATTGACTATTTGATGTTGAGTAGGAAAAATTTCAAGTACTTAAAATTCTCAATGTTTTAATAATTTCTTATAAATATCTTGGAATTGAATGATATTGAAAAAACACTTGTAGGACTTAAAAGGTTAAGTGTTTGTTACTTGATAAAAGCAAATCGCTCAAGTATTTAAATGATTTAAAACACGAGCTTCAAAATAGTAAACATATGCTTAAATCTATAAACAATTTATTAATCGAGTAATAGTGCTCATTAATTGATTAACATACCTTTACTCAAGTAAAGTTTAATCATAATCGAGTAATTATATTTGGGAAAATCAGTTGTAATTAACTTTCAAACATTACTTGAGCATTGAATGTTATTAATCGAATAAGATATGCTAGGATTTGAAGATTAATCAACTAACATTTGAGCATAATAAAGTAATATTCTTCTAATCGAGAAAAAAAATATTTTAGTTGAGTAACAAGTATTGTACTCAATTAATTATCCTCTTTTAATTGAGCAAGACCATATACTTGACTAGTTGAGTAATACTTAAGGGATTAATTGATTATATAGTTGTATTACTTGAATAAGTGTTGGAATAGCATTAATCGAGTGGCGAAAAGAGTTAATCGACTAACAAATATTTTAGTCGAATAACTATATTTCTTAATCAAGTAATAAATTGGGATTAAAATAACAAATCTCTATACTTGTATTCTTAATTGACTAAGAAGTTATTTTAATCGAGTAACTTCGTACTTAGTTGAGTAATTAAATGTTTTAATTAAATAAGAATTATTGAATAGAGTGTCAACCTTTGTACTCGAATTATTAATCATATAAGAAGAACTTTTAATCGAGTAATGATACTCTTAGTCAAGTATCAAAAATGTTTAAGTAAGTACCAAATTTGAATCAACAAGTGGTTGAAATGTTAATCGACTAAGATATGTTTTTAACTGAGTACTATCATTTTGTAGTTAAGTAACAAATATTTTAGTCGAGTAATGATTAATATAGCTAATAATCTTAATCAAGATTGATTATTCAACCTTTGAGTAACATTTAAACTTAATTGACTAACTCTTAAGAATACTCGAGTAACCATGTGTTTCACTCAAGTAACATCATTTTTACTGAACTAATGTTGTATTGAAATTCAAAATTATAATCGTTGCAGACAATATTAAATGCACATAGTCTTTTGTTTTCAGACAATCAAATCCTTATTAAATGATATATGAACATCTTTCATGAAAGTTAACCATGTTTAAGCTTCGAGATACATTCTAACCGTTGGAATATGAAAGAAATAGAATTATCTTTCAAGTTACAAGTTTCAAGGTTTTTATCCTCTGGACAAACTATAAAGTGCATTGAGGAAGTAAAAGATATAAATACCTATGGCATGACGAAATGAAGCACCCTTAATGAACAAATTCTCTTGAGGAGAATAAAAAGGTAAAAACAAATAACTCAATTCACTATTAGTAGCGGAAACTAAATTAAGGTTTAGTTACACTTTCAAAATCTCATGAGTTTGGGGCTCGAAAGCCATACAAAATAAATAAAAGGCTCTAATGTTAACTAACAAAATGAAAATCATTTCATCTAAAGCCTCACCAAAATGTTAAATAGGATCTTCAAGTTATGACGCGTCTTTGTACACCACTATCCTTGGGCCTTAGTCCCACCAGACTCGCCCTTGATGACGGCCTTCCCTTTTCTTGGAATGGCAACAAAAATCAAGTGAGCCACAAGGCTCAGCAAGTTCGAGAAGCAATGAATAGAGAACATGAATCAAGAATATGATGACACCAAAAAGAGTAATTAAGAACTCGACAATTTTATACAAGATTCGTAATTTATGACTTTATCAATTTTAATTTAAATGCATCATGTCACCATATATTATTATGCAAATGTGCATATAAAATTAAGTGTCAGAATCAAATCTTGTAGGCTTGCAAGTCATCAATCAACACATGCCAAAGTGCATTCATGTAAATAAAAATTCACAAATAATATGGAGCCAACCTGTCGGGATATGGCTATCTCGTCCCGCGCCATGTGCTCTAGGGTACCCTTCTCTTCACACAAAATAATAGATGCGCAAAATTTACTAACAATAGTATATATATCATATTTTGACATGCCATTTATGAAATCGCCCAACCTACCAACCTTGATGCCATGCTTTCAAATGCATAAATAAGTATCTGCATGTTTTAATACCACGTATTGATGACAAGTATACCTCCACAAAAAGTCTCAAATTTATGATTAGAGTTCTCATGCAACTAAAAGAACCACATCGAGCACATTATCTCTATTAATCTTTACACACAGTGGCATTTAATTATTTGGCCATTTTCTAATGACTATTTTAAAAAAAAAATGCAAGAAAAATTTTGATATGAATTCTCATAAATTTGGGCATATTCAAAAATCATTTAATAGATAATTAAATTATGCTTATGGCTATATACAATGGGTGCGTGGGTGTTAAACATGTGTATACATATATATATATATTATTTGGGTGTTTTTAAACTTACAGAGAGTATTAAACATATGTATATATATATATTATTTAAGTGCCTTACGTTTCCTTGTAAACTTACAGAGAGTATTAAACATATGTATATATATATATATACATTAATGGGTAGAAATTAAGGGTGTATGAATGTCACTTGTTATAACATTGCTTGTGGTTGCGTTGCATTGCATTGCATTGTGTTTCTATATTGTTTCACATTATGATGTTGGGTCATGCTTTGTATGTGTTGGGAGCATGAGCATTAGCATGACATAGTTTGTAACACCCCAAATTTTTCGGGCATGTTATAATTTAGGATTTCAGGAATTTCTCTTTTTCTTTTTCACACTGCAACGATCAATATATAACATATTCCCAAAAATCATAATTTCACCTTCTCATCTTATCAAACCCGATAATTATATAGCTAAGATATGTGATATCATTACAAATGCGAAAGCTAGATTGAATCTGATATGATACATAACCATAATGCTTTATTTATCATATGAAAAATCGTTCAAGACGTCTACAAAACGAATTACATGGATATCATATCTCAAAAACGATAACCAAACATCTCAAACATAACCAAAAACATACTTAAGTTCGCATAGGTTTCTTACATAATTAAAGACATGCTAAACATGCTACACACAATGAAATAAGCTTATTCTCTAGCTATCTATTTTTCCTTAGAGCTGCTCGTCGAAGCTGAAACGTTCGGATATTCTAGGGACATAGTCCAATTAGAAGATGAATCTTCTAGTGAGAACTCCAAAACAGTTTATATAAATGCATGAATAGGTATAAAATATATGAAGAAAATAACGAGGACTACTCTGAAATGCCTCATGAACATGTCAGCCTCCTCCAACGAGAGTTTTCTTAATGATGCACACATAACGCCTCTCGGGAAGTCCCTAACCATGTCACCTCGGGCCGACCTCATAGAACTCATGTAAGCACCACATTTGTTTTCCCTTGGGCTCACAGTCTTCCCCACGAGAGCTTTCTTAATGGTGCACTCATAGCGCCTCTCGATGGATATCCGACTTTTGCCTTCGATCAACAACAAATAGGTACAATAATATGGCCACACGGATTTTATAAATGCAATAGTTGAAAACAAACAACATATGTTTTTCAAGAAAATACATTTCAGATATGCAACATAATTTTGTGCAAGAGAACAACAAGAGTTTGTGTACAAGAGTCTCATAATACACATTTCATGCAACATGAGTCTCACATAAGAGAACAAAAAATAGGATTTGGAGTATAGGAGCCTCACATAAGAGAATAAAAAATAAGATTTGGAATATAGAAGTCTCACATGAGAGAATAAAAAATAGGATTTGGAGTATAGGAGTCTTACATAAGAGAATAAAAAATAGGATTTGGAGTATAGGAGTCTCACATTGAAGGTTTATCTCTGAAAATTACAGTTTCACAAAAAACGACCTAGGTTTCTGCAGGAAACATGAGTTTTGGTAAATCTAACCTACAATATTTTTATATAGGGTTAAAGGGAATTAAATATGGGTCATAACTGGAAAATTTCAAGGAAAATGGGCCTCACACGTGCACTGGGAAGGTGGCTCACTCGCCTTCACACGCAACCACTTCCTGACGCGTGTATCTCATGCACTGTCATGACAACACTACATCACTTTCGTATTTCGGCCATATCTCCCTTGTTTTAACTCCGATTCGACCCTTGTTTGAACCTACGGGTCCATCTTTTTCTCTTCTACAGTATTATTAAAAAAAAAAAAATCAAACTTACCTCATCATTTTTCTGACTATTTGGGACAAACTTTGACAAAGACCCGAAACTCCGACGAAGCTCATTCTCCCTTGCTTCTCCTCCGATTTCTTCCCTTCTTCTTGAAGAATTTTCTTCCCTCTCTCAAGAGTAAGATCCTCACCTTAGAATCCCTCAAACCTCAAACTCATTTGTAATGGTTTGAGAACAACCCATTGGCCTTATTTATAGATTTCTCGGACCAATCATGCGTTGCCACTTGTCTCAAGATAAGCTTTCGACTCTAAAGACTCAAAGCTATAATTGAATGTTGCTCGAAATCCAAAGTGATCCAAAGTCATATTGGAATAAAATTTGAAATCCAAAGTGACTTATTTACACTAATACCCCAAACTCCTTCCAAATGCCATTTTGGCCTTGATTTCAAGTCCTCAAGGTTTGATATTTTATCACATGAACTCCTAATTTCATCTTTATTTCGGTTGGATAATTCTCTAATTGCAATTATACCCTCAAGCATCAAATTAATTTGCATTACGATACTTAAAATGCAAAATTAATAACTCCAAGCTTACTTGATAAGGACGATTTCGCCCCAGCGCCCTCATAGTACCTTTGTTTCATCCCGAAACCACTTCAGAGTTGATGCTTATGTAAAACTAGAGCCCCTTTAGGGTTCCGTTGACTTCTTGGAGGTCTTTTATGATCATTCAATTTTTCAACCTGAATTACAATTGTACCAAAAATTGTCCCGAATTTGATTTCTTTCGATGTCATAAATCCTGTCTTGAGATGCTCGTCAATGACATATCCTTATCTTTATGTATTTACACTCCAAGGCTCTTCTTGTCGTCGATTCGATGATTTATTTTACTATCAATCCACTTTTTTGGTATTTTAAAGTCACTTGAAATATGTGACAATCTCATGAAAATATAGGGTATTACACAGTTGTCCTGTGAGTGCTGACTTGTGTATGTTAGGCGAGCATATGCATTAGAGCATTCGTGTGTGTGTATTCTTACATGGGCATAGCATGGCCTAATGCTTGGTTTATGGGGGCTTTGCCATTACGTTAATGTTGCAAGAGCTATTGCATTCCTTATATGCCGCATTGCATGGTGGTAATGATGGTGAAAGCTAGTTTGTGATTGTGATGCGTAAGTTTATGGGTGGAGGCCCACAACAGCTAGATCCTATGCTGTGTAAGACAATGGGTCGAGGTCCACAACAGTTAGATCTTATGATGTGTAAGTCTGGGGATTTGAGTCCCGCAGTAACTTGTGCTTGTGATGAGTTTGTGAGTGTTTTGGCATGTGATGATGATGGTGATGGATGTGATATGAGAGCCTTGGGCTCTTTTTATTGTCTTGGTAGCTTGCTCTTGGCTGCTGGTAGGTTTGTATACAAGTTCTTGAGTGCTAGTGTTTGCATTTTATGTGGGCCCCAAGGACCCTATGTGTGCATCTATGTATTTATGTTATGGTTGGGTATCATGTTATATAACCACATGGTATGGTTTTGTATGTCATTTATGTATATGAGACTGGTGTGTGTTTCCATATACGACATGATATGCATTATGTTCAGGGAAAGTCTAGTCATTTCCATTTTTCATTGTTTTTATACACTTGCCAAGCCTTATGACTCACTTTGAAAAATGTGTTTTGATGAGATATAAGAAATTGTATTTCTTGGAGGATGTTGTTGTCAAGTATAGAAGACATGAACCCAATTGTTGTCTAGATATTGGGTAGTAACTTTCCTTTGACTCTGAGTTGTTCGTCCCTTCTTATATCGATCTATTGATGTTTCTCTTTGTTATGTATTTATTGAGTCTTGTGGCTCACTTTGTTTCTTTTGTCGTTCTAGGAAAATGAAAGATAGTTATTTGGGGGTGAGTTCTAGTTAGATGTGTACAGAGATGTCCCAGCCTCAAGATTCATGACTATAGTTTTGAGGGCGTGAGTAGAGTGTTTCATTTTATATTTAAAGTCTTAGTGCCCTTTTATTTTGAAAATGTATGGGTGGTAAGCTCGAGATGATGATGTAAAGAATGTTGTAATATTTATTTTAACTCCTATTAATAATGAGAAAATATGAAAATGAAACAATTTTTGAAAATTTTGAATGATTTTTGTGTTTGTATCCATTTTGAATGAACCTCCTCTCGAACCTCCTACGCTAACGGGTAAATTCGGGAGCGGGTCTTGACAATTTCAATTTATGACACCTACGTAGAGATAGCACAAGAATCCTAAATTGGAAATAACATAACCTTTATATAGGAAGAAAGAGGCACCCAGGATTAAGGCCACTTGGGTAGAAAGCTAAATCAAAAATTATATCCTAGACCAAATAGAGTTGGAAGATTTGTTTTCAAAATCCTAAACAGATTAGGAATCTTATTCGAATAAGGAATTTTATTTGTCTTAGTTTTTATCTATAAATATGCGGGTATAATTCTTATAATTACAACCTTCTCAAATAGTAAAAAGCACTTAGTTTTGCTATGAACATAGACATTCTTTTTCTGAATCACATAAATTTTATTTTGTGTTTGTGTAATTTTGTTTTAGGTCTTTTAATCACTTGATTTGTTCCCTATAATTATCATGGACAACTAGAGGCACATTTGGCTTTAGATTTGTGTTCTTTTCATCCTCAATTCCTTTCTACCATTTTGGGGGTGAGTATCGAGGTTAGATTTAGTACCTAGTTTTTGATGTCTTTATACTCTCGGTCCAATTCATGTTGAGATATTGTTGTTGTTCTTCTTCTTATTTGCGATGCACCCTAACTTCATTTCCCCCTTCGATTTACCTAAATCTCTCTTTCAATCCCACTCCCAATTGCCCCCACTGTAAAATGGCCTCAACAAGGAGGCTCATGGTCTCACAATGAACGAGATGTCATTGCCAACGAGAGGCCAACATCTGCATGTGTCGATATGTGCCACCCTAGTAATAAGATTCTTCCCTCCATATATTTAGGCGATGACTAAAGTTCCAAACTCTAAAAATTGATTTAGGGTTTTTGGTTGTTTGGCTCCAACCTAACCCAAACCTTGATTAGGCTAATCCCATTTTCAATTTATTATCCCAATTTCATTTAATCTTAGATTAGTTAATTTATTTAGGTTAAGCCCAATGGCACAACAATTAAATAAAGCCTAATTGTTTGCTAATCTAGTTAGACCTAATGAATTAATAAGGTGCAACCCAAATATTCTTAGTTGACTAAATTCATTTTTATTTTACTAAAACCCAAACTTATTTTCTTAAAGCCCAACAAGAAACTTAAATTAAACCCAAATAACATTATTAATTTTTCTTATCCTTTAATCACTTATTTTAAATAAGCCCAATCTCTACATTTTGGAAACCCAATGGTCTTATTTTGGTGAGCTTTAGCCCAAATCATAACAACTAGCAGCCCAGACAATTAACCATACCCAAACCCATTTGACTAGATGGACCCATTGACCCATACCCCAAACTAGTGACATTATCAATGATGTCAACAACTACTTTATAGTGATCCCACTTTGTTTTTCATGCTCGTTCCATTTACCTATTAGGATACTTGTTTGTCGGATGTTTAAGTAGTTTTACCTTATTTTATTCATTCTTATATTATGTCATATATATGTTTTAGGTGAGGCTTTGATCTCTTGCCCGAGTCCAAAGTAGGCATGGAGGGGAGGGGGTGAGGCCCATACCCTCCTATGAGTTTGCCCGTGTTGGGTAAGTGTTATATTATTCAACGCAAACAATCTAACATTTCCTATTTTAGGTGATTCTGGCATTTCCCAAGCAACCATCAATTAAAAGGATTTATTCTACTCCATCACTATCAATGGGGATTTGTATCACGTTTCACTTTCTTGCATGCTCTTATAATTGGAATTTAACTAATATTTCATATTATCTCATAATTCATTAAATTAGGGGGAAATAGGAATGCACGTATTATTTTAGTCCTTTTGTCCTTCATTTATCATGAAATGTGGTCCAATGTTTCAGGACTCTACATTTCTAAGAGCACATGGACTTGATTATTTAATTATATAGCACTTTAATATTAATTATTTCTTGTCATTTGATTCATGAATAACCTAATAGAATGTTGTATGTTAACTATAGTTAATAGTTAATGCATCACATGTTTATATATATGGGTGTGATTGGTTCCACTTTGATTAATGACCATGTGTATATGGGTGTAAGTGGTTTTCTTTTTATTAACGATTATATATATGAGCCTGAGTAGCTCTGCCTAGCTAATTGATGATTATATGTATATGGGTGTGAGTGCTTCTGCAAACCAAATGTTGATTCTACTTATTTACTCCCTCTCATGATGTATTCTCTTCTCATCATCTTCTATTATTTATTTTCTTAGTTATCTAATTAGTGTAACAAGAACATAGATAATTGTTGCATCATTTTTATTTTCTATTTCATAATGCTCTTTTCCATTTCATATTATTTATTTTCCCATTTGGCAGATTGCTTGACTCGATTGCCCCACCATAGTTTAACAACCAGATCGCGATATGATCAGATCTATTTATACTCTACCCTAGTCTAGGACCGGCCCAAGGCCTAGTGGGGCCCTAGGTGATTTTTTTTTTTTTTGGGAGGGTGGGGCGTTGTAGTTTTTGGAGGCTCCTAATTTTATTTTTTTTTCGAGGGGAGGGGGGGGGGGGGCTGTATTTTTTGGGGGGTCCAAATTTTGGCTACTGTATTTTACTTTGGGGGGGCTGTATTTTTTTGGGGCCCTAAATTTTGGCTATTGTATTTTACTTGGGGGGTGCTGTATTTTTTGGGGGCCCCAAATTTTAACTGCTGTATTTTATTTTGTGGGGGTGGGGGGAGGGGGGCAGTGGCTGTATTTTTTGGGAGTCCCAAATTTTTGGGGGCCCTAGACATAGGCCTTAGTGGCCTATGCCTTGGGCCGGCCCTATCGTAGTCTCACTCCAAGATACAAAACATTGCATGCATTGGAATAGGGAAGCCTACTAAACTAGAGTTTTAATTAATTGAATGCTTATTGTACTTATATTGTTCCATGCATTTGGCCGATTGTAAAGAGATATTGGGTACTAAGTTGGTCTTTATTTAAGAATAATGTTCATGTTGGGACATGATTATAGTATGGAATATTGGACATTGAATTTCATTATTTGAAACTATGATTCTAACATGATTTATGTAACATGGAGTTTATTACTCTCGATAGCTCATAACCCATTAGGGGATCTAGTCGCGGCTCCTAAATTTGGGTCATGATAGAGTAACCCAACATAACTCCACCACTTGAAAATCTCATACCAGAAATTTCAACTTACTTCAAATAGAAGGAATAAGTGATTTAATCGATTCTTTATCGACTTTTTAATCGGTGTGAACAATATCAACATAAATATCCTTTACATTTAGAAAAAACTTGATATCTCTTAGGCCAAACAATACATAATTTTCATTATTAACTATATTAGATATTGAAATTTTTTTCTTTATACTTAGAACACGAAACACACTTTATAGTATCACAAAATTGTTCCCATCTCCATCAATAACCATTGTTCCATCATTTTTAACCAGATGGATAACACGATCGTCCTTGAGAGTACGGTCGCCTAGGGCCCCCCAACCATAGAAGGCCCCCCAAAAATTAAGTTCGAATTTTGAATATATATTTTAAATATATAATAAATACGTGCTAAAATACATAGTTTACACTAATTTTATTTGAGTTTAGTTGGTAAAGAGGTGGGTTATAAATCAAAAGTTTCTTGGGTTATTGGTTCAAGCCACTCTACTAGCATGTTTGAATTTTTTTACATTTTAATATTTTTTAAAAAATAAATACCAATCCTACAAATTTTGTAAGAAAAATTAATGTTTTAGTAAATTTTTTTACATTTTAATGTTTGCTAAATAATAAATACCAATTCCACAAATTTTGTAAGAAAAATTAATGCCTTAGTGAATTTTTCTACATTTTAATGTTTTTTAAACAATAAATATCATTCTTGTATCAAAATTTTATAAGAAAAATTAATTCTTTAGTCATTGAACTTTTGAAAGTTTTCAATTAAATTTTTTAAACTTGAAAATCAATCATGTAAACCGTCAATATAAGATTCGATCTAAAGTTTTGAAAGTCTAAGATCCCAATAAAATTTTGATTTATGAGCTTACTTAGAGTCCCTAAAATCTTAGAGTTGACTCTGATGAATAGTATTATCAATAATAACAATGATATATATATATATTTTTGTAAATATAGTAACAATGACATTATGACTTTCATATTATGAGTGAAGCTTGATACTTGACTCTTCACTACCCAAGTGGTGACCATAATTAGAATCCACGATTCAATCATTATTGAAGTTGATGGAAGTCATAACTTGGTGTTCATAGCTCCAACTATACTGTTCTTTCACTACTTGACTTATCAAATTTTCTTTATATATCCAGGCTTCACACATTGATCACTTTTGAAGAACTTTATTCTTCTCTTCTAAAGCATTACTGTCATCTTTCCTAGAGCTGGAATCATCATTAGTTTCTATTTCCTTCTGAAATTTTCTTTTGCTTGGCAAGCAATGAATTGGCTTCTTCATCTTTAATGAGAATATTAGGTATTTTCTTTGGCTAGGAATCTTGTGAAGATGAGATCTTCAAACTTGTCCAAGGATGGTTGGTCAATTTTAATGTGACAAAAAGCACTTCTTTTTTTTTAATTCTTCCAATGATCGTTTTTATTAAATGAAGTTTCTAAACATAAAATTTTCATGTTCAAAAATATATATCGTGTAATAGAAATATTACCTTGTGTCATCTAATTAGCAAGCTCATTTTCTAACATTTGTAACCGAGTTTCATTCTTCTTGTTAAATAATGTAACGACCCGTTAGGGGGTCTAAGCGTTTTCGAGTATTTTATTTTGGACTCAAAATTTTTGCTTTAATTAATTGAGGATTGAAAATATATATTTTTTATTTATTGATGGAATAAAGTGTAAGTGGAAATAAGAATTTGGTAGCCCATCCAAATGGAATTCAAAAATGTGGGAAAAATCCAAATGAAGGCCATTGAGATGTGTTTAGAATTTTAATTATATTATGAATGGGTCTAGATGTTTTATTACTTGATGGCAATTTAATGGTATTTTAAATGTGGGTCTAAGTATTTTAATACTTGATGATAAATCTCTTTGATGGCATAGAAATAATTTTAGATTTGTATAATTTTATTTTGTGGTTCATGTAATCGTGAAAATAGGTATATGGGTATAATTTTTAATAAATTTGAAAATAATGAAATAAGCCTCAATTAATTAGTTAATGAGTCTATTGGTTTATCAGGTGGGTTGTATAATTGTTGGGTTGGGCCTGGGCCCAATGATGAAGGAATTTAAAACTTTGTGTGAATAAGAAAAAGAATAACGAAAAATAAAAAAAATAAGTGTCAAAGGTCAGAAATGCCCTAAAAAGTTTATTTGTTATAAAAAAAAAAGTAGGGACAATTGAGTCTTTGAAAAACTGGTGAACAAAGCTAGTGTCGCAGCCCCTTTCCTTTTACACACTGTGCTTGTTTCCATTTTAGTGTTGATTTGCATATCTTCCTTGGCCCCACTGCTGCATTGCCCTTCAACTTCTTCTCCAACTGTTCTTCTTCTTCATATCCTTCATCTTCTTCTCCCACTATTTGTTTTGCGTTTGGAGTCTCAACGGAGAATTCTTCATCAGGCAAGTTCTTCTTCTCACACCACTCTTTTATGTTCATTTCGTTCTTCCATTCGAGAGTTCTTTTGATCATAAGAGTATGCATTTAGATGATTAGTTGAACTAATCTTCTTCTTCCTTCTCTGTAAATTTACTGTTCATATATATATATATATACATATATACACCCAGTTATATTTCCTTTTAACCTAGGTTTGAATCACCCCAAATTGTCATTATTTTCCATTGGGATTGTCTTCCCCAATCTTCTTTCGGAATGGTGTAGCCCATAGGTATTGCTTGTGTTATATATATATATGTATAAATCGTCGTCTCTGTAAACAAGTTGCTAAATCATTTCTCAGTCATTCGAATAGAAAATGGCTTATTCGAATGAGTTTTGAGAAACCATGTGAGTGACATCTGGATGAGTGGGTGTCTAATCCGGATATATAAATCAACCCATCCAAATACTACCCTCCAAAGATAGCCTTATCCGGATAGTTCACCATGGCAGCAACTTCAGGCCTATTTTCGACCTTTATGAATCTCGATTATTTGAAAAATTAAAACACAAAAGTTGTAGATATTTCTCTTGGATTTCCATATCATTTTGAATAGTCTCAATTGGAGTTTAGACGAGAGAGATATGCCTGGAATACCAAACGCTGTCGAATTGTATATTCACATTCGAATATAACGCAATAGCAGCAAACTTCAAGACAAATTTAGACCTCCATTAAACCCGAATCTTTGAAAACTCAAAACATAAAAGTTGTAGATATTTTTCTTTGATTTCCATGTCATATTGAATCATCTCAATCGGAGTTTGGACGAGAAAGTTATGCTCAAAATACGAAATCTTGTCGAAGTTGAATTTCTAAAACACGGTGCATCCGAATGTCTTAGCCCATATCAGGATATCCACCCAGATGCGCTACTGTAGCATCCGGATATCACTCATATTCTTGACTTCTAACATCCGGATGTATCACCCCATATTTGGATATCACTCTCAATCACTTCCAGAGACATCCGAATACACCTCAAGCCAATCACTTCCAGAGACATCCGAATACACCTCAAGCCATCTGGATATCACTCAATGCTCATCCAACATCTCCGAATAGGCCATAACCCATCTGAATACACTTTCCCATATTTGAATATATATGCTAAAATCCAAATACCCTATTTAATTTCTCAAAATACATATCAATGTCAATTTAGCATAATTATTAAATGAATCATTGAAGATTATTATGATTGGAAAGATAGCATATTAAATCTATATGACTCCTCAAATGGTGAATCAAGATTTAACTTTAAATGGCATCTCCCAAAATTATTTATGTGTTATAATTTACATCTTAATCGAGGTAAATGTTATGAAGTAAGATATGTTGAATTATTTGATGATGATAAAATACCCGGTATGGGTAAATGGTGTTGAAAGAATGAATATTGAGAAATAAGAATTTAAATACACGTGGTTGGCAAATGCATACATGATGCATACATGTACATGTTACATATACATATATATTTTGCGCACCTATTATTTTGCGCAGAGGGAAAAAGGGTACCCTAGAGCATTTGGTGCGGGATGAGGTAGCCATAGCTCGGCAGGTTAGCTTCATATTTATTTGTGAGATTTTATAGAACTTATGCAATTTTGCATGCATCGATTTATGGCTTGAGAGCCAAGAAAATTGATATTGATAATGAAATAATGCACTCTTGCATGTATTGATTGATGGCTTGCGAGCCTGTGAGAATTGATAATGATATTGAAATTTTATGCACATTTGCATAGTGATACATGGTGACATGATATAGTAAGTTGAATTGATAAATTCATGAATTATGAATCATATATATAATTGGGGAGTCCTTGATTACTCTTCTTGGTGTCATCATGTTCTTGGATCCTATATATTGTCCATTGTTTCTCGAACTTGCTGAGCCTTGTGGATCACTTGATCTTCTTTGCCATTCCAGGTAAAGGAAAGATTGTTATTGGGGGTAAGTCCAGTAGGACTGTAGTCCAAGGATAGTGGTGTACGGAGACGTGTCCTAACTTCAAAAATTCTAGTTAGTGATTTGGTGAGGTTTTATAGTGATAAGAATCTATTATGTTTATTAGCATTTGAGCCTCTTATTATTTTGTATGGCCATCGAGCCTAGGGTTATGAGATTCTGAAAATGTAATTGAACCTTAATTTAATTTCCGCTGCTAGAAATGAAATGAGTTGTTAATTGAGTTCAGTTTTGTTTTATATCATCTATGTAAGGACCTTCTTTCGAATATTCGAAAACGAGCCTTACAAATAATCTATCAAAGATGTGTCAAATTTCCCTTGATTCACTCCACATTTAATAATGTAGTAAATTCGGGCTGTCTACCCGAGTTAATCCACACATAAGGGGTTTCGGATCTAGATCAAACCCGAATTTGGCTCTGCAACTATGTGCAATTGCAAAGGGAACAACTACTGATTGTAGTTGAACCCTATTTCCTCCATTCATGGAGGAAGTGGGCAGATGGTTGAAACCACTCGTACATCTAGTATATAAATTACTTGTATATGTAGAAAAGATGATGATGCAAAAACGAATACAGAAAATGGGTCTGTAGAAACTCTCAAAATTATTCAAAGAATTATCTATGTGCATGTGAGCCTTTTAGGTTATGGAAACAAATTATTTCCACTGTGATTTTGTTTCATACCAGTAATTCAACCAGTTGATCTTACTTCAGTTGTGTAAACTAGGTAAGTCTGGTTCATTTATGATTCATTTGGTTTCAAATTTTTCTTACATTGGTATTAGAGCATATATGGTTGTTTTTTGGTTAAGAAATCAGTGTATGTGTGTTGTGTTGAATGAAGCACATAATACTCACAAACACACAATCATCTTTTGTGTATATACACTAAATAGATGTATTAATATACACACACAAAAAAAAATACATATTTTTGTACAAAGTTCTTGTTGTATGCATGTATATATGAAACCAAAAAAGAAATACCAGAAATGATGATGGACGTTTCCAAGGCCAAAAGGAAGTCAACGTCGACCATCTTTTTTGTGAGGATGATTGTTGCCGCGACTGTCTTCCCTGCACGTTTGCCACTTCTCCGATAACTGCATGATCAGTGGTCGTCGACCGCTTGTCTTTCTTCATCTTCTCATTGTGGCTTCGTGGCTACAAATAGTGGAGACATTGACAGAGAAGAACAGAGATGTTGCTGGTGGCCAGTGAGTTTCTGGTGGTAATGCCATTGAAATGAAAAAAGAAGTTTCAGTAGGTTAAAAAATAATGGGTTTCTTATTTTAAGCATTCTGTCGTGAAAAATTGGGTTTGCAAATGCATAAAGTGAAATTGGAATAAAATGCAAAATCAAATTGAAATTCAAATTGGAATACAAATTCGTTGGAAATTCCAAAAAAAAAAGTGGGTTTGTGATTTAAGGTTTGTTTAGCCTATCTGTTAAATAAAAAAAAATGAATTATTTTTATATGATAATTTAATTCAAAAAATTATTGTGGCGTATTTTGAGATTATTAGTTAACCATAAATGTATGTATCCATAACATACATTTTGTATTGTCCAAAATTATCTAAAGAATTTGTTTGTCAAATTCTTACTCTGCCTTTTTCCTTTAATTCGTTTTTAAAAAAATAACATGAGTGCAAACCCCAAGAATCATTCGGACTGTTATTCAAAGAGCCCAAGTTATGAAAATGAAAAGGCAATTAGATGATTATTAGATGATAGAAGGAAAAAATATACGTGAGCACATTATCACTGTGTGTGACATGATGCAAGAACTTATATTTGCTGGCTATAGGGAATTATGGACTAACGAAGCACAATATCAATCTTTGCTTGCCACATGATAAGGAATTAATGGCTAGCGTTTGGGATTTTGGTTATCCAAATTTTTGTTGGATACTGTGTTTCTCTTTAAATGCATATAGAATAAGAGAAATTGTAATGGCCCTATACCCAAGTAGCCTATCAATAGATACTAATAGTTATATTGCTCATAGGACTCCTAGATTCATTTCCCATGATGTCATTCTTGCAATTCCTCGTATGGCTAGTCTTATTGAGTAATGTGTTGCCCAATCCATGTATTTAGTATATTTGTTTTTGTAACAAATTTCTAAACTATGTGTTTATTATTTCATTTTATGAGATGAATTATGGTTGATTATTAAATCTTTGTGATTAAATATGTTATAATAATTCTTTATTAAGTGGGATTAAAAATTCTCAAAATTTATTTTAGAGATAATAATAATAATAATAATATTTGGACAATTGGAATATGGGCAATAATTGGGAACATAGTGAACTTTCGACCCCGTACCTAGTTGAATATTTATTGTCAATTTTATTTAATAAATGTAAGGCATGTCATTAATGAAATAAATCTTGTGTAAATCATCCTTGAGAGTAGCTTTTTCCAAGAACATAATTGTTGATTTGATAAGAAGTGAGAAATTGAATGGGAATAATTATGAAATCTGGAGTATAAAAATCCAATAGGTCATTGAAGAACAAGAGTCAATGGAAGCTCTAAATCAAGCTATGGTGGAAGCTGTTGAAAGAACTACTGCACAACACATGAGGGATAAAGAGGCTTGCAATGTTTGGGAAAAAAAGAATTTCACTGCTCGCATTATGTTGCTCAGTAACATGGAGAATGACATTATGCGTGAATTCAGAAAGTACGAGCTGACGCATGAAATGTGGAATGCTCTTAAAAAGCAATTTGGGGCGACTTCAGTTGCAAATGTATGGCAACTAACTATCAAGTTTTATATATATAAAAAGCACCCAAACCACAACATGAGGCAACATCTTTGAGAAATGACCAATATGGTTAATGAACTCAAGGATGCTAGTGTGAACCTCATTAATGAACAACAAGTGCAAGCTATTATTAGATCCCTACCCCACAATTAGAAGCACATGACGATTTATCTTATGCATAACGTGAATATAAAGACAATGGTCGATGCTTCACATTATTTGTAGTTGGAAGAGGACCGTATTGAGGCCTCTAAACCTAATACTAACATCGATATGATGGCATCTAGCTCCAAAGGTGCTCCCAAGTTTCAGCGAAATTTTTCTTGCAAAGAAAAGAAAAGAAAAGGAAAGAAAGAAAATTATGTCCCAAAGAAAGGTAAAGGTGCTCGTTTTAAGAAAATTGAGAGTCACCATGGAAAGGGTAAGGGACTAGCTCGTAATCCCTCAAAAAGAAGAACATGGTAAATGTGAAGTGTTACAACTGTGGCAATAGGGGGGCACTTTGCACGTGACTGCAATGAACCAAGAAAGACATAAGCCCTAAATGCATTTTAAAATGCTATTTATGTTTTGAGTTTTGTACTCTTAACTGAATCTAATCTTTTGTGGACTATTGATTCAGGAGCCATAAACCATGTAGCAAGAGACAAAAGTTCCTTTGTGGAATATTATGGAACTAAGTGCATCTATGTGGGAAACAATGTAAGGATTAAAGTTAAAGGCTTTGGCACCTGCAAGTTGTGTATTCGTGGTGGTCAAATCTTGTATCTATATGATGTATTGTTTGCTTCAGATATTCAACGAAATCTAGTCTCTATACCTGATCTTTTTAGTTGTGGATTTGTTATGTATTTCCATGATACGACGATTGAATTATTTTTAAATTCAATATATTATGGATGTGGTAATTTGTAAAATGGTTTATTAGTACTTGATGTAGATTATGTTTCATGTAGTAAATTATAAAGTATCAGTTTTTCCCTCATTACTTGTTCTAGAAATTCACATGAAGAAGAGAATATATGGCATGCTAGATTAGGCCATATAGGACAACATAGATTGGATAGATTAGGAAAATAAAGCTTATTGGGCCAAGTTGCAAAAATGAATCTACCAACTTGTGAAAATTGTCTTGCAGGAAAAATGGCAAGAAAAACATTTGAAAAAGTGATTAGAGCTAAAAATCTATTGCAATTAATTCACTTTGACATATGTGGTCCAATGAATGTTAGGGTCAGACATAGAGGTGTTTATTTCATCACTTTCGTTGATGATTATACTCGTTTTAGTTTTGTTTATTTGATTTTTTATAAGTTAGAAGCTTTAGAGTGCTTCAAAAGATATTTGAACTTGGTTAAGAATCAATTAGATAAAAAAGTTAAAGCATTAAGAACCGATAGAGGTCACGAGTATTTATCTGAACAATTTAAATTGTTGTGTGATGAAAAGAGAATTGAGAGACAATTGACCATTCCACATACTCTACAACAAAATGGTGTTGTAGAAAGAAGAAATAAAACTCTTCTAGAAATGATTAGGTCAATGATGGCAGGGGTAAAGTTGTCAATCACCTATTGGGGTGATTATGACACCCCAACCCCACTACCGGGTGCCACCGTAATCTACCCCCGGCCTGTCTCGAAGGACAGTTATGCCCTGCTAACATAAAATATTAAAATAATATTGGATGCCCTGGGTAGGGTCCAGGCTTCGTCGCCTTCGACTGTTGAGAACTCGGGTTTAAAATACCTAAGCAGCAAAAATTTACTCGATTCTCGAACCCGATTAGGCCCTTAAAATATAAATTCAATTTCAAATAAATAAATACATACCCAATACAATACTCCAATGGTCAAGCATATCTAGTTCACATTCACTGAGTTACTCATAGTGAGAATCTTATCTTGATCTAAACCAAATTTTATTTAATTCATTGTCGTCTCCCATAGTCAAATACAAAACATATAAATTACATAAATAACACAAGACACGACCTACATTTTCACTGCCCGCAATCACTGTTGACCGGCGACCCTTCCACCAATACCGCTTTCCCTTTCTTAGATCCCGATCCATCTGTTGGGTTAATGGAAGTGAAGGGGGTGAGTTTGGGGACTCAGTAAAGACAATGCAGTAAATTAATAAGCATGACATCATAGATAAAGATGAAGTGCAACGTGCATGCAAGCCCGTCCACTCCACCTATCTCAGGCCCTAGGTGGCCCCTAATGGTTCCATCTATGACCCCGTCCTAGGACCCTCATGGTCAACAATCCACTGCCCCATGCATATGCACTTCTTCAATATCTTATACAAGTCATGACAAAAGAAATTTACACACAGAGCATATTAACCCTTACCTTAATTTGTTTGCTGCTCGATGACCAACTCTATTTCATTGTACAAATTGATAACGTACCCACAATACCTTTATCACAATTATACATATACATAAGGCTAAGTAATTAATTAATCAGCCACTGTCTAAATTCATTAATTTAACTAATTTACTAATCCAACTAATTATCTTAACTAATTAACTTACTAAACTTAATTAATTAAAATAAACTTCAACTTAACTACTAATTAATTTAGCTAATTAATTAATTAACTAATTAAAATAATTAATTAATCTAAATAAAATAAAATTCTGTAATATTCTTACCTCACTGATGAGTCTTCTTTTTTGCTTTTACTTTGTGATTTCACTGTCGAGTCACACCTCCATCCCTTTCCTATTTATAGCTTCAATTGCCCTGGCCGTCACTCCATACATATACATATACATATTACATTTAGAGTAATTCTCGACCATGAACTTCTCAGAAGCTTGGCCAACACGCCTATGCATACATCATATATTATATCTTATCTATATATTATATTATGCTTTCCTTCCACTCCATGTGCTTGCAATTTATTTCAATGCGCATTTCAATGTGCACCACAGATTCTCATCCCTTGGTTGATGCCCACGATTACCAATATATATATATATTCTTTATATATAATATATTATATCTATATAATGTACTATATTAATATAAAAATTATTTACTAAAAATCTCATTTAGGTATTGCTTTAATTGCAACTATATCTTAACATCAAATTAATAATTATTGAGATACTTAAAACTCATAATTAATAACTCCAAATTACTCGATAAGGCCGATTTCATCCTTGTGCCTGCATGAGGTCTTTATTCCACCCAAAAATGCTTTAGAGTTGCCTTCTTGGCAAAATCGAACCACCCCTAGGGTCTTCTCAGCTTCCTGGAGGTTTGTTACAACCATTTGGTACTAACATTTATTTAGGCTTATATAAAAATTATTTCAGAATTTATTTCCAATCTAACTGCTTTCAGCATCATCAGTCTCATCTCGAGACGCTCACCAATCTTATGCCTTCTTCCTTAGACATCCCAGTCTCGAGGCATTTCCTGCCGTCGATTCAACAATTTATTATTTTTCTCAAAATTACACATAACCTAGTAAATCATCTTAAAACTCATAAATTAATTATTTTCAAAATCAGGAATGTTACAATTATGCATTGTTGACAGCTGCCTATTTACTCAATTTAGTACCCTCCAAATCTGTACCTTCTACTCCATATGAGTTATGGACCGGAAGGAATCCTAATCTAAGTCATTTAAGAACTTAGGGATGTGTAGCCTATGTTCATGATCCTTCTCATAAGTATGGAAATAAGTATGGAAAGTTGGGTCTGAGAGGCAAAAAAAGTATATTTGTAAGATACTTAGCACACTCAAAAGGATATGTCTTTATTGGTGATCAAGCAAGCATGAGTGTTACCAAGTTTGAATATCGGTGTAATGACTCGCCCTTTCCAACGTGTTGTTATTCTCGAGATTTTTTTTTTCTATCACCACAATTTCCTCCATATAAAATCCTCATAAATACATTCAACATTCCAAATGAAAGCTAAGGAAATGTAACATAAACACTTGTGGAAGCTAGAATCGAAACCTAAAAGATATTGTAATTTCATACAAACACGATTGTGCATTATTATTCTCAAAAACCAATAAATTACAACATCTGATAGGTGAAATAACATATAAAATTACTTCAGACATAGGGAACATCATGAATTGAAACTAAACTACGCTTCGACCATTCCTTTTCCTTTCTCATTACTCGATTTACCTAGAACGTAAAATATTTCTGAGACAGAAATCCAAATTAGAAGATGAATCTTCTAGATGAGGGTTAAAATAAATTTCATGAATGAATGATCCATGGACATGAATAAACAGACAACTTAGTGTAGCTTTCACCGGCATTCTAGTCCCGACACGAAATCCTAGACAGTCATCCCGGCAATTCTTACGGCATAGGAGACTTCTGCAGTATTCGGCAAACTTCCTTGGGGAAATACGACTACACTACTAGGGAAACATCTTACCCTCTCATGTTTAACATGAATGACAGAAATCACTATATGCCAGCAATATAATGCTAAATGAAATATCACAACTATCGATGCCATAAAACATATATAGATATGACAAGATGTACATAAATTGCATATAATTTGGTAACCCTCGTGAAAATCATACTCAATTTAGACAAAAAATATTCCGTATAAATTTTTGAGAAAAATCACTCACCTTAATTCAAATTCTCAAACTTTCTTGAAATGGGTGGTGCTCTATTTATATTTGAATGCCACCCCTTCCCAAAGGACTTGTCTTTGGAGAAACGGTGCATGGAACCTTCCAAGTAACCACCCATAACCAACTTGGTGTTACCACCCATCATGGTGACCTTTCATCCATAAGGGAGAGAGAGAGAGAGAGAGAGAGAGAGAGAGAGACTTATGTGTTGCCATGTGTCAGCACGTGGTTAAGTCACATTTTAATTGCCTAGTGGTCCATGTATGCTACCATGGCATCACCCGATGACGTGTCACTGCCACCTCACTTGATGACACGCCACTCAGCTAGTGTTACTCCCCCGAGATGGGTCTAGCTACCTTGAGTTGACTTGAGCTAAAGTGAGCTCGGTGAGCTGAAGTGAGTTAGCTTAAGCTACCGTGAGCTACTCAAAACTCACATTGAGCTTTCTCTAGCTATCTCATGAGCACATTACTACTAAGCTTCAATTTATGATCCATCTGATCAAGTTTAACTTGTGCGTAAACAAGTATTCACTCAAATTCCAACAGAAATAATGGGTTCTGAAAATCAAGCGAAAGGCTAATGGATCCATTGAGAGATATAAGGCATGTCTAGTAGCCAAGGCATATACTCAGTAGGAAGGAATTGATTATAAGGAAAAGTTTTCTCCTATTGTAAGACTTACCTCTATACGCCTTATCCTACTAATAATGGCAAGTTTAGATTTGAAATTACATCAACTAGATGTGAAAATGACATTTCTAAATGGCAAACTAAAAGAAAAAATTTATATGGAACAATCCAAATGTTTCATAGAATAGGGTCAAGAGCACAAAGTGTGCAGACTTATGAGATCCATTTATGGATTGAAATAATCTTCTTGACAGTGGTACTTAAGGTTTTATCAATCAATTATCTCATGTGATTTTCAAATGATTGATGAAGACCATTGCGTATATGTCAAAAGATCTAACGATAAGTTCATGATCTTATCTCTTTATGTTGATGACATACTTTTGGCTGGAAATGATAAGAAGTATCTTTTGAGTATCAAAAAATGTTTATCCTCCAATTTTAAGATAAAGGCCTTAGGTGAAGTAACATATATTCTTGGTGTTAAGATCAAAAGAGATCATTCAAAGAAATTGTTAACTCTTTCTCAAGAGCCATATATTCGAAAAATTCTTGAAGGATTTCATATACAAGATCGCAAGCCTGTAGATACTCCAATTGCTAAAGGCGAAGGCTTAACTAGAAGAATGTGTCCTAAAACTCCATAAGAAAACGAACAAGTTAGAGTTCCTTATTTTAATGCTGTGGGTAGTCTTATGTATGCTATGATGGACACAAGATTGAATATCTACTATGCAGTTAGCATGGAAAGTCACAAATACTACAATAAGGTACTTGAATGTTACAGTGGATTATTCCTTCTGTTATCAAGGAAAAGATTTGCACATTGAGGGATATACTGATGTTGACTAGGGAGGAGATTTAAATGAAAGAAAATCTACCTCTGGATATGCTTTCTACTTGGCAATGGAGCTATTTCTTAGAGTAGTAAGAAACAAACTTGTGTAGTTTTGTCTACCATGGAAGTCGAGTTTGTAGCATTATCAGTAGCTGTATAAGAAGTTATTTGATTGAAGAGGTTTCTGAACAAATTGAGAGTTGTGAATGACTTGTCGAATTCTATTATTTGAATTGCGATAGTCAAGCTGCAATAGCATTCACTAGGGATCCCAAATATTATTCGAAGACCAAACATATTAACACAAAATATAATTTTGTAAGAGATATTGTTGCATAGAAGAAGGTGCGCCTAGAGTATATCTCCACACACAAAATGATAGCAGATCCATTCACAAAACCCATTCCAAGAGATTTATTTCAGAGTCGTGTTAAATTCTTGGGAATGCAAAAATGTTAAATTTATTTTTGTGAACATTGATGTGTAATATTATTATTTTTCCAATTTACATCAATAAATGATTCATGTGTTTTTTTTAATAAATGCCAATTGTGTTTAGTGCACAAATTTGATAATGTTTGCACATATATACAATGCTTTGTGCATATTGTTGAATGCAATAATTAAAGGTATGACGGACAGATGGTTGGCTTTCTCACACAAGCAACCACATCTATGATTGAGTGATGCATAGATGAAAGATGAGTTTTAAGCATATCGCAAAGGCAAGCTAATGAGAGCTCAAAATTAAAACAAAATCGCCTTGATGAGTTATCAAGATGAGGCTATAAAGGGTAGCCGAAAGGTGAAAGTCTCACTTCTCACCTTATCTGTCTAAGAATGCCAGGTGGAATTCATGTTTAACAAATATGTGAAAAGTAGAGTTGTGGACTCAAGTTAGATACTAAGTGTATTTGAACTATCACCTGTATGGTATTTATATAATGAAAGATATACACTCCATGGGAAAAAAGAGAATAATATCATATCACATGTTTCATATATGTGTGCAAAGTTCGACCAAAACAGGGTAACAAAAGATATGGATCTTTTCTTTTAGTTGTGTAAGACCCTCAAGGTCACAAGGATCTCGTATAATACCCTTTGACCTTTAACTGTTTTTTGAAGTTATGATCCAATGCAGCTATGTTGGAATGCTAACAAAGACTATGTGTGATCCAGTTGGATGGAGCATATTTGGAAAAGCGATTGAATTATGATGGAAAGATTTCAAGAAGAAAGGAAGATCTATTTGAGTATCATATTTGGATGTATTCACAGGTTAATCAATTATAGTCATTTGTTGAATTATAATTGTGAATACAAATTTTATTGAATAAGTGATAAATTAAATTGAGATCTAAATATGAATAAATGTGACTTGATAGTTTTGGGGGTATAGCATATAGACTCTACTTGAATAATTGAGCTGCTATATATACCTAACAATTGTATAATAACAAACTCTCGAAGTAAAGAGTATGCCAGTCACATGGTCTATCTGTCTGTATGGAACTTACAGAGAAATGAGAGTATATGGGTACGTGAACTCGTTATGTGCGAGTGAAAGATGCAGTAAATTCGAGTTGTGTACCCAGGTTGATCTACCCATAATGGGTTTCAAGTCCAAATCTAGACCCAAATCCAAATCAAACCTAAATTTTGATATGCAACTACTGTGTGCAATTGCAAAGAGAACAATTGTCGATTGTAGTTGAACTCCATTTCCTCCCTTCATGGAGGAAGTGGGCAGATGGTTGAAACCACTCGTATATCTAGTATATAAATTAAATTACTTGTATATACAGAAAAGATGATAATGCAAAAACGAATATAGAAAACGGGTCTATAGAAACTCTCAAAATTTTTTAAAGAATTCTTTGTGTGCGTGTGAGGCTTTTAGGCTGTGGAAACAAATTATTTCCACTATGATTTCGTTTTATACTAGTAATTCAACCAGTTGATCCGACTTTCGTTGTGTAAACCAGGTAAGTCCGATTCATTTATGATTAATTTAATTTCATAGTTTTCTTACAAATAATATGACCAAATAAGTAATCGAAAGGTAGAATGCTTCAAGATAAAATTCTGCCTTCAGCAATTTTTTGAGTTTATGCTTCTTACTTGAAGGAGTAATTTTGTCTTAACCATCTCAAAGATCTTCGACGAGAAGATAAAATTCCACACAAGTTTTTCTAACTCTATAATTTGATTGGGTCAATAATTAAACACCCAATCCGATTGCACGTGGACCCAATCCTCCATTAATTAATTTCTGCTTCAATGTGATGATTACCAAGTGATTATGAATCAAGGCTTTGTGTTGGAGATGCACTGAATATGTTTGTCCAAAAGGATAACAGAAGAACCAGGTGCTTGCTGGGGTCTTAATTTCTAAGCTCTTTATCATTCGATGACCACCAGAGAACTTCGCTAGGATGATTGTTGAGTGGACACGCTCCAAGCAACAAAGAACTTCGCAGACCAGAGCCTAAAATAGGGGTAAAATAGCATCAATGGTTATCGACCTTTATATTAAGATACAAAAAGATCATTGAACTTCAATTTGTTGTAATCAAAAGATCTTTAAATTTTAATTTAATATATAATTTCATAATTATCATTAAAAGAGATTAACAAAATATTGACATAACTAATAACATGGACGACAAATTAGCACAAAGTCATTGAAATTTGTGCATAAGTACAAAAAATGTCAATAAACTTTGCACTAAAACATAAAAAGGCTATTGAACTTTATACTAAAATACAAAAATATCAGTATTTAGTTAGATATTTTAACTGTAATTAACAAAAATTATAAAATTATATATTAAATTAAAATTTAGTAACTTTTTTATACCTTAATGCAAAATTTAGTGACCATTTATGACATTCAGTCATTAAAAAGGATGTAACCTCCCATGCCAGTAACGGGAGACTAATTAACCTAAAATCAATACAAAAAAAAAGGGGGGATATTCATATAATACAAACACTTAACTAATTAGGTATTTTTTTGGTTGGGTATATTTAACAAGTATTTAGGTTTAGCTCTTAGTAATGCCTTCCTATTTAATTTGAGGATTGATTATGGTCATTTGAACTATCATTTGTCATTTAGAATTTGAAATTCCAAATCTACCGTTCACTACTTAATGGTTAGAAGTTGAAACTATTTGGGTTTTTGTCCAAATTCACCTTGAACTTGTACCCATGAAAGGATTTGAGATGATATCTCTATGTACTTGCATTTGAAATGACAAAATTCAAAATACAAATATTTGAAATGACCTCATTGAAAATCTCTCTATCCGAATCCTCTAGAAATTAATCTTTGGGTTGAACCTTCATATGGTCATCAACGACACCACACACACATACATACATACATACATTTACCTGCTTTATCCCCTCGGAAGAAAAGGTTGATGCTACCAAGTAGACCACCCAACTCCATTCCGGAGAGAGAGAGAGAGGGAGAGAGAGAGAGAGATTACGACTTAGGTCTCTTCTCTGATATTCATTACCGCTGAATCATTTACAGTTTAACAAGATGTGCATTCAACTAAATTATTCAGACAAAACTGTCGCATATACAGCAGAAATGTGCATCTCAGAGGCTGCCAAGGTCTAATTTTGAACTGTCTCAGAGCAGGAGTTGGAAAAACATCTCCATAATGTTTATTAATCAAACTTAATCCACTATTAAGGTTATTTATCAGCAGCTATAAGTCCTCAAGGCATTCCTTCTCTCTTCTACCTGCAACCATTCTACAAGGAAGACATTAATTATCAGACATGCCAACAACGAAAACAAAAACAAGGGTCGCTGATGAAATAAGAAGAGTGACAGAGACTGAGAATCAGCCGCTGCCGCCACCACTGCCAAATTGCTTCCGAATATCCTTGAATGATATTATTGCAGATCCCCTCCTTTTAGCCGTCGGCTGTGAATGGTGTTCCCTCCACCCTGTCATATAAATAACCTACAAACAAGGTTGAGTAAGAAAATCAAGCCACATCTTTTCAGCACTTAAAGAAAGCCAAAGAAACAATTCTCTTACCTTTCTTGCCTTTTTGTGTTACTCAAAATCAAAATGAGATTATCTAGGATGAGTGAGCTACAAATGTTTAAACTGAAGGAAGCAGAGCCATTAATGCTCTCCCTTACCCAGGGACGGAGTCAGGATTTCGATTCAGTGGGAAAGAACTTAAATACAAAAAGTATAATTTCCAAAATAAGATAATAATGATAACATTAAAATGCAATTTTTTTTTTTACAATTATTGCTTACGGCTTTTCATACTTCGATAACACCACATAATGACCTCATTCACAATTTTATTAAATACATTATTTTCAACATACACAACTAAGCTATTATTTATTCATTGGTCTCCAATCCTATTACGCAATCAATTCTTCACAATATGTATTGTAGAAAATACTTTTTCAACTGTAGCAGTAGCAATCGAAAGAGTTAATGCCAAAGTCACAAGCTTATAAACTAATGGGTACACTATATATTTTTTTTTCATCACAACCAACTTCTGTCCAAGTTCATTGAGTCCCCGTAATTCTTCAAACTCTTTGTTGGAGTGCATATAAAAAATATAAGTTTGAAACTGATCATCAAGTGCCATGAGCTCTCCTCTTGAAAAATCTTCAGGATAATACTCAGCAAGACAAATTAATTTTTCTTCATTAAAAGCAGAAAATGAATTATTTGGGCATAAGCATGCTATAAAAAAAAGTAACTCAGTACTAACCTTAGAAAAACGGTCATTCAATTCTTGAAGTTGCATATCAATGATAGCATATAACAAGTCCACACCAAAGTGATGCAAATTTGTCATTTCTTCAGTATTACGCCGTGAGCGACCTCGGTGTATAAAAACACCATCCATGTCGGGAAGATTAATATTCTACTTTTCACAAAAGAAACAACTGCTTTCAAAAACAAATCCCACTCATTGTCCCTCATCACTTGGAGTCTTTGTTTGCATATATTCACTAAAATAATGGCATTTACAGTATCTTGATTTTTCCTTTGTAATGCCTTGGTCGATTCATTTGAAATCGCTAAGATGGTTCTCGTAAGACGTAGATTAAATGCAAATTCAAATGACTATATTGAGTCCAATAAATAATCTGCCTCATATTTTTGTTCAGTAGATCCATCATTAACAATCATTTCAAGAACATCAACTATAGGCGAGAACATGGAAATCAAACTAATCAAAGTACCATAATGCGATCCCTAACGAGTATCACCAAAACGCGTAATAGTACTTTGTTGATTAAGACCCCGACCACTTGAAATCTCACCATTATGGAGTGCTTAAAAAATTATGGCTTCTTGTTTCTCTCGCAAAAGATCATAATGTTTCGATGATGCTTCAACAATATTCACCACTCTAGAAACCAAATTAAAGAGCAATTAACTTGCACATGCTTCTTTGCTACAACTACAAGTGCCAATTGAAGTTGATGAGCAAAACAATAAACATAAAAAGCACACGGGTTCTCTTTCAAAATAAGTGTTTTGAGACCATTAAACTGACCTTGCATGTTGCTAGCCCCATCATAACCTTGCCCCCGCAATCTAGACATACTCAACCCAAATTTGGAAAATAATTTATCTATAGCAGCCTTAAATGATAAGGCAGTACTACTGGAAACATGTTTAATCCCAACAAACCGTTCAACTACATGTCCCTTTTTATTCATATAAGGCAAAATAGTATACATCTGTTCCTTTATTGAGATATCCTGAGATCCATCAATTAGAATTGAAAAGAATGCATCACCAACATCTTTTATGATAAGATCAATCGTTTCAATAGCAGCGGCTTTTACAATATCTTTCTGAACATTAGGTGATGTTAACTTGAGATTTTCATGAGCATGTTTCAAAGTAACAACCTTAATCTCCTTGTTATGATTGGCTAGAAATTGCAATAGTTTGAGAAAGTTACCTTGATTATTTGAATCTTTAAACTCCCCATGACCATGAAGGGCTAGTCTTTGCCGTAGAAGAAGTCGAACATAATCAATTGATGCATTTAGACGAATTCGATAATCACACCGTGTTTGTTCTGATTACCTGAAGAAAACTGTCTCAATATTTTGCTCTTGATTCATTAAGACTTCACAATTGCTTCGAGCTTGATTGTGTGCACTATTGGCATCTCCAACATGAACTTAAAATCTATCTTTCTTTTTAAAATTATTGAACCTTTCTTTCACAAAAGAATCACCACCTCCTTGTTCCCCATTATTTGTTTTAAAAAGATAACAGTATAAGCAAAATACGACATCTTTACTTATACTATATTTCAACCAATCACCAAATTCATTGAATCAAGCTGTAATGAATCGTTTTGATTTCGAGACTGACACGGATCTCTTTGCAAGTAGGCTCTTCTAATTTAATCTCTAAGATTAACATTGTAATCCATTATTGGAGTTCTTAGCCCGGGATCCGTAAGAAGTTGTGCAATATCAATTTGCTCAATACTTCATTTGTTAACTTGTTCATTTTCTTCAATATGAATTTCCTTCATACTTCCTTTCTTTACTTTACAATTATTTTCAATACTTGCTTTCTTTGTATCAACTCCGCCTGGGGATGTTATCCACTACCAGTCCCAAGCCCGAATAAAGGAGGAGGGTTGGGTTTGGTAGCCGACAACCAACGTAAAACCTAGTCAGATCCAAAACATGAACTCTAGACAAACTATGAAAAACCGTTGGGGCGTAACCCTTTATAGAGACGTGCAACACTGCCCGCGTATAGTGTCAAGTGAGCTAGGGCCGCTGCATCGGCACCGGATGTAGTGACAAATGAGAAAGGGTCCCCGCATTTGCTTGGACGGATGTGGGTAAAGAAGCTAGTCCAAAATCGAAACCAAAATAAAAAACAAAATCAAAATAAAAAAACAAAATCAAATTCAAAGTGAAAGCCAAAACCAAAATCATAGATTAAGGATTGGGTAATGGAACATAGAAACATTAACAGACAAAGTTATGGAAGTGGTAGATGTGATGATTAGGAGAAAGATTAATATTATGTGCCTTTAAGAAACGAGATGGATAGGGAAAAAAATAAAAACTTTATCAGAAACTGAATATAAAATATGGTACACATGAAATGATCGAGCGAAAAATGGAGTGAGGATTATTATGGATAAAAGCTTAGTAGATGAGGTAGTGGATGTAAAGAGAATAGGGGATATGATTATTATGGTGAAAGTTGGTATAGGAAAAATGACTATGAATGAAAAAATGACTGAATATCTTTAGTACATATGCACCACAAGCGAGGTTAGGTGATGAGATAAAAGCAAAATTTTGGGAGGACTTAGAGGGACTCATATAAATGATATCAAGAAGAGAGAAAGTTATTATAAAAGGTGACTTAAATGGTCACATGGGTAGAGACGAAAATGGCTACAAAAAGGTACATGGAAGGTATGGATTCGGGGAAATTAATAACAAAGATAAGTCTATTCTAAATTTTGTTATGGCATATGCACTCAAAATAACCAATACAAGGTTAAAAAAAGGGACGAATACTTAATCACATATAAAAATGTCGCATCAAGCACCCAAATAAATTACTTCCTCATGAGACAAGAGCATCGATTATGTTATAAGGATCGTAAGGTGATACTGGGGGAGTGTTTGACTACTCAACATAAACTTTTGATACTTGACGTCCAAGTAAGAAATTGGAAGAGAAAAAATCACATAAAACAAAATCCAAAAATTAGGTGGTGGGATTTAAAAGGGGAGAAACAACTAATCTTCAAGGAAAAATTAAAAGGTAGAAGGGAATGGAATGGAGAAGGACAGACAAACCAAATGTGAAGGAAAATGGCTACTGCCCCGAGAAGCATGGCAAAGGTAGTTCTTAGAGAGACAAATGGTAGAGCTCCAAACCTTAAGGAGTCTTGGTGGTGGAATGAAGAGGTACAATTGAAAATTAAAAATAAGAAAACTTGCTATAAGGCTGTATATTATCAGTGCAACAATGAAGAAAATCTAAAAAATTATAAAAAATAAAAAAAGGCTGCAAAAAGAGCTGTTAGTGAAGCAAGATCAAAAGCATATGAGAATCTATATAAACGACATGATACAAAAGATGGAGAAAGGGATATATATAAATTAGCTAAAGTAAGAGAAAGAAAAACAAGGGATCTAAACCAAGTAAAATGCATAAAAGATGAAAACCAAAATGTATTAGTGAATGAGGGAGCGATTAAGGAGAGATGGAAGGAGTATTTCACAAAATTATTTAATGATGGTGGGGATACAAGAGTTAGGTTGGGACATCTTAGTAACTCCGAAGGGAACGTGAGCTATACATTTTATCAACGAATAAGTTCAAATGAAATAAGACAATCATTTAAAAAGATGAAAAATCATAAGGTGGTGGGACCAGATAATATATCAATAGAAGCATGGAAATGCATGGGAGAAGAGAGCATCTTCTGGTTAACGAAATTATTTAACACGATCCTTAAATAAAAAAAGATGCTAGATGAGTGTAGGAAAAATACTTTGGTTCCTATATACAAGAACAAGAGAGATGTTCAAAACTGTGAAAATTACAGAGGAATTAAGTTAATGAGCCATACCATGAAAATCTAGGAGAGAGTAATAGAGCAGAGACTCAGAAAATAAATAGATGTCTCGAAAAATTAGTTTGGTTTTGTGCCTGGTAGGTCAACATTGGAAGCTATATATCTACTGAGGTATCGGGATCATCAGAAGGACCTGCATATGGTATTTATAGATCTCCTATGATAGGGTCTCTAGAGAAGTATTATGGAGGATTTTAGAGAAGAAAGAGGTTCGAATAACCTATATACAAGCTCTTAAGGACATGTATCACGGTGCAGAGATAAGGGTCAGAACATGCGGAGGGGATATTGAACCGTTTAAAATTATAATGGGACTGCATCAAAGTTCTGTACTAAATCCATACTTATTTACTTTAGTAATGGATGAACTCACTAAACACATTCAAATAGAGGTGCCATGGTGTATGCTATTTGCAGATGACATAGTGTTGGTGGATAAAACAAGAGAAGGAGTGAACACTGAACTTGAGTTGTGGAGAAATAATTTAGAATCTAAGGAATTTAAATTAAGTAAAAGGAAAACAGAATATATGGAATGTAAGTTTAGTAAGAATGCAAGAGTAGAGGATCTTATAATAAAATTGGAAGACTAAATCTTACAAAGAAAAGACCATTTTCGATATTTGGGATCAGTGATTCAAAACGATGGAGATATTCACGAGGATGTCATACATAGAATTAAGGCAAGTTGGCTAAAATGGAGAAATGTATCAGGGGTGTTATGTGATTGTAAAATCCCATTAAAACTGAAAGGAAAATTGTATAGGACAGCTATAAGACAAGTCTTATTGTATGGCTCAGAATGTTGGGCAATCAAATACTAGCATGAGCAAAAGATGAGCGTAACGGAAATGAGGATGCTAAGATGGATGTGCGGCTATACAATAAAAGATAAAATTAGAAATGAGGTTATTCGTAATAAGGTAGGAGTAGTGCTAATCGAGGAGAAGAAGAGAGAGACTAGATTAAGATATGGTTTGATCATGTGAGAAGGAGACCAAGAGACGCTCATGTGAGGAGAGTTGATGAAATTGAACAATTAGTTAAAAAAAGAGGTAGAGGTAGACCCAAGAAAACTTTGGGAGAGACATTAAAATTTGATATGAAGTATATGGACCTAAATGAAGATATAACAAAAGACAGAAATATATGGAAGTCTAGAATTCATGTACCCGACCCCACATAGTGGGATAAAGGCTGGATATGTCGTTGTTGTTGCTTTCTTTGTATCATCATTCTCTTGAATATCATGATTATCATCTACCTCAACACTTATTTTCTTTCCCCGATCCTCACTGTTTTCTTCAATTGAAAATAGGGACTTTCTTTTAAAATCTCTCCATATCTTCCTAAAAATTAAACAAGAATTGCATAAATAATCAATGATTAATATTTTATATCCAAGAAAAATAACCAATACCAGCCACATCCGCTGCCACCGGCGATTGGCGACGACCACCGCCAACCAGCGATTTCCATGATCAGATGCTACCGTTTGAAACGCTAAGCTAACAAGGTTAATATATCCAAAAATGGGCCAGATCTAACGGCTGGATTGCTATAGATCTGGTTTTTAATTTCTGATCAAAATGAAAAAATAACCAGTCAATATCGACCAATGCGGCCGGTGGTTTTTTGGCGATTAGTGGCAACCACCCAACACCCTTACCCCCATCGACCAACATATCCCAAAACTAGCAAGATCCAATGGCTGAATCTCCATAGACCAGCTTAAACTTTCGACCAAACCCAATTACGTGTAAATACATATATATATCACGAATCTATACTGAAAATAGGACTGATGAAACTAAAAATCATATCTTCTTATAGATCGGGGTTGCTTTCACGGTGAAAATGCGGTTGGATCTAAGATCGAACAGCTGGATTTCACAAAATCTGTGCACTTGGAAGAGAGAGAGAGAGAGAGAAAGTGAGTGTAACGAGAAGAAGAACAGAAAGGAAGCTGGGAGTGGGTGGGACCGTGGGAGGCTAGAGCCCTAATGGGGTCAACTGGTCAAGTGGGCTTGGGCCGTATCATAACCTTGGGTTGGGGGGCTAGCAACATATAGGGTTATAAAAAATTGGGTTGGACATAAAACTATTTTTTTTTTGTCTGGGCCTCACTTGTCTCCGCCCCTGCCCTTACCCATACAAGCATAAGCTTTGACTTGGTAATGGGCAAGAAAGAATAGTTAACAAATCACAGCATCCTAACTGTAAGGCCCTTCATACTACGAAAGGTGTGCAACTCAAATCATATTTTCCATAAATGAAGTAACACAAATCATGTTTTCAACCCATAGGTTAACAATACATGTAATGACCTGGTTATCCAAGATTTAACGTCAATTTGTGAGTTTGAGGTATTAGGTAAAAGATGTTAAATTTAATGTATTTTTGAATGAGGCAGTGATAGCAAATATCTGAAAATTTTGAGGTTTAAGTGTAATTTTGGAAATTGGGAGTAGGATTCTCTTAAATATAAAATATGCACAATAATAAGTGAGGAAGGCTGTAGGTCGGGCAGTCGCACGTGTGCGCGTAAGGGAGGAGTTCGTGGATTTGATTCTGTGCGCGAGCACGGGAGGAAAAAGGCTGGATTTTTTCCAGCTAAGCCAGGCGCCAAACAGTGTTGTTTCGGGGGCCACGAGGGCGCCATGAGCTCAGGCTGCACCATGCGCGCGCTGGTTGTGCCACGCAAGGCCCACACAGGCCTTGCTACTACGCCAAGTGATGCAATTTCATGCCATCACATGGCATTTTTGCCCAAGCCTATAAATATCAATGGGGGAGGAGGTTGGGAAGGAAAATGGAGAATGGGGAGGGAGGCAGCTAGCTTAGTGGGGAATCTGAACAACGCGGTTAAGATAAATGCAAAATTAATTAGAATTAAATAGAAGTTAGTTTTGGTAATATTTAATTTAAATATTTTTGTTGTCTTTGAAAGCTTAATTTTATTAATTATTAAGAAAAGGCTTGAGCTGAGCCAGCGATAGCCCTAATACTATAAGAGATTTAAAAGTGGAAATCTAAGGCAAGTTCCTATCACCCTCTTTCCATTTGGCCAACTCTCTATACTTTTTATGCAAGTTTTTCTCCTTTCCATGCGAGTTCTTATACTCTCTGATTGTTTGGTCAATTGGTTCCTAGTCGGTTTATGATTTACACTTAAAAATCCTTATCCTTGGACACTTGCTTAATTTTATAGGGTTTGGATCGCTCTATAATTTTTTTGTGGAATGATGTCTAACCATGCGGGAATAGGTTCCTAATGGTGTTGGGGTGGTGTTTGTATGCTTTACAACTTTATTTTATTGTTGCATGGTTATGAGTAGTTGGCATTTGGGGGGTTCATGTGTTGAATATGCAAGGGCAAGAGCTAGGTATGTCGTGGGTGTGCGTTTAGAAAGCATCTGCATGACATCTGTATTCCTATGTGGGCGTAGCATGGCTTGATGCGTGGCTTATGGGAGTTATGTATTATCGTTAATGTTGCAATAGCATTGCATCCTTATGTGCTGCATTGCATAGTTATTATTGCGCGTGGCGAATTTATTCACAAGATGTACATCCACAAGCTTCGATGATGGGAGGACCATCCCAAGGGAGCTTTGGCTCGGTTGTTGTGGGAGCTTTGGGCTCGGGATATGCTAGCCAATTCATGGCTACATGCAGGTTGGTATGGAACCTTGGGTGCCAGTCTGTCTTATGTGTGGGCCCTCGGTTCATTATTTGTGCATTGTTGCATGTGTTATTTTGTGGTCTAAGTTGTGGTTTATGGCACAGTTTGTGTGCGGAATGCGGGCAAGGTAGTCTCTAGTCTTGTAGCATTTTTGTTACCCTATATTTGCTAAGTCTTGTGACTCACTTTTGCTCTCCAACATTCCAGGTAGGGGAAAAACGAAGATCGAGGGCAATGTCTAATATGATACGGTAAAGTGTGTATAAGGCAATCCTAACCGAAGACCCTTGGGAGGGTGGTTGTTGTTCTTTGGTGCAGGAGGATGTCATTTTGTTTATTTTTGTCGTTATGTATAGTAGTACCCTAGCGACTAGCTAGAGATTCTTGTTGTGTATAGTCTCCTTTGTACTTGACAGCTTATCTATGTATATTATGCTTTCGCTGTGTTTCCATATGTCCTTATCTTTTCTCCAGAGACTCCACCTCGGCTTCCCTAGCTTGAGGGTTGCCGGGCTGGGGTTCCTTATAGTACATCCCCCAATAGAGTATGAATATGTCAGCCATAGTTACATCTTAACACTCCAAGGTAATGAATTAAGATAATTAAGAAGAAAAATTTGCCTCAAAACTTGAAAGATGAAGGTAACTATTTTATTTTTTTAGAATATGATAACACTTATATAGCTGATCCCGCTAGTGGGATTAAGGCTTGAGCGGTTGCAGCATATGGTACACTAAATAAGCAAAAGTAAGATAAAAGCAGCTAACGAATATACAGAGTTTCCTTCACATCTTACGGCCATAGATTTACATAAAAAAGTGTGATTTTGTACTAGTCACTTGTGTGCAACATTGCACATAAAGATATGCAGGAGCTCGTTAAGAGATTAATTTATTGTTAATAATTGAGAAGTAGAGGGGTTCTACATCATGGCCTCAGAAGCCAAGTCACATGGAAACACAAGTGGCACCTTGGCTAGTGAAAGTACACCAAATACAAAATGCCCTTTAAGACCGTGGCTTCACTACTTTGTGTATGGCATTTGTTTTATTACCTATTTGTTGTAGTTTTCTTAAGTGATATGAAAGAAGAATATCCAACAATTGCTAATAGATTTTTTTCTTTCTTTCTTTCTTCTTCTTCTTCTTCTTTTATTTATTTATTTATTTTTTGTCATTTTTTTCCAAGAATATACTAGTTCTGTGATAAGTATTCTACTGTATGTCACCTGAAATGTTGCAGGGATGGTGCCATCTTCTGCAGCAAACATTGACTCATAGACAGCTGCAGTTGCAAGAGCTGTTTCCCTCTTCAAAATCTGACATTATTCCCAAAAAGAATTAAAAACAAAAAGCATCAACTTAATAATTTTAAAAGGGGCCATGCTCCTTAGTTTTTTAAAATTAAAAATGGATAGGAAGTTATCCAAAAGATTATGTAGTTTTCCAGTAGATCTTACATTATTCCTTTGTAAAAGAGCATTAGTTTCACCCATTGCACGCAGATGCTCTATCAGCTCCAGAGCTACACAAGTGAACAGAAAAGGGGTAGGTCTAGGATTTGATATGTGGTAAAGATTTCTGTAATAGAGACAAAAAGGGAAGAGATCTTCACATATACAAAGTATCCTATGCTATCAAATTTGGGGTTGCACAAAACTTATTTTGAGGTGATTATTAATAGGTGCTCCTGAAATGTATGCTATCAAAAAAGTTACAAAATATCATTGGCAAGAGTAGCTTAAAAACAGAAATAGGTGCAAGTGTGAGATTACCACCATTATTCGACCACAATTTTCAAATTATGTTAATTCAAGTGTATGTGATAGTCTCACCAACTAAATAAGTGTAGGATGATGCTTCTCAAATTCTTTGTAATTTCAAGCAATTTTTAGGTTTCCCAGACCCTTTTTTCCCCCTAGTTTTTGTTTAAAAATTTGAGTAAAGGCACCCTCACCTCACTTATAAGCAGATCCAAAGGACCCTCAGTACTCAGTTACTGTAATCTAGCACTTCCACACTAATACTACGATTATCTTTTAAGATTTCTAGATTAATGCCAAACAATCCTTCAAATGAATGTACTTTAAATTGAGCCACAGAGTCCAAAGGTGATGGACTCATGATGGGGAAACCCTTCCCGAATAAATCATTACAACTACTTAATCTTCCAGGGAGCCTAAGACCATAAATCACATTCCACAGTGTCTGATCTCAGTTAAGGGAAGTGAAAAGTAAGTGTTAAAGGTAGCTGAAAATCCAATTTCTTACTCATTGTAGGTTTACAAGAATATATACAAACCAATCTTCCATAATTGGAAGTTTCCTAAACTGAATTAGGGGATATTCACAAATATACAGTCAAGATAGGATCTCCTAGAAGAATTATTTAGGATGAAAATATAGAAACATGGATCATGTATATCAATCTCCAAATATGTATAGAAATCTTGGTATCTTCTAACTCTCCCCCTCAAGATTGTAAGTGGATATCTTGCATTTTAATCTTGCTTAGCAGTCTTTGACACACAAAACTAGATAATCCTTTTGTAAGAATATCTACTAGTTGATCACCAGTATGTACAAATAGGGTGCTCTAGCTTCTCCTTTATGAAATGCCAATCCACTTTTAACATGTTTTGTCCGATTATGTTGAACTGCATTATGTGCAATGCTAAAGGCCGATTTGTTGTCACAATAAAGTCTCATAGGTGCTGTCCACATGACCCTTAGGTCTTCCCGGAGTATCTTAAGCCAAAGTAATTCACAAATTCCCTGTGCCATAGACCTTGACTCTGCTTCAGCATTTGACCAGGCTACAACATTTTGTTTCTTATTTTTCCAGGTCACAAGATTACCTCCCAAGAATGTGCAATACCTTGATGTAGATCTTCTATCAACAATTGACCCTGTACAGGCTTCAAGAGACAGCTCACTCCCTTTTTTGAACAATATACCTTTACCTGATGTCCCCTTTAAATAATGCAAGATCCTGTACACTGCTCTTAGGTGAGTTTCCTTTGGATTATGCAAGAATTGACTGGCCATACTCACTGCATAAGCAATTGTTGGTCATGTATGTGATAGATAAATGAGTCTTTCAACTAGTCTATGATAATACCCTTTATCCACTGCACTATCTTTTGGGACTTCTCCTAGCCGGTGATTAAATTCAATAGGTGTGTCAACAACCCTACTTTCCAGCATATCAGTCTTAGTCAACAAATCAAATATGTATTTTTGTCGAAATATAAAGATTCTTTGCTTAGAATGAGCCACCTCAATACCCAAAAAATATTTCAATCGGTCCAGCTCCTTAATTTCAAATCCTTGACTAAACGTCCTCTTAAAAATTCCATGCCTTCCATATCATTATTGGTTACTATTATATCATCCACATACACAAATAATGCAATTACTCCCCCTGTGGTCGAGGGATGTATAAATAAGGTATGATCACCTTGATTTTGTTAATATCCCATACCAAGCATGATTTTGGTGAACCTTCCAACCCATGCTCTCGATGACTATTTCAGTTCGTATAAAACATTTTTCAACTTGCATACCACTTTTTCATTTGTCCTTGGTCCAAACCTAGGTGGTACTTCCATATAGATCTTCTCTTCTAAGTCCCCATGTAAGAAAGCATTTTTGACATCAAATTGTTGCAAATTCTAGCCTAGGTTAGTAGCCAAGGACAATAGCACCCTCATTGTGTTCGTTTTTGCTATCAAGGCAAAAGTCTCAAGATAATCCACTCAATGTGTCTAAGTATATCCCTTAGCAACCAACATTGCTTTGTACCTTTCTAAGAATCCATATGATCTATATTTCACAGTGAACACCCATTTACACCCTACCGGATTCTTTTTCTTTAGTAGTTTGACCAACTCCTAGGTTTGATTTTGTCACGACCCTAAGGGGGTATAGGGGGTACAATTGTAATTGGTGCTATTAAATAAAAGCTGTTGTACTTGGTGGTTGAGGCTTAGGCAGCCTTGCACTCTTTCTGTTAGAAAGTTACAACCGAAGAGGCACCTATTAAAGGGACTAGGTGTAAGAGGATGGGAATTATGTGAGAAAATACACTCATTCTTTCCCTCTAAACTTCCTCCCCTCTTTTTCTCTCTCTCTCTCTCTCTTCAAATTACTCTTTTTGTTCCTATAATTCCAGAATTGACCTAAGTCTCATATTTGAGACTTATCATTCTGGTATCAGAGATGGTGATCCTTAGCGGTGAAGGTGTGATCGAACCAAAGAACTAAGGACGATGATGTGAAGTTTAGATCTAGGTTAGAAAGAAATTACGAAGAAGAAACAAATCAAAGAACAAGAGAACTTGTATTACTGAAAGCAGATCACAAAGATCAAAAATACACACACTAAACGAACACTGTTGCTCTCCTTATATAGGCGCGCAACACCGCATAACAGCTATACATTTAGCTGAATAAAACATGTCAACTTAATCAAACATAAATAATAAATAAGCTGCCAGCTCTAACTATTTAACTCTTCCACATTCCCCTTCAATTTGGACTTCTGTTGCTGAAATATTCTTGTAGGTGTCTTTGTAAGGCCCAACTTAGTGCACAGCAAGTTAAATCGATCTCTAGGCAGCCCCTTAGTGAAAACATCCGCAACTTGTTCAGCAGTAGGAACATACCTGATCTCCACCTCACCATTTTCTACTTTCTCCCTTACAAAATGAACATCAACACCTATGTGTTTAGTCCTTGAATGATACACAGGATTTTCTTCCATGCTTTTGGTAGCTAGATTGTCACACCACACGATAGGAGTAGCTTCACAAGGATATCCCAGCTCTTGCAGTAGATTCTTCAGCCACACAATTTCAGTTACTCCCAAGGCAACAGCTCGGTATTCAGCTTCACCCACTGAACGGGCTACAACTGATTGCTTCTTTGATCCCTATACAACAAGATTCTTACCAATGTAGACACAAAAACCGGTAGTAGACCGGCGAGTAACTCTGCAGCCAGCATGGTCTGCATCTGTGTAGACCATGATGGACAAAGCTTCAGCTGAGGGAGAGAAAACGAGACCCAGACTAGCAGTCCCCTTAATATACCTCAACAACCTTTTACAAGCCAACCAATGTTGCATCTTAGGAGCAGCCATGAACTAACTCAATTTATTTACTGTAAAAGCAATATCAGGCCGAGTGTAAGTAAGATATTGCAAGGAACCAATTAGAGTACGATACAACGTAGGTTGGGAAAACAGATCTCCATCATCAGTAAGAGAAGTACCAGCAGCCATAAGAGTACTACAAGGCTTACAGTCCTACATTGATGCCTTTTCCAACAAATCACGAACATATTTGGACTGATTAAGATAGAGACTAGTGTGATCTCTATAGGCTTCAAAACCCAAAAAATAATTGACAGTTCCTAGAGTTTTTAGAGCAAAGGAACGATCTAGATCTGCTATGCAATCACGCAAAGCTACTGAGCTTGAACCAGTGATTAATATATCATCAACATAGAATAACATAAAAGTCACGTAGCTAGAAGTCCGTTTGATGAACAAGGACGGATCCGATACTGACTTAACAAAGCCTCAACACAATAGAGTTGATTTCAGCTTAGTATACCAAGCTCTTGGAGCCTGCTTCAATCCATAAAGTGACTTCCTAAGTTGACAAACATGATTAGGGAACCGAGAGTTGACAAATCCCTTTGGTTGAACCATATACACTATTTCATCCAAATCACCATTGAGGAAAGCGTTATTCACATTCACTTGCTGTATGTCCCAACCATTTTGGACAGCCAACGAAAACAATACACGAATTGTAGGAGCCTTGATTACCGGACTGAAGGTCTCACCATAGTCAACACCCGGGTTTTGGAGAAAACCCTTTGCCACTAACCGAGCCTTATGCTTTAGAATGAATCCATCAGAGTTATACTTTATCCAGAAAACCCACTTGTTCCCAATTAGATTCATGTCACGAGAAAAGGGTACTAAGTCCTATGTATGATTTTTCTCCAAAGCCTTATACTCAGCCTCCATAGCCTGAGCCCACTTTGAATCTAAAAGAGCCTCACGAACTGAACTAGGCTCACGAGAACTCACTAAGGCATGAGGGCTAGAGATGGCAATAGTCTTGGCTCGAAGTCTGGTGATCATAGGATGCACGGAGGGTGCTAGTTGAGGTTTGATAGGCTTGTTCTTAGGTAAACCAGGTTGGACAGTAGGTTGGATTGGAGGTAAAGTGCCAGGAGGAGGTAGAGAGAAACCAGAAGAATCAGAAGATTGCACGGAATGATTCACTCTCGAATCGGAAGATAGGGAATGGACTGCTCTGGGACAAAATAAAGAAGATGAAGAAGAAATATTAGGATGTAGAAAAGCTGTAGGAAGACCTCTTGAATTATGGGAGGACCCTGAAGAAGAAGACTTAGTACCAGAAAACAACTGAAGAAAAGGAAACTCAGAAGGATTAAATTCCACATGCCGAGACACATAGATTCTGCCCGAGAGATGTAGACATTTATACCTATCTTGGTGTTGACAATAACCAAGAAAGATACACTTAGAATAGTGAAAGTCAAATTTATGTCTATTATATGGCCTGGGAAGAGGAAAACAAGAGCAACCAAACGGTTGTAGCAAATTGTAATTAGGAGTACAATGATACAATAGTTCAAAAGGAACTTGAAACTGCATAGATGAGGAGGGAAGCAAATTGATAAGATATACCGAAGTCTAAAATGATTCAACCTAGAATTTTAAGGGCAAACTAGCATGAGACAACATAGTTAGGCCCATTTCAGCAATGTGACAATGTTTTCTTTCTACTACACCATTTTGTTGGTGAGTGTGTAGACAAGTAAATCTAGGTCGAATACCATGAGTTTGAAGATAAGGAATGAAAGACATAAACTCCCCTCCATTATCAGTTTGCAAGGCACAAAGTTTGGTTTTATATTGGATTTCAGCAAACTTGTGGAATACATGAAAACAGACAAGGCATCTGACTTTAATTTGAGAGGATAAAACCATGTATAATGAGTAAAGGCATCCACAAAGATAACATAGTACCAAAAGCCTTCTGTGGACAAAACAGGAGTTGGTCCCCAAAGATCTGCATAAACCAATTCAAGAGGTGTAGCAGTAATGTCATGTTTAGAAAATGGAAGTTGACTAGGTTTTCCAACTTTACAAGCATCACAAAATGACAAGTCATTGAGAGAACAAGACAAGCCAATTTTATTCAACACCAACCGTAACACATTTACAGATGGATGACACAAACGATCATGCCACTGTTTACAAACATCTGTTTTAGGTGTGGTGTGAGCTACATGAACAAATTCAGACATCTCCTGATCAAATGAGTATTGTCTGTTACATTTATTTTTGCTATTACAAGAATGAAAACAGGACACTGAAGGAGTCGAAAAGCACTCTAGAGAATAAGCCAACTTGCTATCACCAGTAGACTTAGAAGCTGGTTCCAGCCTATAGAGCCCATCCTTAAGGCTTACCTGGAGCAGCACCAGTCCGGATGTTTTGTCCTTAATAAAGCAAACATTAGAGTGAAACTTGGCAATAACATTGTGTTCACGTGTAAACTGAGACACACTGAGTAAATTTTTGGTCATACTAGGAACATAAAGGATGTTTGGCACATACAAAACATAATTTGATTGAGATAAGGTTTGTAAAGAACTAGTGCCAATGTGAGTTATAGGTAGTTGCTTACCATTACCGATAGTAACCTTATCTGCACCATGATAAGGCGTATGTAAGAACAGGTTATTCAAGCTTGAAGTAATGTGATTCGTGGCTCCAAAATCCACGAACCAGGACTGATCTGGAAGAGTAGGTGAGGAAACAAATTGGTCAGAAGAATATAAATTTGGTTTTGAAAAATTACCACAGTGAGAACTCTGAGATGAGCCATAGTCATTCATGTAGGCTTCGTTAGATTCATTTAGGGAGGCTATATAGGCTCAAGTATCCAATTGAGAACCAAGATAACCACTGTGACCTCCTTGTGATCTGCCATTAGGCATCCTTTGAAAACTTCTATCAAATCGATAATAACATCGATCTACAAAGTAGCCAGGCTTACCACAGAGTTGACAGTAAACTCGTCTATTAGAATTTCTACCATGGCCTCTACCTCCTCTGAATCCATGACTATTTCCTCGTTGAATGAATCCTCCTCTAGCAAAACTTGAGTCTCCATTATTCTGTGCAGAAGCAGAAGAAGATGATGCTACGTTTGCTTGTAAAGGAGAAGTGACATGATCAAGGCTTAGAGTAGCCAATGACTGATTCTTAGTAGACAGGCGTTGTTCATGCATTAAAAGTAGATACTGAACTTTCTCCAAGTCGATATCATCCATCTGATACGTGACAAGACTTACAACCGTATCAAAATCCTAATTTAAGCCATTTAGAATTGCCAATAACAACTCATTGTCACTTAAACATTCTCCTATAGCTGCAAGCGAGTGGCCTATAGTCTTAATCTTCAGAATGTAATTGTTGACAGACATTCCATCCTTTTTAATAGACCTTAACTGCTGCTTAAGTTGAAACGACTTAGCTAATGTTTGCCTTGCATATAAATTCTCTAACAGAATCCATACCTCAGCTGATGATTCCAAGTGAATCACCTGAGCGAGCACTTCTTCACTGATCGTAGAGAATAACCAGCCAAGAAGCATTTGATCAGAACAAATCCATCTCAAGTATTTTGAATTCACTACCGATTCACCATCAAGACCAGGCACACGCTTAGGAGGAGACGTCTTGTTCAAAAACATAACAAGATCGAAGGCACGAATTGTGGCAAGAATTTGCGCCTTCTAGAAAATATAGTTCCTCGCATCTAACTTTAGAGGAATGTAGCTAAAAGCCTTCGTAACAGCTGAGAAATCTAATTGCAAGGAAATTGAATTACTCAAAGAGGATTGACGAGGAGGAGAAGAGGAGGCGAAACTGACAATTCAATTGGAGGCCATTGGAACAGATCAGAATGGCTTTGTTACCATGTGAAGTTTAGATCTAGGTTAGAAAGAAATTACGAAGAAGAAACAAATCAAAGAACAAGAGAACTTGTATTACTGAAAGCAGATCACAAAGATAAAAAATACACACACTAAACGAACACTATTGCTCTCCTTATATAGGTGCGCAACACCGCATAACAACTATACATTTAGTTGAATAAAACATGTTAAGTTAATCAAACAGAAATAACAAATAAGCTACCAGCTCTGAACTATTTAACTCTTCCACAGATGAAACAGTGATGAAGCAATGGCAGAAGGAACTCGTTTGAAGCAGTTGCAGACGAGCAGTGTTCTAAAACTCGGCCTGGGCAGCCGCCTAGGCGGCGCCGAGGCGCTAGGCAGACACTGGCCGCCGCGAATATGGCCTAATCGGTCCCCTTAGGCGTCAGCCCGGCTAATCGGTACCGGGCGGCGCCTAGTCGGCCAAGGCAGTCGCCTAACCGCTTGAACCGCCTGGTCGATTAGGGTTTTTGTTTCCCCTTACCTCTTATCTCTCTCGCGCACCATCGCCGCTTTCCCTTTCTGTCTCAACCTCTCCTGCCGCACACTACTGCCGTCTCTTGTGGAGTCGCCGTCGCTGCTTTCCATTTCTGTTAGCCTTCTTGTCTCACGCCGCCGACCTTCAATCCACTCTGCTTTCCAGCTCTCTCTCTCTCGTCTTCCTCACTCCTCACCCTGCGGTAAGCAATAAGCAAGCAACAAGCATTGCTGCTACTTGCTGTTGCTTCTTTTCTTTTTGTTATTTATGTTAATATTTGTTAATGTGTGAATTTGTTGTTTGAATATTTATTTATGTTTTAAATATTTTAATATTTGTAGCAAACAAGTTAAATGTTATTTATATTTTAATATTTGTTAATGTTATTTAATATTTATAACAACTTCTTGTTACTGCTTCTTGCTGTTGTTGGCTCTTGACAAACAACAATTTATTTTCTCAACCTTAATTTCAATATTTTACTTGTTTCAACTTTAATTTACTTAAAAATAACATCAAAATGTTATATAAAAAAAAAAAAAACAGTTTTTCTAGTCCCCGACTAGCGCCTAGCGCATTTTAGAACACTACAAACAAGAATGGAAGTATTGGAGTTTGGGATGAATCAAACGCATGAGGCAGTGACTCATGGAAGAAAGGACTTGGTGGCATCTAGGGAAGGTATGCACCAAGAATCGAAGAAACACCGAGAAACTATAGAGCAATATGTGTAGAGGATCAATAGCATATTCAATATGCTGTCCTCCTTGCCTCAATTCAGGCTATCACCTGAATTTCCTCCCTGAACAGTCACGAATCAAAGTAATTTTGGCCATGGAATTCTGCGAGCCTTGCGGGAGTTGTGGAGATGAATGAATTGACAGAAGGAGATCCAGGAGAGTAGGTAAGAGGATTAAGTCCCCATACTCCTAATCACGCACTGATGCTTCATTTGGAGATACCTTTGTTCGACGGATCCAAGCCTAGGTGGTGGATCCACCTATGTGAGAGGTTCTTCCAATTCTATAATGTGGTGGAAGGACAAAGAGTCAATTTGGCAGTGACCTATCTCAATGATATGGCCTACTCGTGGTACCAAGTGCGGATAAAAACTAAAGAAATAGAGGGTGCATGGGATGATTTTGCTGAGGGGTTATGTGGACGTTTTGAAGAAAGAAACATGTATGATGTAATTGAGGAATTTAATAAACTAAGGCAAGAAAGGACAATAACAGATTATTAGGATAGATTTGAAGAGTAGAGAGCCTTGATGTGGAATGCACAACCAGCCCTAATTGAGCAGTATTTTGTGTTGAGCTTTATTAGTGGCCTTAAGGATGAGCTCAGATCGATGGTGAAAATGATGATGCCTACTACGGTGAGGCAGGTAGCTAAGAAAGCTCGATTACAGGAGCTTACCTTAGAGGTTATCTCTAGGAAAAACAAAGTGTTGCTTGAGACAAATTACAATTCGAACTAGATAGCGGGAGGAAGTCCAAAGGGAATAGTTATTGGGAGTCCACAGGGCCTCCTAAGGTGGGCACTAATCTGGCCAAGGGCACCATAATGGAACATCGAAGGCAATTGGGGCTATGTTATTAGTGTGGTGACTGCTATAGCCCTGAATACCAATGTAAGAGGCAATTGTTGAAGATGGAAGGTGTGGATGAAGGAAAGGAAGGAGAATATGAAGAAATTACTGGAGAAGAAGCTGACAACATAGAAGGAGCAAAATTAGAAGACGAGGTAGGAGAAATTTCCTTCCATGCCTTGAATGGGGGTCCTACTGGGAAGATTATTAAGGTGAAAGGACAATTAGGGAAGAAGAGGCTAATGGTAGATAAATAGTGGTAGCACTCATAGTTTCTTGAATGAAGCCACTGCCATCAAGCTTAAGTGCAAGATGACAGCTACTACATCTCTATCAGTAACGGTGGCGAATGGGAACAAAATGTATAGTAACTATAAGTGTGCTAATTTCAAGTGGATGATGGAAGGGCAAGAATTCACAATGGATTTGAGGGTATTGGAGTTAGGAGTATGTGATATCGTTCTAAGAGTTGATTGGATGAGGACAATTAGTCCCCTAACATTTGATTTTAAAAAATTGAAAGTTACAGGGGACATTGAGGGTAAGAAATTGACCTTGGTGGGCAGCCTTGAAACAGGGAAATGTAACTTGATTTCGGGTAATAAGTTATAAAAGCAATTGAAGAAGAAGGGACAAATCTCTCAAATGTTCTCTATTCAAGCTACAGAGATAGAAGAGGAGGAATGCATAGATGAGAGGCACAAGAAGAAGGAGAAGACAACCCCTACGCAGCTCCTCTTGGAGGTAACACATTCTAACGCTTTATAGTTACTCTTGACTAAATTTAAGGATCTCTTTGTTGAGCCCATGTCCCTACCCCCTACCTGAACCCTAGACCATTTCATTCATCTCAAACCAAATTCAAAACTAGTAAATATCAAATCCTAACGGTATTCCCCTATACAAAAGACCGAGATTGAAAAACAAGTCAAACAAATGTTAACCACCTCAATTATACAACCGAGCTGAAGCCCTTTTACTTTACTTATCCTACTTGTCAAGAAAAATGATGGTACATGGAGATTCTGCGTAGATTACTGCCAACTTATCAACATTACCATCAAGAACAAATTCTCTATCCCCATAATAGAAGACTTGATGGATGAAGTCAATGGAGAAACCAACTTTCTTAAACTAGACCTGCGGTCAAGATATCACCAAATTAGAATGAATCCTACCGGCACTCCCCAAAACAGCTTTCCGCACTCACCATCTTGTCATGCCTTTTGGGCTCACCAACACCCCAGCCACTTTCCAAGCTTCGATGATCCAACTATTTGCACCTTACTTGAGAAAATTTATCAGTGGTGGAGCTAAGGAAGAATTTTAGTTCGGGCCAAGGGCTAATTTTAGCCCTGGCCAAATTATAAAAATTATAATTATTCATACTAATATATATAAAAAATTGAAAAAATAAAAAAACCAGCTGGGGCCAAGGCCCCAGCTGGCTAACATGTGGCTCCGCCACTGAAATTTATACTAGTTTTCTTTGGTGACATACTCATTTATAACCCAAACTTTGAACAACACATCACCCACCTAAATACATCTTTTGAGATTCTTAAATCCAATCAATTGTTTGTTAAGCTGTCCAAATGCATATTTGCAAAAGGAGAAGTAGAGTATTTAGGGAATGTGATTTCAGGAGAGGGGGTTAGTACAGACCCAAAGAAGATATTGGCTATGACAGAATGGTCGAGACCTACTACAGTTAAGGAGTTAAGAGGGTTCTTGGGGTTAACCGAGTACTACTGGAGATTCATTCAACATTATGGGATCATCAGCAAACCATTGACAGAGTTGTTGAAGAGAGACGAATTCCAATGGAACCCTAAGGCAGAGGCAGCCTTTTTAACACTAAAAAAGGCCATGGCACAAGCCTCAGTCCTACCCCTACCTGGTTTTTCAAAAACATTTGTGGTGGAGACCAATGGATGTGATATTGGGGTGGGAGCAATGCTCATGCAGGAGGGGAGACCCATGGCATATATTAGTCAAGCCCTTGCCCCAAAGCACTTGGGATTGAGTGTGTACGACAAAGAGTTGCTTGCAGTGTTGGAGGCAGTAGACAAATGGAGGCATTACTTGGAAAGCAGTCATTTCATTATAAAAACGGATCATGAGAGTTTGAGGTTTTTGCTACAGCAAAGGCTGCACACCCAATTGCAAAGGAAAGGGGTTTCCAAGCTATTTGGCCTATACTAAACTATACAATAAGACTAGGGAGGGGGAATCAGGTAGCTGATGCGTTGTCCAGCAAAGGAGAAGGGAGTTGTCAAGCCATTACAGCTATCATACCAGATTGGGTGAAGGAGATAATTGATAGCTATGAGCATACTGATTGGCTTAAGGAGTTACAAGGGCAACTAGCTGTCAGGCCAACTGAGAATCAAGGTTACACATTTTCCAATGGGCTCATCAGATTTCGAGGAAGAATAGTGGTGGGGAATGACAAGCTTTTGAAGAACAAAATCTTGGAGTCCCTTCATGACTCTCCCTTAGCAAGACATTCGGGAATCAAGACCACTTATTACAGAGTAAGGTAGTTGTTCTTTTGGCTATATCTAAAAAAGGAGGTGGTAGAGTTTGTGCTAGCTTGTACCACTTGTCAGTGTTGCAAGCTTGAGCACGTGGCACTCCCAGGTTTACTCCAACCCCTTGCTATCCCAAAGCAAGCTTGGGAAGGAATATCAACGGATTTCATAGAAGGGCTTCCTAAGTCAGAAGGTAAGGATGTGATTATGGTGGTTATGGTTGACTAAATTCACACATTGTATAACCCTCACTCATCACTACACGACTTAGGAGATTGCCAGATAGTTTGTGAACTTAATGGTCAGGATTCATGGGGTTCCAAAATCAATAGTATTCGATAGGGACAAAGTCTTTTCAAGTCATTTATGATGAGAATTGTTCAAAAGTCTAGGAGTTGGCTGCACATGTCCACGGCCTACCACCCCTAGACTAATGGACAAACTGAAAGGGTTAATCAATGCCTAGAAGCTTACCTACAATGTATGTGTTTTAGCAAACCCAAGAGTTGGAATAGGTGGCTATCGTTGTCATAGTGGTGGTACAATTCAAGCTACCATAGTGCTATAAAAAGGGCCCCATTTGAGGCATTATTCGAGCACAAAGCCCCCCTCCTACTGGCCTTGATAGATACCCTCACAATAGTGGCAACAATTGAGGAATACTGTCACGACCCTAGGGGTGAATCAATAAATGGTCGCTAATAACTACTTGTATGTGCCATTAGTTGGTTAGGGAATTAGCTTACTGTTTTGGCTATTATGTTAGTTACCTGTTATATTGTTAGAATGTTGTTATGGTTGCTGGAGGCTCTATAAAGAGACCTACAGCAGTATGAGGAAGTATCATTGGAGAATAATACAGGTCTTTCTCTCATTTCTGTCTCTCTCTCTCTCTCGTTCTCTCTATCATTCCCTCTCATTCTCTCTTTTTTCCTCCCTCATTCTATTTATCTTCCTACATTCATTTCTTTCTCGGAATTCAATCAAAATTCCCTCAATTATCCAACCCACAATCTGAGAGCTTGACAAATACTTACAACAATGCCAAGAGGTTCTACGGTTACTAAAGAAGGAACTCATTACAACCCAAAACCGAATGAAACAAGTTGCGAACAAGAAAAGAAGTGACAGGGTCTTCAATGAAGGGGACAAGGTCTATCTCAAGAAGTGACAGGGTCTAAACTAAGCCCTAAGTACTTTGGGCCATTTCCTATAATTACTAAAGTGGGAAAAGTGGCCTACAAATTGCAGTTACTAGACGAGGTACCAACCCACCCGATGTTCCATGTATCATTGCTTAAGAAAGCAGTGGAATCGGGGGCCACTATCAGTCCAAGCCTTCCTCTTGTGGATGAAGACATTGAAGTAGTAGTGGAGCCTCGAGCCATTGTGGACAGGAGGGTCACATATAAGGATACTATTCCCCCAACAAAAGTATTGGTCCAATGGAGTCACTTACACCCAGATAACACAACCTGGGAATATTTATTGGACTTACTAAAACAATTTCAGCGAACAGTTCATCTTCTGTCCTTTCTTGGGGACAATAAAGTTTTCAAGGAGAGGGGAAAATGTCACAACCCTAAGGGGGTATAATTGTAATTGGTGCTATTAAATAAAAGCTATTGTAATTAGCGATTGAGGCTTAGGCAACCTTGTACTCTTTCGGTTAGAAAGTTACAACTAAAGAGGCGCCTATAAAAGGGACTAGGTGTAAAAGGATGGGAATTATGTGAGAAAATACACAAATTCTTTCCCTCCAAACTTCTTTCCCTCTCTTTTCCTCTCTCAATTCTCCCTCATTCTTTAAAATTCTCTCCCTCTATACAAATTACTCTTTATGTTCCTATAATTTCATAATTGACCTAAGTCTTAGATTTGAGACTTATCAGATTTTTCTCCAGGGCTACCATCCTTACCTCCATGGCATTCTTCCAGTTCTCATTGCCTATTGCTTCGGAAAATGTCTTTGGTATTGGAATTGTGTGGAGGCTGGTGAGAGAAGCTCTGTGATTGGGAGATAGATTTGAATGGGACATGAACAAATGTCCAGGGTGTTTGGTACAGGTCCTTGTTCCCTTCTTGATGGCAATGGGAAGATCCAGGTTTTTGAGATCAGGCTGTTCACAGTCACCCAAGTCAGGATCAGTCGTAGGTTTAATGGTTGATTCAGGTTCAGGAGTAGAAATACCAAGTTTAGGATTTGGTTCAGATGGTATAGCCTGCATAGGGGAAGAAACAAGTGCTTTTCTCCTTGAACATCTGTAGTGGATAGGAGGATGGAAGAACTTTCTTCCCTTATATCATGTTCTGTTAGTCCTCTAAGATAAAGACCATAGGAGGGAAAGAAGAAGAAGAAGGAAGGTCCAAAAGAAACATATCCATGCCCTTGTATTCCAAGAAGGCAACCTCCCCCTTAAGATAAGGATGATCAAAGTAGGAAGCATCTTCCACAATACTAACATCAATCGAGACAAAAAACTTCTTAGTAGGAGGATGATAACACTTATAGCCTTTCCACAGAAAATGTGATTTCCATGGAAAATGAGGCTGCCACCATGACATGAGTGTTGCATTGTTACCTGTTGCATAACCTATCATGTTCTTATTAACCACCCACTCATGCAAGTAAGCATTCCTACATTTCATAGCAAGTATGTGATGGGGCTGTAGGAGAGGGGAAGAACACTCAAGGAAGCTTAGAGACTTGCTTATATATAATGCCATGATAATGTCTCATTTTGAAATTATCACGTTTTGCGAGATTTTGATGTCAAGCATGTTATATAACTTTTGAGGAACTTCATGTACAATGATGATTTAAGATGAAATCCTTGTGTGTAAGCCCATTTTTGGTATATATATGACATGACATTTAGCATGATTTAACTTATTAGACTTGAAGATTTAGTTAAATTTCAAGCATGGAATGAGTTGAACTAGATCACAGGATACTTAGATCAAGCTAGATTCAATTGAGAGATTGGCTAAACATGGGAGGGGAAACATAGCCAAGGGACCAATTGACTGTGAGGCCCCAGAATGCCTAAAAGGTCAGCTAGTGGGGCAACAGTTGGTTGTGGAGCTCACTATGAGGAAAGGCAATCAATTGTAGGGTTCACTGAGGCTCGTGTGCTGTCAACCCCTCTTCATAAATCAATTTTGGGTGAGTCACAATCAATTGTCAACCATGGCAGGTTAACTTTATCCCCTGTGAAGGTTGTTTGTTCGGGTCAACTAAGGGAGAAGTGAATAAAAACTAAGTGTTAAAAGGAGGAAAAACCTACAAGGGAGGCACACAACCACTAAGACACATGTCAGGGCCCTACGGTCAGTATGGTTAGGGTGGTTAGGGGGTTGTAACAGTGGGATTAGGTTGTTAGTTACTGTTATAACAAATAATAGTAGGCCATTAGCTAGGGGTTAAACGGTTGTGGGGCAATTAGGTGGTTGGGTAGTTATCTTGTAACCTGTTGAGCTGTTGTAGTAGCTATATAAAGCTACTAGGTTGTTGTAGTTGGGGTTATCCAAAAAATATCAATTGAAACACTAGTTCTACTCTCTCTCAAACTCTCCCTCTCCCTCTTAGATCTATCTCCTCTTTCCCTTAGCTTCTCTTCCTATATTTCCCCTTCTAATTCTCTCTCTTCTCTTCTATCTTTCCCTCTCTTTCTCCAATTCTCCTTTAAGTCCTCCCAAAATTGGCCCTAATTCTCTGTTGAAACCTTAGGGTCATGACAAGTGGTATCAAAATAGTGACTTGGGGGTATAATTCCAGCCTTGAGCGATTGGGAAATCAACCAAATTCCGCTGAATCAAGCTACAACTGTGGCAACCCTTACTGGAGCTGAAGGATGAGGCAAGCCAAAGTTCCGAGAGACAAATTAGGCTGACCCAAGAAGAATGAGGCAAACCCAAAACTTCATCGGCGGAAATCAATTGACCCAAGAATGGGACGAGGTCCAAGAATGAATCTTGGAGGCGAACAAGGAGGTGCAGGTGACTCGGTGCTGTTAGGCAAGCAAGAACAACAATGATCTTGGAGTCGACGGAGAAGGCCAAACGAATAGTGTTCGAGAAAATTGAAGGGAGACAATAGGTGTTGGGTGTGCAAATAGTAGAAAGGGTGCCCAGAAATTCAAGTTCCAAAAAGTTGAAGGGTAACAGTAGGTCAGGTGTGCAAATTGTCGAAGGGGTGCCAGCAATCCAAGTCTTGGCCGAGGGTGGATAATTCGGTTCAGGGCGATGGCAGACGACACAAGTTTGAAGCAGATGGAGCTTCAAATTCAGCAAGTGCAGTGGTAGCTGACATCCAAGGGAAGATAGTGGCCATCGATGGTGTGATTGAACGGAAGATAGAGCAGACAACTGATCGCAAGTTGGATCATGGGATGGCGAACCTATGGGAGGAATTTTCTAGACAATTTCAAGAATTGAAGGACCAAATCCAGAGCTTTATACTCATGTTCATGGGGTATAATTCAATGAGGTTATTGGTCGAATTTCCTCCAAGAGAACGCTCAGAACTGGTCATGTCCAGGCATGGAACAGGACCAAGAACTGCGAGCTTGGAAGTAGAAACCATGGCAGCAGAGGAACTCGGAAATGAGCGATCAGGTAGAAGGGGATCAATTGTGCCAACCATGGCAGCAAAGGAGCAATCTGATTCCTTTGAAAAAGAAGTTCATGAAGAGGATATTCGAGATGATATTATCAGAAGTTTGGATCAAGAGGTGACTAATTCAACTAATCGATTTCCAAATTGAAAATAGATAATGGAGAACTTTCAAAGACGAGGATAAAAAAAATTGGATTTTCTAAAGTTGAAATTGATTCGGCCTTTTGCAATGAACAATGGATAGGTAGTGAGATGAAGGAACCAGTTGCAATTGTCAAGACTAATGATGTGCCTAGTAAGAGCTTCCAGGAGGGAAATAAGAAACTGTTAGGCGGAGTGGCAAAGAAAGCAAAGTTTATTACATCATCCCTGGTGGGCTTACAGAAGTTTTTCAAGCTTACTCCAATCAAGCTGTGGAAAAAAAGGAAAAGAGCTAAGATTGGGAGGCTGTAGGTCCCGAAGCTGTTTACTACACTACTACTCCATCTTTAAGAGCCGACTTGTTGCAGCAATTTCCGCAATCAGCCAACCTACTCTCGCTTTCTTGAGGACAAGAAAGTTCTAGACTGGGGGGGTAATTGTCAAGACCCTACAATATGGTTAGGGTGGTTAAGGGGTTGTAACCGTGGGATTAAGTTGTTAGTTACAGCTGTAACAAATAACAGTAGACTATTAGCTAGGGCTTAAACGATTGTGGGGCAGTTTGGTGGTTGGGTAGTTATCTTGTAATTTGTTGAGCTGTTGTAGTAGTTATATAAAGCTACTAGGCTGCTGTAGTTGGGGTTATCCAGAAAATATCAATTCAAACACTGATTCTACCCTCTCAAACTCTCTCTCCCTCTCGGGTCTATCTCCTCTTTCCCTCAACTTCTCTTCCCATCTTCCCCCCCCCCCCCCTCTCTAATTCTCTCTTCTCTTCTATTTTTCCCTCCCTTTCTCCAATTCTCCTTTAATTCTTCATAAAATTGGCCCTAATTCTATGTTGAAACCCTAGGGTCATGACAAAGCACAAAATGGATCCTAACCTCCAAGCTCAAGAAAACAATAAATACCCACTAGATATCCACAAAAGGTGAAAAGAGCATGTGTGGGCTTCATGTCTAAGTAGATCCTGTGGTGTGGGTGGCCACAACTTTGCTAGCTTATCAAGATACGACTTAGTAGACTAGGATGTTCCAATGTCCCTATTTTCAAGAAGTGTATGATGCCTATTTTCATTAGACACAAGCTAAAACATATTCAGAAATATCTCCATGCATTGTATTATTAATGTTCTACTTGTTTGAAAACAAGCATCCTTTAAATGCATGCATGGCAATGTTTATCACCAGTGTTCTAAAATGCGGCCTAGGCGGCCGCCTAGGTGTTAGGCGGACCCTTGCCGCCGCAAATACATGCAAGTCGGCATCCTAGGCGTCGGGCCCAATTAATCGGGTCTAGGCAGCCAAAGCACAAAACAACGCCTAGGCACCGTTTATATATATATATATATATAAGTTTCACTTGTCTTTAACTTTGATTTATCTAAAAATAACATAAAAAAAAAAAAGCAGTCCGCCTAGGTCCACCTAGGTGTCCTAGGCACTAGACCCCAGTCTAGCGCCTAGCGCATTTTAGAACATTGTTTATCACTTCAACAAGACCATGTTATGTGTTATTGCATATTTGTGGTGTGGAGATGAGGGGGAGCGGGTATTAAATATTGAAAATAGAGTGACTAGAAATTGATACCTACTAATCCCTCCTTTAGATGTTTCAATGTTCAAAACCAAGCACCTAAACCTCCCTATTTTCTTGTGATCACCTAAGGCTTCTAAGTACTCAAGCACTCTTTTTAAGCTATTTCAATTTCATTTGCAATTCAAGAAAATTTACTCATATTTCATGTAATATATATATATATATCAAACAAAAATAGATAACATTTAATTACTTTCACATCTATCTAAATAGGCACTTCTTGTCACCATGACCCACCATGTTACGACTATATCCAGGTTCAAATCCATGGTTCTTACACTTTGGTCATTCATATATATTGGTTAGGTCACATGCACAATACTGTCTTCTAACACCAAAATATAACTTTCAGATTTTAAGAGAGTACTAAACAAAATATGTTTTCGAAAGCTCACCACTTTTGTACTTGACAATGTATTCATCAACATCAACACCTGGAAGAGTGAAACCTGCTCTAGTCAAAAGATTGCCTGCATCCCGCACCTAGATAAGAAAACCAGAAAGTAAGCTCAAAATAAAAAATACTACCACTAGCATATAAGATGAGTAAACAGGGCCACTATTAAAAGATCTCAACTACAAAACAATATGAATTCTCTATAACAGGTAAGGAATTTACTATCACATGAGAAAACAAGGGAAGAGAAAAACTATAACAATATAACTGCAGTAAACAAGTGTTGGAGGGAAAGAGAGGCCACAGAAAAAAGGGCTTAAGGAAAGCAGTTACATAGTATTAGATTTTTATGTTATTTCCCCCCACTATAGTAGTCAGATTATAAATCTGAAAGATTGAGTGCCAGAAAAACAAGCAACACAGATGAAGAAAATCAAACAATAAATAATGCAACTGGAGACTAGAAACTGAATGATAAGAAGGTACATTTTGCAAGCAAAGCTAAAAATTACAGAAGATGAACAATATTAGTATGAAAAATTAAAAAAAAATGAGAAAAGGAGATAAAAGTTATAGATAACAGCCAGTTGCCCAGATTTATCTGACCTTCAATTACCAGAAACAAAAGGAGGTGTTTCTGCCCAACAAGGAAAAAATTATTCAAGATTCCTCGGATAACATGGGGATGTTCTCTTACCACTAAGAAGGAAGAGGATAAAGCACCACACCACAGATCTTAGGAAAAAACAAAGGAGAAGTGCTAGAAAAAATTACATGTATAAGCCCCCTAAATGAATAAATGAAACATTTTTCAAGTAGTAAAAATGAAAATAGTCATACACCTATATAATCTTATTTTTGACAAAATAAATCTAAATATTCACCTCAATAATATAAAATTGCATGTAACATACAATAGGCATCCAACAGGTTCATTAGAAACAAAAAAGTACATTCAAGGACAAAAAATCTAATTTCTGATTTAAAGCTTGAACTTCAGGAACCAGAACTCTTAACACTTGGTGTTAGAAATTGAAGAAAATAAATAAAATATTAAAAAAATTAAATAGTATATCAGGACAAGGATTGGGTACTTTGGGTTGTCTAGAGTGGGTTGGAGGCCTTAGAACCCCAGAAGGTACGTCGTGTACCAAGGAATTATGGTAGTGCATATTGCCAGGGAAATTTCCCAATATGTTAGGGAATGACATAATGAAAGCCTGATTGGAACCCTACAATATGAGGGTTGTTGATGTCATTTACATCATTGTTGTCGATACATTATTTTGACTTCCTCATTCACACCACTTGTTGGTACTTTCTTGAGTCTTGTAATTAATTGCAGTTATGGGAAGAGGCTTACTAATCCATGGTGGGGCAGTTTGACCTAGGGATTAGTGCCAATCACAAGCCTATCTGGAATTGGGTCGTGACAATACATTTGCACCCTTACTAAGTCATTGTAACTCATAAGGCATTTCTTTTTTTTTTTTTTTTTGGTGGTTTAGAACTTGCAAGAAATTCCAAGGGAAAGTTGGTCTTGGAGAGATAGAAGATGGCAACCTCAAAGTTGTCGTTTTTGGCTTGTTTTAGCCTATTTTGGTTATGCTTTTATTATGGATGTAGCTCTTATTTTATGGCTTGTGTAGTGACCTTGTTAGAGTTTTGTCTAGAGTATTGATGGCAATGACAATAGTGTTTCTATATAGGTTATTACGCAGTTTAGAGAGTAGAGATAGGCCGTGGACTCACTTGTAAATAGCTGTAAAGTTGGGGGTAAAATCGGTAATATTCAATCTTGTAATAGTCTAGGAATTGTCGCCCTAATATTCTATAAATAGAGAAGGAGGGCTAAACAATAGGCGTGCATAATTCAGTTGTTTCTCAAGAAAGCTTTGAGAGAGGAAAGGCTGTGATTTAGAATAGCTTTTCTAATCTTGAGAGTAGGCTTGTAATCAGTGGGGGGCTACACTGGTGTACTGTGATCATTCTTTTTGAATCAAAGAAGGCTGCTCTTGGAGGGTTCTTAAGGCTAGATGTAGGATTGCTTATCGCAATCTGAACTAGGATGATCTTGGTGTTCTTGTAGATATTTGGTTTGTGTATTCTTATTCCTTTAATTTTGTTTATGTTCTATTTAATATTTCTGTTGACTCCATTAATTCTGGTCTTAAGTTTAAATCCATGGGTGTGTGCGATTAAGTGCGGCAGAATTCCTGTCCAAGAAAACGGATCTAATGACCCTAGGTATAATAGACTTGTAGAAGTTTAACATTCTGTAAAAACCTAAACAATGCAATTGGAAGGGTTGTGAACGGTTGGAAGTGGCTGGAACATAAAAACCCTAATAGGGATTGCATAATTAGGGACCTACTTCCAGACCAAAATTTCTTATGTTTCAACCACTTCCAACTATTCACAACCCTTCCAATCACATTGTTTAGGGTTTTTACAATATGATAAACATCTACATGTCAACTACACAAGTCATAAAATAAGAGATACATCCATAATAAAAGCACAACCAAAATAGGCCAAAAATGGCAACCTTGAGGTTGCCATCTTCTATCCCTCCAAGGCCAACTTTCCCTTGGAATTCTTGCAAGTTCTAAACCACAATAAAATGCCTTAAGAGTCACAATGATTCAATAAGGGTGCAAATGTACGTAAACATGAAAATAGTGTCACGGCTGGTGACTTAGGCTGGCTAGCTGATTTAGAGCTAATCAACGATAGCAGTAGTGAAGTGGGGAAGAGAGAAAGAAAGAGAGAAATAGCAAGGGAGAACAGCAGAATGTAGAGAGAAAGAGAGAAACCAGAATTCTGTTGATATTCTCGTTAACGGACCCAAGGGTCTAAGAAGGATATATAGGCCTCTGCACATGGACGTAGCCCAGAGGATTCCTTCCCTAAACAGTTATAACAACCATTTTGTCCTATTCTAGCCCTTACACATGGGCTTCTTTTGGAATATTCTCTCTAACAAACTATTACAGCTAGAAATTAAAACAATAGCAGTAACAGAATCTAAAACAAGCAATAACATAATGCAAATGAAAGAAAATCAGGAAGAATATCGCCCGTGTGTGACAATTCCCTCCCCCTTAAATTATTTCTTGTCCTCAAGAAATGCTAAGTAGGCTGGCAGCCGTGGGAAACTGCTAGAGAAGACTTGGTAGGTACTCCCACGTGTTGCTTTCTTGTTCTCCGTGTTGCCACTTTACCAACACCTGGATGAGGGGTACTCCTTGGCGGTAGATAACTCTTTTGTCTAGAATGGCCTTAGGCTTCTTCAAAATCTCCTTCTCTTTTGGATTGGTGGGCAACGCGGGATTCACCGGCTCAGCCCCAGCTGATTTCTTCAATAAGGAGACGTGGAAGACTAGGTGAATGTGGGTTCCCTGGGGAAGTTGTAGTCGGTAGGCCACCTTCCTGACCAAAGCCATGATGGGGTAGGGACCGAAGTATTTGGGGCTCTATTTGGACACCAATCCTTGGGTAAGGGCCTTTAGGTGAGGAAACTTCAATCGGAGGTACACTTTCTCTCCCACTTCGAATTCCCCCTCACTTCTCTTCTTATCCGCATACTGCTTCATCCTATTTTGGGCTAAAGCTAATTCCTGCTTAAATTGTTGCAAAACCATCCTCCTTTGCTACATGTATTCCTCCACAGCGGTCGCAGTAGCCTGCCCTTGCAAGGCTGGTAGAATGGGAGGTTTGTACCCATAGTTGGCCTCGAAAGGAGACATTTTCAGGGCTGTGTGGTAGTTAGAGTTATACCACCATTGGGCCAATGCTAACCACCGATGCTAGCTCTTGGGTTGTAAAATGCACATACACCACAGGTAGGTTTCCAAGCTTTGATTGACTCTCTCCGTCTGACCGTCTGATTGTGGGTGATATGCTGTAGACATATTAAGTTTGGCCCCCATAGATTTCATTAGTCCTTGCCAGAACTCACTTGTGAAGATCTTATCCCTATTTGAAATGATAGTATTTAGGACTCCATGTAGCGCTACTACTCTGTCCATAAAGGTCCTTGGTACCTCTTGCGCTGTAAAAAGGTGAGACAACCCTATGAAATGGGCAAATTTAGTCAGCCTATCCACTACCACCAACACACTATCCTTCCCTTCAGATTTAGGCAACACCTCTATAAAATCCATCGAGACGCTAGTCCAGGCTTGGTCCGGTATAGGCAGGGGTTGAAGAAGACCGGGGTAGGGCACATTTTCATGTTTGCATCTCTTGCATGTGTCGCAAGCTAGGATGAACTTCTTAACATCATTCTTTAACTTGGGCCATTGGAACAACTGCTTTACCCTAAGGTAAGTATTTTGAACTCCTAAATGCCCTCCCAAAGGAGATTCATGCAAGGACTGCATGATCTTCTTCTTGAGGTCCCCCTTATCACCAATAACAATCCTGCCATTAAATCTGATCAACCCTTCATGTAAAGTATAACATTCAACCTCCGCAATTCCCAATGCTAGCCTTTCCAATATTCCCTTCACCTGTTCATCTGCTTCATAGCTGTCAACAACTTCTTGGTACCATTCTGGTACTACGGTAGTGATTGCAACCAGACTCCTCTCTTCTTGGCACCTTGAAAGGGCATCAGCAGCTACATTCTCCTTGCTCTTCCTATACTGAATTATGTAATCCAACCCCATCAATTTTGCCATCCCCTTTTTCTATAGTTGTGTTTGCAATTTTTGCTGCAACAAATGCTTTAAATTTTCATGATCTGTCTTGATTATAAACTTCCCATTCTCTAGGTAATGCCGCCATTTTTCCACTGCCATAAGCACCACCAAGAATTCCTTTTCATAGATGCTTAATCCCAAATGCCTTGGGCTTAATGCTTGGCTTAAAAATGCCAATGGTCTTCCTCCTTGTGACAGCACAGCCCCTATGCCCACCCCACAGGCATCCGTCTCCAACATAAAAGGTTTAGCAAAGTTGGGCAGTCCCAAAACAGGTACCCTACTCATCTCTATCTTCAGCTTCTTGAAGGCTTCCTTAGCCTCTTGTCCCCAGCTGAAAGTGCCTTTCTTCAGCAGGTTGGTTAGAGGTTTACTCACCACTCCATACCCTCTAACAAACCGGCGGTAGTAATCGATAAGGCCAAGGAACCCCCGTAGAGCCCTCACTGTTGTGGGTCGTGGCCAAGTTAACATGGCTTCCACCTTTTTGGGATCAGTCCTAACTCCTTTTGATATCAAATGGCCCAAATACTCGACCTGATCTTACCCAAAGGAACACTTGGACCTTTTGATGAAGAGTTGGTTAGATCTAAGGACTTCTAGGGTGGTTTTGAGGTGTTGTAGATGTTGGTTCAGGTTTGGGCTATAGACAAGGATATCATCGAAAAATATAAGTATGAATTTCCTTAAATAAGGTTCGATGATTTGGTTCATTAGGGCTTGAAAAGTGGCCGGTGCATTAGTGAGCTCAAATAGCATCACCAAGAATTCAAAATGCCCATGATGGGTTCTAAAAGTTGTTTTATGGACATCATCAGGTTTCATTCTTATTTGGTGGTATCCCGAACGAAGGTCCAGCTTTGAAAAAATTTTGGCATTGTGTAGCTCATCAATTAGGTCTTCTATCAAGGGTATAGGATACTTGCTTTGATAATTAAGGTATTTAACTGGCGGTAATCCACACAAAAACGCCAAGATCCATCTTTCTTTTTAACAAGGAGAACTGGTGAAGCGAAAGGGCTCTGGCTGGGCCTTGTGAAGGATTGTTTTAGCATCTCCTTTACCATTTTCTCAATTTCTGTTTTCTGGACGGGAGAATAACGGTATGATCTGATATTTATGGGTTCGGTATTGGGTTTTAGGTGGATTGAATGGTCCAAGGCTCGGGTTGGGGGTAGAGCATCAGGTTCAGTAAATAAGTCCTTAAATTCTAATAGCAATTCATCAATAGGGGTCTGAAGGTGTACCTGGTCAAGCTCACACTACTGGCTACTAACAGTCAGGCATAATTCCCCATACAGCTTTTGCTCGGCCCCTTCTTCTACTGCTGCAATGGAGAATAGCTGGGCCAGTTGGTTCCACTTGCTTCAAAACACCCGATGAAGCCTCTTCCCTGTTATCATTCTACAAGTCCCAAACTCTCTCCCTCCCGTGAGTCATTCTTCTTCCTTCTTTGGCAAATGATACCTCCATCCTATTGAAATCAAAGCTTATGGGGCTCACTCCTTTCATCCAATCAACCCCTAGTACCACATCGCAGCCCCCTAATTGCAACAACCTCAGGTCTGCTTCAAACTTCTCTCCTTGCATCTCCCAATTAAACCCCTGGCATACTGATTCACTGATCACCCTATTCCCATTACCACCGTCACACTTAGGGGTTGAGTTTCTTTGGGGGAACACCTCAATCTTTTCGCAGATCTTTCATTCAGGAAGCTATGCGTGCTTCCACTGTCAATTAAGATCAACAAGCTGTCATTCTTCACCTTCCCTTCTACTTTAATGATCTTGTTATTGGTCACCCCCTTCAACGCATGGAGTGAGATCTTACCTGTGTCTCCTTCCCCGAGCTCATTGTCCTCTTCCCTTTCATCTTCTTCCTTTTCTGATTCCTCCTTCGGGTCCCCTTCTAATAACAACAAATGCCGCCTGCATTGATGCCCGAGATAGTATTTATCCCCGCATCTAAAACACAACCCCGGCTGCCTCCTCGGGTCATTGTATTTTCCCCCAGAGCTAGGCCCCCCCTAAAATTCTAACACCTTGGCCGCCTCTACCCCAATCTCGATTATGTACCTTCTCTCCTTGATAGGATGAGCTTCCAGTGACAGCCCAATGCTGTTGCCTCTGCTTCCTCATCAAGGCCTCGACCACCATTTCTTGTAGTCGTGCACTTTCTGTCGCCTGCTCCACTGTTCTAGGCCGTCATTTAACCATAGGCCTCAGATCATTGCTGAGCCCGCTCAAGAAACTAGAGACAAAATAGGCTTCTGAGAGGTGGGGGTCGTTGTTGATCATCAGTGATCTCAGCTCTTCAAACCTTCTCAGGTAGGCATTCACCTCTCCTACCTGTTTTAATTTGTTGAATTCTTCAATAACATCCGACATACTCTTTTCTCCAAACCTCTCGCATAGCCTACCAGTGAACTCCACCCAGGTTGGGTTATCCCTGACCCTTATCCACCCCTGGTACCAAGCGTCTACCAAGTCATCAAAGTAGGCTGAAGCCAGGGCTACCCTCCTTCCCTCAGGTACATTGTACCAATCGAACATGCGCTCACATTTTCTCGCCCACCACCGGGGATTATTCCCGTCAAACACCAGAATCTCCAACCGAGGTGTTGGGAACCCCGGTTGCTGGGACAATTCTATCTTTCATGTCCCCCTTCCATCACATTCCTTATATCACCCTCCAGTTCCACCCCAGCTCCCTCATTTCCTGCTACTCTATCTCTCCTGTCGTCTGGTATTAATGGTTATGTTTTATCTCTAGGGGGAAACTCGAGGGCCAATCTCCCAGCATTTTGGCGAGTGAACATAACCATAAACTGTTGGAGTTGGGCTCCCAGCTCTGCTCTCATTTGTGCATTATCCTCCCGCATTTGAGACAGAGCCCATCGAGCCTTCTCTCGAGTTCTCCTACAGAATTTTCCATTTGGCGATCCAATGCTAAGATCGCCTTGTGATTGCACTTCGATCCTCGCTCTAACTGATCTACGCGACACTGGAAGTGGGTCACCATTGAGTCGAGCTGTTGTAGCTGCGTCTCAAAGCTCTTCATGCGGGTACCTTCCGCCGTGGAAGAATGCTCTACTAATCCAGCCAAAACCGTGGCTCTGATACCAAATTGTCATGACTGGTGACTCGGGCTGGCTAGCTGATTTAGAGCTAATCAGCAATAGCAGTAGTGAAGTGGGGAAGAGAGAAAGAAAGAGAGAAATAGCAAGGGAGAATAGCAGAATGTAGAGAGAAAGAGAGAAACCAGAATTCTATTGATATTCTCGTTAATGGACCCAAGGGTCTAAGAAGGATATATAGGCCTTTGCACATGGACGTAGCCCAGATGATTCCTTCCCTAAACAGTTATAACAACCATTTTGTCCTATTCTAGCCCTTACATGTGGGCTTTTTTTGGAATATTCTCTCTAACAAACTATTATAGCTGGAAATTAAAAAAATAGCAATAACAGAATCTAAAGCAAGCAATAACATAATGAAAATGAAAGAAAATCAGGAAGAATATCGCCCGTGTGTGACAAATAGATGTAGTGTAATACCAAGTACACAGGATTGGCAAGGTCTCTTTGCCTTCCAAACCCACATGTTTGAGGCATTAACCTCGCATTTTACCCCTAGCATGCATCTAGCCTCCTCATGGCCGTTGGACTCAATTAGACCACCTATAGAACATGCACAAACTTGCAACTTCACACAAACATATATTACTCATTCTTACAAAGACTTGCATAGCCATCCTCCCTAGGGGCCTTCCCTTACCTTGCTTGTAACTTTCGATATTGAGGATGATGATTATGGAGACATATTGAAACCTCCTAGGACCACCACCTCCTTTGTAGAATCTTTCTTTCCATCTTTCTTCTCTTCTTTTCCTTTTTTCTTCCCTTCCTTAATGGCTAATTCTTGGGCAGATTTGGCCTCTTTTCCCTTGCCCATGGACGTCGAACACTCCCCCAAGTGGGTGGAGTTTTAACACAAATCCCTTTTGTGTTTTCTCCCATGAGCAATTTTGTCACCATCCATGAATATGGTGATCCATAGCTAATCCTAGATGATAAGATCTTGACCTTCAAGAGAAAGCACAATCCTTGCCATCTTTTGAGGCTTAATCTTAGCCTTACATTTGCCCAAGGCTCTAATAGAGTCACCCATTTATTTATGTCTTCCAATTTTTGGCAAATGAAGAATGATATACAAAATTGAGAGAAAAAGAAGTAAGGAAAAATAGAAATTAGAGGGAAAAGAACTAATCAAATTTATTAAGCTAGGTTACAAGTATCTACATCAATACATTGTAACTGCTATGTACAAGCTACCTATGCTAGGTACAAGGTACAACTATCATACAACACACCTAATACAAACTAGTAAGAATTCTCAACACTCCCTCTCAAGCAGACACATAAATCATATGCACCTAGATTGGAACAAATATATCCAATCCTTGGACCTCAAAGAGCCTTAGTAAACAGGCCATCGAGCTGATCTATAGTCCCAACAAATGCTGTAGAAATCTCATCAAAAACCAGTTTTTTTTTGCACAAAGTGATAGTCTATTCAATATGCTTGGTCCTTTCATGAAAAGTAGGATTAGAGGCAATATGATGAGTATCCTAATTGTCACACATAAGCTGCATAGAACCTGAATCACCAAACTATAGAGCCTTAAGAAGTTGTTTCAGCCAAATCAGCTCACATGTAGCTAATGTCGTGGCTCTATACCCAGCATCAGTACTAAATCAAGCAACAATTTGCTACTTTTTACTCTTCCAAGAAACCAGATTGCCTCCAATTAAGACATAATAACTAAACGTGGTTTGTCTATCAAATGAACAGCCTACTCAATCAGCATCTACATAACCAGTCATGTGTCTGACCTTTATCTTCAAATAATAAACCTTTACCATGTGAACTCTTAATATTTTGCAAAATACGCAACAAATCTTGCCAATGACCATCACAAGAAGAATCCAAAAACTAGCTAACCACACTAATAGCAAATGCAATATTTGGTTGAGTCGCTGTAAGATAATTCAACTTCCCAACCAATCTCCTATAATGTCCTAGATCATGAATAGGCATATCAATGGGCTTAGAATCCAACATGCCCGTCTCCTCCAGAATATCAAGGGCATATTTCCTAAGAGAGCTACAAATGCCATGCCTAAATCTAGCAACCTCAACACCCAAGAAATACTGCAGTGGACCCAAATCTTTAATATGAAAATGAAAATGCAAATGAGCCTTCAATTGAAAAATCCCTTGCTCATCATCACCAATAACAACAATATCATCTACATAGACAACCAAGTAGATAACACTACCAAGAGCATGGCAATAAAAAAATAGAATAGTTAGTTTCACTCCCAATCAAACCAAAAGATTGAACAACAGAGCTAAATTGACCAAACCAACACCTAGGTGATTGTTTCAGACCATACAATGACTTCTTAAGGTGACAAACCAAATGAGAAGACTCCCCCTGAGCAACAAGCCTTGGTGGTTCCTCCATATAAAACTCCTCAAGATCACCATGGAGAAAAGCATTTTTGATATCAAGCTAATGAAGAGGTCAATGTTTAATGGCAGCCATGGAAAGAAACAAATGGACTAAAGCAATCTTACCCACAAAGGAAAAGGTATCTCCATAATCAAGACCAAAGGTAACCCTTGGAAACCAAATGGGCCTTCAACCTGTCAATAGAACCATCAGGACCAACTTTAATAGTAAAAACCTAGAGGCAGCCAACTAAGAATTCTCCGGAGGAAGGGTGCAATACCCTAAATTTTAAAACTCAAATATGATATAATACCTGGGATTATTAGGTTCAGATACTTGATAAAATAGGTCATTTCAAGGGATTATAGAAGTCTTGAGACAAAGGTTCAATTTCTGAGCCAGTGACAAAGTCGTAATTATTGAAATTTGGGTAAAAGTGCAATTGATTGAAAGTTTTGGGAATTAGTGTAAAAGATATGAATTTCAAAATATCTTTGGATTTCAAACTTCAATCAAATGTAGCTTTGGATCATTTTGACGCCCAAGTCCCGGTCTTTGCTTAAAGTCCAAGTATTCTCCAAGTCTTTGCTTAGCTTTCAAAGTCTCCAAACCTTATCCTCAAGGACACATGGCAAGCAATCATTGGCCACTTGGAAGATAAGACAAGATTACATGATGATTCATAATAACCCCTTGATGTGGCATCGCACAATTGGCCATAAAATCTTACTTAGCCTCCAAGTTTGCTAAAATCTTCAAACCTTATCCATAAGCACAAGTGGCAAGAAACTATTGGGCCACTTGGGAGTCATGATTTTGAGACACTTGGCGCCTTGGGGATGTGCCACACGATGGAGCAATGATGAGTCATGATTACAACCACATTTTCAAGACCTAAGTGGGCTTATCAAGTAATGACAAGTGGCAAAAGTAATGATGAAGCCTAAATCTAGATAACACTTGTCACCATGGGGTTGGGCCACATATAAAAGCAATCATGAGGTTCAAATCCCAAAACCAAGTGGCTTAATCTTGTGGCAACAAGTGGCAAAAGATGGCAATGGTAATGACGAGTTATGATTAAGAGTGACAAGTGGCGAAACGCGGTTGGCCAAACACTTTTATAAATAGACCCTTTGAGGGAAGAATTCAGTCATATCAAAAAAGAGAGAAAGGACGTCATTTTGAGAGGTTTCTAAGTAAGGATTTTGTTCTTAAAAGAGCGGGGAAGGTTTTGCAAAAAAAGGAGAGTGAATTTGGTGGAAAAACGAAGGAGATACGAAGGTTCGATGGAAAATCGCACCTCGCTGGAGTTCGGGTCAAAACAGTTGAAAAACAGTGTGGTGAGTACCTTTTTTGTTATAATCCTGTAGAGCATGGAAAAAGGGAGCAATAGAAAAAAATGAGGGTCGAATCGGGGTTAAAAAGGCCAAGTTATGGCCCAAAAACGGAAGAAAACGAAAGTTGGCCGAGAAACAAGGGCGACGCGTGAGATTCATGTGCTGTGAGGGGAGTGAGCATGGCAGCGCGTGAGGACCCTTCTCGGGTGAGGCACGTGTAGCCTCATTTTTCTTGAAATTTTGCAACAACCCTTACTTCAATACCCACACTTTCATGTAAAAATATTTCACATTTACCTTACGAAAACTCATTTTTTGGCAGTAAACAGTCTTAGTTTGCGTGCAAACGATACTTTCTGGTGAACCCAAAGGCGAGTGATTTATGCATACTTCTAACTTCTTCTTAATCACTCTTGGGTTCATTTATGGGTGGTTTGTTGCTTACATCTTATGTTTTCTTGGTTTTGAGCATATCCTTTCTACTTTGTTGCATCGAGTTTGACCATGACTGCTTTCGTGTGTGGCTTGTGGCTTGCATATCATATTCCTATTACTTTTTCATACAACATGTCATGGTCAGTGGCTTACATCTTATGTTTCCTTACTATAAGCATATGTTGCCCATTTTATGCGTATCTCGGTGGTTGTATCTATGGCTAGTTATTGGGACATCACGGGAACGCCCCACTTTTCAAATATACAATGAAGCTAAATACAAGCTAATATCCCACAAGGGCGTTATGAAAATCCTTACCAATGGAAGTGAATGATCAAATCTGATAAATAGCTAAAGCTAGATAAAAATGATTTCCAATAATAAAACCTTTAATATAAGTACGTGACTTTCAAAATTTATCAAATATCACGTTCACAGTACATAGTAATCACGACTTACAACTTTAACAACATAATAAGCAAATCCAAGCCTTACATAACACATGTTTATACACGAAATCTCCCAAGATCATGTCAATATAAACCTCCTATGTGGCAACAAGGTCAGGGTTGCAATCACCCTCGCAGTCATCATGGTAGCTCACCGCAAGAGCAGGAGATCATGGCTCACCGCAAGAGCACGAGATCCCTCGTGATGTCCCACAATCATCAAGGTAGCTTATCACAAGAGCATGAGATCTTGGCTCACCGCAAGAGCACGAGATCCTTCGTGATGTCCCAACAACTAGCCACAAATACAACCACCGAGATGCGTATAAAATGGGCAAGATATGCTCATAGTAAGGAAACAAAATATGTAAGCCACCAACCATAACATATTGTATGAAAAAACAGAAGGAATATGATATGAAAGCCACAAGTCACACACGAAAGCCGTCATTGTCAAACCCGACGCAACAAGTAGAAAGGTTATGATCGAAACAAAGGAAAAATAAGATGTAAACAACAAACTATCCATAACTGAAACCAAGAGTGATCAAGAGAAAGCAAAAAGCATGCATAAACCACTCACCTTGCCTATTTACCTTTCGGAGTTACTATTCACAGGGTATCGGCCTCGGTCTTGCTGCAGTTACAGAATTTTCATATCACAAACTCAAAATATTTTTATACAGAGTTGTAGGGCATTAAAAGGGGAGCATGCCATAAAAATTTCAAGGAAAAAGATGGCCACACAGCCCTGGGAAGGGTCCCCACGCACTGCCATGCGCACCCCCCCTCACGGCTTGTGAATCTCATGCATTGCCCCCGCTTCTCGGCCAACTTCAGTTTTCTTCCGTTTTTCAGCCATAACTCAGCTATTTTAACCCCGATTCGACCCCCATTTTTTTCTATAGCTCATTTTTTCCATGCTCTACAGGATTATAACAAAAAACCGAACTTGCCTCACTGTTTTCTGACTGTTTTGGCCCGAACTCCAGCGAGATGCAATTTTTTGTCGAATCTTCATATCTCCTTTGTTTCTCTACCAAATTCACTCCCATTTTTTTTGCAGAACCTTCCCCTCTCTTTTAAGAACAAAATCATCACTTAGAAACCTCTCAAAATGACCTCCCTTCTCTCCTTTTTGGTATGGTCGAATTCTTCCCCCCAAGAATCTATTTATAAAAGTGTTCGGCCAACCCCGTTTCGCCACTTGTCACTCTTAATCATAACTCATCATTACCATTGCCATCCTTCACCAGTTGTTGCCACAAGATTAGGCCACTTGGTCTTGGGATTTGAGCCTCATGATTACTTTTCTATGTGGCCCAACCCCATGGTGACAAGTGTTATCTAGATTTAGGCTTCACCATTACTTATAACACTTGTCATTACTTGATAAGCCCACTTAAATCTTGGAATGTGGTTGTAATCATGACTCATCATTGCTCCATCATGTGGCACATCCCTAAGGCGCCAAGTGTCTCAAAATCGTGACTCCCAAGTGACCCAATATTTTCTTGCCACTTGTCCTTAAGGATAATGTTTGAAAACTTTAGTAAACTTGGAGGGTAGGTAAGATTTTATGGCCAATCGCACGATGCCACATTAAGGGGTCATTATGAATCATCATGTAACCTTGTCTTATCTTCCAAGTAGCCAATGATTGCTTGCCATGTGTCCTTAAGGATAAGGTTTGGGGACTTTGGAGGCTAAGCAAAGATTTGAAAAAGACTTGGACTTCAAGCGAAGACCTAGACTTGGGCTTCAAAACGATCCAAAACTACATTTGATTGAAGTTTGAAATCCAAAGATATTTTGAAGTTCATATCTTTTACACTAATTCCTAAGACTTTCGGTCAATTGCACTTTTACCCAAACTTCAATAATTATGACTTTGCCACTGGCTCAGAAACTGAACATTTGTCTCAAGCCTTCTATAATCCCTTGAAATCACATATTTCCTCAAGTATTTGAACCTAATAATTCCAAATACTACATCATATTTGAGTTTGAAAATCTGGGATATTACATCCTCACCCTTAAAATAAATTTCGTCCTCGAAATTCCACCTCATTCCTCAAGATTATGGTGTCCCCAAAACACATTCCTCAAGAGATCTCATCCCACTCCTCTAGACTCACATCAGGGTGGATAACGTACCTAGTTTGGTGTGCCTCATCCAGTACAATTTGCCTCAACTCTTGGCCTCAAGCACATAAATTTATCTCCGATATCGAAATATTTCTTCCAAAAATCGAAGTCAGGGTTTTTGTCCCATTCCCAATTGTCAACATACGACCATATTTTTTAGTTTTCCAAAATAGCTCGCTTAGATCCATTCATCAAACGAGAATGAATCGCCAGGCTAGCCACGTAAATAGACGTTTTCTCAGGAATCACATCTACTAGCAATGGGCTAAAAGCCTTCACCAGTTCCCACTCTCGGGTCATCAGAACAGGCCATCAAAGCAAACTTGTTCCATCATTAGCCACCACGTCCACCGAGAACAAGCTATTGGAGCAAGCTCATTAGCCATCACATTCGACCTCCCGACGTGGTACTAGATCGCACAACCACAACCTTTCAAAAATTCTATCCACTATCGCTACCCCGCATTCAATCCTTCTGAAAGAACAGGCACCTCAAGCAATCATGAAGACCTCGAACTTTTCACATAGTGCTGCCAAAGCATGCCCACCACAGCAAACTCTAATGTGAAAGTGCTTCAGTTTCTAAGCCAGTGGCAAAGTCATAATTATTAAAGTTTGGATAAAAGTGCAATTGACCGAAAATTTTGGGAATTAGTGTAAAAGATATGAACTTCAAAATATCTTTGAATTTAAAATTTCAATCAAATGTAGCTTTGGATCTTTTTGAAGCCCCAATCCAAGTCTTCACTTGAAGTCCAAGTCTTCTCCAAGTCTTTGTTTAGCCTCCAAAGTCCCCAAACCTTATCCTCAAGGACACATGGCAAGCAATCATTGGCCACTTGGAAAGTAAGACAAGGTTACATGATGATTCATAATGACCCCCTGATGTGGCATCATGCGATTGGTTACAAAATCTTACTTAGCCTCCAAGTTTGCTAAAGTCTTCAAACCTTATCCTTAAGGACAAGTGGCAAGAAACTATTGGGCCACTTGGGAGTCATGATTTTGAGACACTTGGCACCTTGGGGATAGACTACACGATGGAACAATGATGAGTCATGATTACAACCACATTTCCAAGATTTAAGTGGGCTTATCAAGTAATGACAAATGGCATAAGTAATGATGAAGCCTAAATCTAGATAACACTTGTCACCATAGGGTTGGGCCACATAGAAAAGCAATCATGAGGCTCAAATCCCAAAATCAAGTGGCATAATCTTGTGGCAACAAGTGGCGAAGGATGGCAATGGTAATGACGAGTTATGATTAAGAGTGACAAGTGGCGAAACGGGGTTGACCAAACACTTTTATAAATAGACCCTTGGGGGGGGAGAATTCGGTCATTCCAAAAAGGAGAGAAGGGAGGTCAATTTGAGAGATTTCTAAGTAAGGATTTTGTTCTTAAAAGAGAGGGGAAGGTTTTGCAAGAAAATGGAGTGAATTTGGTGGAGAAACAAAGAAGATACGAAGGTTCGACGGAAAATCGCACCTCGCCGGAGTTCAGGCCAAAACAGTGAGGTAAGTTCAGTTTTTTTGTTATAATCCTGTAGAGTATGGAAAAAATGAGCAATAGGAAAAAAAAAACGGGGGTCGAATCAGGGTTAAAATGGCCAAGTTAAGGCCAAAAAATGGAAGAAAACAGAAGTTGGCTGAGAAGCGAGGGCAGAGCCTGAGATTCACACACCGTGAGGGAGGTGCGCGTGGCAGTGTGTGGGGACCCTTCTCGAGGTGCATGAGGGCGCGTGTGGCCTTTTTTCTCCTTGCAATTTTTATGGCAGGCTCCCCTTTTAATGCCCTACAACTCTGTATAAAATATTTTGAGTTTGTGACATGAAAATTCTATAACTGTAGCGAAATCGAGGACAATACCATGTGAACAGCAACTCCGAAAGGTAAATAGGCAAGGTGAGTGGTTTATGCATGCTTCTTGCTTCCTCTTGATCACTCTTGGTTTCAGTTGTGGATGGTTTGTTATTTACGTCTTATGTTTCCTTTGTTTCAAGCATATTCTTTCTACTTGTTGCATCGGGTTTGACCAAGACAGCTTTCATGCGTGGCTTGTGGCTTACATATCATATCCCTTATGTTTTTTCATACAACATGTCATGGTTGGTGGCTTACATCTTATGTTTCCTTACTATGAGCATATCATGCCCATTTTATACGCATCTCGGAGGTTGTATCTGTGGCTAGTTGTTGGGACATCATGGGGGATCTTGTGCTCTTGCAGTGAGCCAAGATCTCATGCTCTTGCGATGAGTTACCTTGATGATTATGGGACATCACAAGAGATCTTGTGCTCTTGCGGTGAGTCATGATCTCCTGCTCTTGCGGTGAGCTACCATGATGATTGCAAGGGTGATTGCAACCCCTGACCTTGCTGCCACATGGAAGGTTTATATTGAAATGATCTTAGGAGATTTCGTATTTATTTTTGCATATTTCCTGGCATAACTGCTTATTGCATTTGCACGCATGTATTTTCCTTTCAGAACCATCTTACTTAGATGTAACAATCTAACTCGGGTGTTTCATATCCCTGGGATATTCAACGTCCCAGGTATCTCAGCGTGTCAGGTACCCAGAGACAGGCAAGAGAAAAGGGCTATGAGGAGGTCGAAGTTAGTTTAACTTCCTGTTACTCATGTACTATGGATCTTATGTAATATTTGGGTTTGTTTTGAGAGTTGTGTATCGCAGTTGTATAAACAAGTGGTGTTACATAGGGTTGGATTTACTTATTATGTTGTTAAGGTTGTAAGTGGTGATTACTATGTACTGTGAACGTGATATTTGATGAATTTTGGAAGTCACGCACTTATATTAAAGGTTTTATTATTGGAAATCCTTTTTATGTAACTTTAGCTAGCTATCAGGTTCGATCCTTCGCTTCCGTTGGTAAGGATTTCCATAACGCCCTTGTGGGATATTAGCTTGTATTTAGCTTCATCGTATATTTGAAAAGTGGGGCGTTACAAAGGGGAACCAAACCCCAACTTCCATTAGCAAGTAAAGCAGACATCTCCTCATCCATAGCATGATGCCACCTAGGGTGAGCAAGAGCCTCTACAATTGTTTTAGGAATAAAAATAAACAAAAGAGTAGAAACAAAGGCAAAATGGATAGAAGATAAAACAATGGTAGCTCAAAAAAGTGTAAATAGGATGAGGATTATGAGAAGAACATATACATCTACATAGAGAAGGTTGCTTTGGACCAAAAACTAAAGGAATAATGGCACCTGTAGGAACCACATCTAAAGGAACTACAACATCCGGAGGAGGTGGAGAAACCACACCGTCAGGAGGAATAGAAGAAGTTCGGGAACGATGCTGATATGTTAAGAGAGGATGAGAAGGAACAAAAGAAGTAATGGGAGAAGAGATGGTAGGAACCACAAAAGAAAAAAGAAGGAATAGGAAGATCTTCATCAAGAGATGAGGAAGAAGAAAGAGAAGAAGTAAAAAAGGACTAGACTCAAAGAAAGTAACAATAGAAAAAAGGAGATATCGATGAAGATTAGGAGAAAAACACTTATACTGCTTTTGAGAATATCCAAGGAAGACACATTTAATAGATCGAGGTGATAGTTTGTCCCTTCTTGGGGATAAAAAATGAACAAAACAAGTGGAATCAAAAAATATGAAGAGAAAGAGGATATAAGGGGGTTCATGAGGGAAAAGTATGCCCATTAAGACTAGTAGAAGGCATCTGATTAATTAGATAGTAGGAAATCAAAAGAGCAGCATCCCAAAGAAGTAGAAGAACATGCATATGAACCAATAAGGTACAAGACATCTCAATGAGATGATTTTTAAATTTTGCTACCCATTTTGTTGTGGAGTATAAGTTTGATGAAGAATGACATGAGAAGATAGAAAAGATTGAAAAGGCTTGGAACAATATTTCTTAGTATTATCACTTCAAAGGATACGAATAGAGGAATCAAATTGAGTCTTAACCTCATTATAAAATGACATGAACAAAGACAAACACTCAGTTTGATCCTTCATCAAATACAGCATGTACAACGAGAATAACCATCAATAAAAGTAACAAAGAAAAACCTTGTTTTAGTTTAACTCAATCAAACCCCAAAATCAGAATGTAAAAGCGAAAAAGGAGAATCAGCTCTTTTATTAATTCGATTAGGAAAAGAAGAGCGTACATGTTTGCCCAATTGACAAGATTCACAATCTAAAGACTGTAAAGAAGACAAAGATAAGACCATCTGCTTTAGCATAGACAAATGAAGATGACCCAATCTACATTGGATTGACAAAGGTGTGGTTGTAGGAACAGTACAAACAGAAGGTAAAGAGAGATGAAAAAGGCCTTCAGATTTGTGTCCTATGCCAATCATTCATAAGTATTCCAGTCCTACACCAAAACAGAATTGGAATCAAAGATAACCCAACAATCAAGAGATTTAGTCAAATGACTAACAGAGATTATAAACTATAAGGACATTGAGATACATGCAATACTGAACTAAGAGATAATGAAGGCAATGGATTGGCCTGACCTGTACCAGCAGGAATGACCTTAGAACCATCAGCCACCGTAACAGAAGGCAACATATTAGAAGACTCAATATGAGAAAAGAAAAATTTATGACCAGAAATATGCTCAGAGGCTGCAGAAGCAAGGATTCAAGGACTAAGCAAGGAATGAGATCCACAAGCAGAAGGAGAAGAATCTGCTATTGGAAAAGAAACAGAACCTGCAGCTTGTGCAGCTGAGGCTACGAAAGATGATGCCTTCTTAGTTGCTTGGAACTGATGAAATTCAGCTAACTCCTCCCCAAAAATAAGCTGAGAAAAGGCACTGGGCCCTGAGATAACACCCTGTCCAGCTGAAACCAAGGTGGCAGGCAGCTGGCCAGTGTCATCATCCATAGATCCCACATTTGCTTTAGGTGGACAGCCATGTGATACATAACAGGTCTCTTTATAATGGGCTGTTTTGCAGCAATATGAGCAAAAAGGCTGTTTCCCCCCACCCCCCCTTTTCCACCACACTCTGGCTGCTTATTCTTAGACTGATTACCAAAGGATGTAGCCTGAGAGCCATAATAGACCCCTCAGCTGCTGAATCAGTGCCAGTAAATGTCTCGGTACTATGCAGCAGCTTTGGAAATACTTCTTTGATAGTAGGAATGACAGGCCACTGAGGATCTGTGTCCTACCACTCTCCAAAATCAGGGCCTAATCCAGCCAATGTCAGCACATGAACAATTTATCACAGTGGACATCAGGTCCTAATCACATGTCAGCACCATAAACAGTTTATCACATTGGACACACTGTTCAGTAACATTTTCAGTGCTTGGGAGCATGACATTGAAATCTGTCACAGCAGATTGAACCATTCCCAGATATGTTGTCATATATGTTGTCATATCTAAATCTCCTTTCTGAAAATTAAACAATGTACTAATAATTGTGTACAAACGGAGGATATCGTTTGTATAAAGCCTCTGTGCATGTTATCATATTTCTATAAAGCCTCTGTGCATGTTATCATATTTCTGCACATCTTTCGTAGACATGAAAAAGAGGCACTAAATCTAGTTCAGTGGACTGCCACAACACGGAAACAAGCTGCACATCAATTTTATTCCACAAATCTTCTCTAGGGAAAATGCTATTGGTACTCTATGGGTTATACCATGGGCTACATAATGTAGTTAAAATGTCTAAAATACCCCTCACCTAAGGTAATGAAGTGAGGCAACGTGAAGTGGTAAGGCGTATAACTAAAATACCCTCACCTAAGGCGGTGAGACAGCATGAGGCGGTGAGGCACGAGAGGTATTTTTGTCATTTATGATACATTGCGTAGCTCATGGAGTAGCCTATGAAGTACCTATAGCATGGTCCCTTCTCTAGTATCTCACTCAATTTCTTAGTTAAATGATCACTAACCCCTTGGCTCTCAAAACCACATTTTAACTGAAGCTGACCAGGAAAAATATTTTTTCCCATTCATCTTTTCAGTTATAAACACAGGAGTACCAGATATATTTGGAACAACAATAGAAGTATGGGATATTAAACAGACATCTAATAAACCCCAATTTCAACAATCTACAAAACAAGATAACTCCAGAATACCAGATCTCAGCCTCAGGAATTCCAGAGCAGCAGATCACAGTTTCACGAACAACATATTGCACCAGATCAGAGAATCTTAACCAGCAAGCAGATCGTAGAAGAACAGCAGATCTGGCAGGTTAGATCAGATTTCCAGAGATCCAAGTTCTGATCTCAGATCACAACCCTAGAGAAGTTCCGATCTCAGATCACAACCCCAGAGACAGATCGCAGATCTGAACATCACTTATGCTGATTTGGACAGATCAAATCTCTTGATCTGATCAGTAGGATACAGTCCTAAACAAGATTTGATGATTGAATTACATCAAATCTGTTCCAATTCTCCAGATTTACCTTCAATGGCTCTGATAAAGAAAGATATACAGAATTAAGAGAAAAAGAAGAGAGGAGAAAGAGAAATTGGAGGGAAAAGAACTAATCAAATCTATTAAGCTAGGGTTACAAGTAGTTATATTAATACATTGTAACTGCTATGTACAAGGTACAACTATCATACATCACACCTAATACAAACTAGTATGAATTTTCAACAGCAAATAGAAATGGATTTATACAATGCATATACACCTATATTTCGTTAATATAATTTACCCCATGGTAACTTCCATTTGAAATTTCATTTTCTAATCACCATTTTTCCATTTTTCAAATTTCCAATTCCTTTCCCAATTTATCTCATTTATTGGAAATTCCTTATGGCATTTTGGTAGCAATCCATTTTACCCTTCATTTATCCAAAATTAACCATAGATTATTTTTACTATTGGAAAATTGTAACCCTACTATCATTTGGCATTGTCCAAATGCCATACAGCTAGAGTTTGGCTCTAACTAGGATTAATTACCATGTTCCAGCATGGTTACCCTATCTCACGTAATTCATTTTCGACAATCTTAATCTCATTTAGTCCAATTTTTTTACCGCCTCATTTATGGTAAAAATTATATCCCTACCCCCGACATCAATTTGTGACCTTTGACTACCTTAAGGTTGTTTCTCACATCAAATTATGTCACCCTAGACCAATCACGCTTTCATTATGGCATACCCTAACATATTCAAAACTTTCACCCAGCAATACGCATACATGACGTACTTTCTAGGGTTTCAAGGCCTCCAACCTGCATTCAAGCAACCCAAAGTACCTAATCCTTGTCTCAATATACTATTTAATTTTTTAATATTTGATTTATTTTCTTCAATTTATAACACTAGTAAAACCAAGTGACATTTACCAAATCTTAGCTGAAGAAAGCCCCCAATTTCTGATGTCACTGAATCGCTGGGCAAGTCATCCTTGGCTCATTGACCAATCTGAGCTGGTGAAGGGTGATTCTCACTTGGGGCTTCAGGTTCCATTATGTTGATTTACTCTGTTAATTCATAACCAAGTCTTAGGTGGAGCGAAGGGAGAGGCAAAGCCTAGTACTCACCTAGAGTGATTTCTCACAAAATCATAATTATTCCCTTCACTAATGGGTCGATGGGTGAACAATCCGGTCAGTTGATCAATCGTGACACCTCGAGTCACAAAAACTACTAACCAATTATTAACTTTTTATTAATTTATTCAAATACTATAATTTTAGGATGATTCAAGCTTGTATTTTGTGTTGTTGATCACAATTATAGCCTAATTTCATGGATTGAACTGTTTTTTTTTTAAATAAGTGAGCTCAATTATATTAATGAAAGTGTAGAAGATGTACATCAATGACTCAGAAAAAGAGAGTTCCAAACAAAACTATACCATCCAAAACACCCCCCCCCCCCCCCCCCCCCAACACAAGCCATTAGGGGAAAACGACAACCCAAAACTAACATTATAGCCAACAAGCCTAGAAGAGGGAGAAGAAGTTAGCAGCAAAGAGCAGAGGTTGACATGATGACCTGATCCACCGAGTAAGGGAAAGATGGCTCTACAGCCCTCACCCATGCCACTAACCTAGCAAGCACCAAGTTAAAGATATCAACTGCACCTAACCCTTGATCTTTGAAAATTAGTCTATTCCGCTCCAGCCACATTATCCATAGCGCTGAATAAAAGAGAGACTTCCATACCTTCCTTTGACCTTTACCCCGAGCAAAGAAATTTCACTGCTCAAATAGACCCCCAACTGATCTCGGACAAACCCATTCATAGCCTCACCAACTAAAGATTTGCCGCCACAAGCACAAGATAGCCTCACAATGGACAAAGAGGTGATCCACAGACTCCGAGGCAGAGCCACAGAAGACGCAAAGCAGATCATCCCCCTGTAGAATTCCTTTCCTACTCAAATTGTCCTTTGTGTTAATTTTACCCCATATGACCAGCCACACAAACAACTCCACTTTTGGAGGAGCTAGACTGCCCCAAACACGAGCTGCCACTGAATTAATTTGAGGGACATTGGAACCAAACATTAGGGAGCAAAGCCTCTCATTAAATGAGTGCAATGAAAAGGAACCAGCCGCTTCAAGCGACCAAAATACCGTATCCCTCCTCCCTGTCACCAAATGAACTTGGGAGATAACTCTCAGCAACTCAGCCTGAATAGACTCTTCTCTATCAAAAAGCGGCCTTCTCCAGCTAAGGCTCCAAAACCATTCGTTATCCATCCAAAACCCCAAATTTGCCACTCTCTTCCCTTTATCCAGGGACACCGCATACAGCCGAGGGAACAAACCCGACAAGGAGGAGGTACCCACCCAAGTGTCTTCCCAAAACCGAGCCAAATCACCCTTACCTAGCCAAATTTTAACCCCTTCCATGGCCACAGCCCGAACATCATTACTGATGGATTGAACTGTTGCAAATCAAAACCATGTGTCTGCACTAGCACTCCAAATCCGTAAGATGCTAGTAAATGCAATAGTGATAATTGAAAACATATACCTGTGCCAATGGTGATAATCGAGGACTTATGCCCCCTTCACGTTCCATTTGTGCAATAGTGCATGCTATCCTCAGCTCCCTAGATAATATTTAAGGAAAATGGGAGACAGTTAGGCATTTCATGCATCAAAACAATGTGTTTGTTTTAGAAGAGAGGAATTAAACAACTTCAATGTTTCTCCACCAAGAATAGCTGCCAAAAATAGGCCATCAGGCTTCAGTGCTTGTCTACACTGCCATAAACGCAGAAAACATGACATAAGTGTCGAGTGCTTAGTTATCTATCCAAAAAAAGAAGTTTTATCACCTATAAAGAATTTTAATCTGATTCAAACTAGTTTTAGAGAGAGAGATGTCCAAATACTAGCGGGCAATACAAACCTGTATCATGGCTCCGGGCAGATCATTGATCCAATGCAGTCCCAAGCAACTAATCACAAGATCTAGAGAACTTCAAATCCAAAAGCACAAGTTATCCCAAAACTGTTCTGTGTACATGCCATCACTATATTACTTCGGCCAATAATGTAAAATTTCATAGAAGCAATTGAAATGCATACCTTTCATTCACAGGCAAAAACTCTTCATCGCCTACTACAAATGATGTTTCAATGTTCTTGTCGGGCACATCTTGCTCAGCATCCTTACATAACTTGATCATGTCATATGATGTGTCCATCATAATTAGTTTTTCTATACCACCTGATAAAAAGAAGAAAGTGAACTTGGTATTTTCGAAGAATTGCTAAGGTTAGACGCAACCCTTTCTATCATTGGCATGAACATCCTACCATTTTCTGTACCAACAATTATGACCAAGTTATCCATACAAAGAAAAAGAGTTTTTTCAAATTCCTGATACAAGTTGTACAACCAGATGATGTAATCACCATGAAAAAAATTAATGAAAAAACATCCAAAACAAAGTTGGTCAGATGTCTAATGTTATATGACCAAATGACATTATCACTTAATTTAAAAAATGGTGGTAAAACATGCAGAACATTTTGTCAGGCATCAAATACACAGTTTCTCACTTGAGAACAAGTATCTCCAAACAGATTAGTGTAAACATAAAATTGAAAGCTATGGTCCACTTGGAGTTACCATGAATGAGATCACCTTAACCACCCCCACCCCAGGGGGCAGCTAAAAGCTACGTAAATCTAGGGTTGCATTTCCAAACTAGTGGCCCACAATAAGAAATCAAAAGTTGCTTTTTCATTGCCAAAAGTTGTACTTGATTAGATGCAGAATAGAATTAAAAAAAAAAAACTAGATTGGATGTAATAGCAGGATAAAAATTGAAAATAGCATTTGTATAGAAAATGTACTTCCTTGCATTGACGAAGAACAATAATAATAATCCCAAATTTTTGTTGTATTTTATATATCTGGTCTACTGTACATTTTTCAAACTGTTTTAACATATATTTTATAAACAAGGTTGAGAAAATATGTTTCTCTATTTCTTAAGATACATTATACCTTGATTCCCCTTTTCTCTTTATAGAGGAAGAGAATAATACAAAAGGAAAATAACAAAAAGGAAAAAGGAATATACACAGAATATACATAGTTTTTAAAATATACAAAGAATATTCTATATTCAAAATACTTCTATTTCTACACTCCCCCTCAAGCTGGCTTGAAGATATCTTCCATGGCAAGCTTGCTCACAATATTCTCAAACTGAGTTTTGTGTAATTCTTTTGTAAAAATATCAGCCACTTGGTCAATTGTTGGAATGTAGGGCATACAAATTACTCAATTATCAATTTTTTCCTTAATAAAGTGTTTATCCACCTCTAAATGCTTCGTCTTGTCATAGAGAACTGGATTATGAGCAATAGAGATTGCAGCTTTATTATCACAGCAAACTTTAGCTGGTAGGGAAGTGGAGATCCTCAAGTCTAATAGAAGCCTCTTTATCCACATGACCTCACAAATACCATGGACAACTGCATGAAATTCGGCTTCAGCATTGCTTCTGGCTACCACATTTTGTTTCGTACTCCTCCAAGTAACAAGATTGCCTCCCACAAAAGTGCAGTACCCTGATGTAGATCTTCTATCAGTTACACAGTTACACTGCCTGCCCAGTCTGCATCTGTATAAGCCTCTATATATCTGTCCACGTTTTCTAAAAGGTAGACCTTTCCCAGGGGTTCCCTTTAGGTACCACAGAATTCTGTAGGTTGCTTCAAAATGTTGTGAATCAGGTGAGAGCATAAATTGACTAACACTTACAGCAAAGGCTATATATGGTCGAGTATGGGATAGATAGATAAGTCTACCCACAAGTCTTTGATATTTCTCCTTTTCTACCACATTCTTGGCCTCAGCGGGTTGAAGTTTTAAGTTAGATTCAATGGGAGTTTCAGCAACCTTACATCCAAGCATTCCTGTTTCACTGAGTAAATCCAAAATATACTTACGTTGGTTGAAAAATATCCCCTCCTTAGATCTTGCAAATTACATCCCAAGAAAATACTTTAAATGACCCAAGTCCTTGATCTCGAACTCATGAGCTAATCTCCTCTTAAGCTCTTCAATCTCTCCCTTGTCATCACCAATTATTATTATATCATCCACATAAATAATTAAAATTGTTTTCTTACCGTCACTAGCGTGCTTGAAGAACAGTGTGTGATCTGCTTAGCTCTGAATATAACCATAACTTTTCACCGTCTTTCCAAATCTTTCAAACCATGCTCTCGGAGATTGTTTTAGACCATACAAAGATTTTTTTAAACGACATAGCTTGCTTATACCGAGGCTCTTCTCAAATCCTAGTGGAAGATCCATAAACACTTGTTCTAAATCACCATTTAGGAAGGAATTCTTTATATCAAATTGGTGGAGTGGCCAATCAAAATTCACTGCAAGGGAGAAGAGAACTCGAATGGAGTTTATTTTAGCTACTAGAGCAAATGTTTCTTGATAGTCGATCCCGTATGTTTGGGTGAATCCCTTAGCAACCAGCCTTGCTTTGTATCTTTCTATGCTCCCATCTGCCTTACATTTTATAGTAAATACCCATTTACAACCTACCGTTGTTTTACTTTCTGGTTTGTTCACAATCTCCCAAGTTCCATTCTTTCTAAGAGCACTCATTTCCTCCTAGACTGCTAACTTCCAATCTGGGTCACCACGGGCATCCTGAATTGTTCTTGGGACATGCAGGTTAGAAATATTTGAAAGAAATGGCTTATGATAATTAGACAATTTTTGGTATGACAGGTATTTAACAATCGAGTGTTTGGTACAAGATCTCACTCCTTTCCTAGTAGCAATAAGGACATTAAGATCGGACAAGTCAAATGAAGACTAATCTGAAGGAGTGAGTTTAGAGTTACCATGAGAAGAAGAAGTATTATCGGAAGGTCCATCATTTGAAGACGTCTATTGTTCAATTGTTAGAGGAATATTCGGATTGATAGTATTCTTCAAGGTTTTCCTTCTCGTATAAAACTGAAGCTCCGGTTTTGGAATATTTTGATCTGTTTGTGGTAATTCTCCCCCTAGTTCTAATCCCATCACGCTAGGCACCTATGAACCAAACACACCCTATTCCACAATGTTTGGAACATTTATATCCTTGAGTTGTTTATCAGAGTGGAAGAGAGCACCAATCATAGTAGGACAAGGATCATAGAGTTTTAAGGAATCATCCTCCTCAACATTAGAATTCAAAAAAATATCTACTTTCTCAATATGCTTCCCCTGAAGATGATTTTGGAAAAGTAGGGTTGAGTTTCGAAGAAAGACACATCCATACTAATATAAGTTTTTTTGGTGACAGGATTAAAGCATTTGAACCTTTTTTTATTTGGGTGCATAGCCCAGAAAGACACATTTTTCAGCTGTGAGATCCAATTTAGAACGAAATATTTGAGGAACATAAACAAAGCAAGTGCATCCAAAAACTTTTAAGGGTAACTCAGAATATATACGACATAGAGGAAAGAGTTGTTTTAAAGAGTGTAAGGGAGTTTGAAACTGTAGAACATGAGTGGGCATACGATTGATGAGATAGGAAGCAGTTAAAATTGCATCACCCCAGAGGTATTTGGGACATTCATAGAAAACATGATGGCCCTGGCAACCTCTAGTAGGTGTCAATTTTTTCATTCAGCAATACCATTTTGTTGGAGAGTTTCACGACAAGTGGATTGATGTAAAATTCCTTTTTCCTTTAAAAAAATCCCAAATATTCATTAAAATATTTAGTGCCATTATCAAATCGAAGAATACATATTTTTGTGTTAAATTGAGCTTCAATCATATGGAAAAAATGCTTGAAAGTTCTAGGTACATCTGATTTCTTTGCAAGTAAGTAAACCCAACAAACTCGAGTATGATCATCAATAAAAGTAACAAACCACTTTTTGCCAGACAAAGTGGAGACATTAAAAAGGCCCCAAGCATCACTAAGTATAAAATAGAATGGTTTTGAAGGACAATAGGGTTTTGAAAGAAATTTAACACGATGATCTTTGGATAAATGACAACTCTCGCATTGAAACATAGAAGGATCCACTCCTTTAAACAACGTAGGAAATAAATATTTCAAGTACGGAAAACTAGGATGGCCTGGCATAAAAAGCCATTACATTATTTGATTAGAAACAAAAGTAGAACTAATACCACTCAGCCCATGAGTTTTTTTATTACGCAAGACATCCCCATCCAAATAGTAGAGCCCGTTTATTTCTCTAGCACTGCCAATCGTCTTCCCCAAGTTCTGGGCCTGAAAAATGCAATAGGAATCAAAAAAGATAACACGACAGTTAGAGTCTTTGGAGAATTTATTAATAGATAGAAGATTGCAGGCAAGTTTAGGAACATAGAGTACTGATTGAAGATCAATATTGTCAGAGAGTTTAATGAGACCTTTATCTGCATTAGGTGAAAGACTACCATCGACTATTCTTATTTTTTCACTACTAGAACAAGGAATATACGAGTTAAATAGATGCAATAAACCAGTCATATGATCAGATGCTCCTGAATCAATGATCCATGGAACAGATTGAAAAGAACTAGACAGGGTAAAGGAATTTCTACCTGAATAGGCCAATGAACAATTGGGTGTACCAAGGGACATATTAGGCTTTAGCAATCGCAGAAGTTGATCAAATTGCTCTTTGTTGAATAGTCCTACATTAGCTTCATGGGCAGTAGGTTGGGATCGCTTCGATCTAGGCTTCTAATTGACTAGCTTGCCATGAAGCACCCAACAGGTCTCCCGAGTATGGTGTGGTTTATTGCAATAATCACACCAAACACGAGGCTTTTCTTCCACCTTTCGTTGACCCACAATATGTCGTCCACCAGCATTAGCATCAGTAGTCACGAGCGTCATATTTTCAAATAGCCCACTTTCACCACTTTTCTTCTTGCCCAACATAACCAGTCTTCGGCTTTCTTCACGACGAACTTCAAAAAAAGCTTCACTTAGAGACAGGAGTGGATTTCTACAGACGATCCTCCCTCAGACTTTATCATACTCAACATTGAGTCCAGCAAGAAACTTAAATACTCGATTAGCATCGACCATTTTCTGATAATGTTTGTAATCTTCTGTGTTTTTCCACTCATATGTGTTGAAGAGATCCAAGTCCTACCATATACGCTTTAAAGAATTAAAGTATATGGTGACAGTATCACTACCTTGTCGAATCTCACCAAACTTCAAGTTGAGCTCGTAGATTTGGGATTGATTCCCAAAATCGGAATACATGGCAGTCACTTCATCCCATAGTTCCTTTGTTATAGGGAAGCACATATAGTTCGAACTTATCTCTTCCTCCATGGAGTTAACAAGCCACGTCATCACCATTGAATTCTTGGCATCCCAAATGTCATACGGTGGGTCTTTATTGTCTAGGGCTGATGTGGCGCCAGTCAAATAGTCAATCTTTCCCCGACCTCGAATGTACATACGAATAGATTGCGACCAACGCAGGAAATTGGTACCATTGAGACGAATGGTCGTAATCTGTACCGGATGTGAGTCGGAGGAGCTTCGGGGAATTCGAAACTGGTCTTGAGAGGACTGGGATTGCTGGGTTGGAGTGACTGATGATGCAGAGTCAATCATGGCGACTGAACAACCAGATCAAGGTACGAGTCGTGGCAGCAGAAGCTAGGCGGTAAAGCGCGTGACCAGGGAGTGGCTGGATCTGTACACAGTGGCCGGATCTGGACATGCTAGTAGTGACCACAGATCTGGGCGCTTGGATCTAGGTGCCCAATCTGAACAATAGAGAACAAGAACTTATCTGGGTGACCGAGGCAACGAAAGGCGACGAACGGTAGTGGCGGCAGCGGTAGGGATGGCCGAATCTCAGAGGCGACGGCCGGTGTAAGGGTGGCAACAGCCTGAGGATGCAGCGGTGACAGGCGGCCGGTGTAAGGGTGGCGGCAATTCTTGGGTATAGTAGAGGAATAGATGAAGTTAGGGTTTCACAGTGGATAGCTGTGATTTAATCCCTAATTTCCGCTCCGATACCATATAAACAAGGTTGAGAAAATATGTTTCTCTATTTCTTAAAATACATTATACGTTGATCCCCCTTTTTTCTTTATAGAGGAAGATAATAATACAAAAGAAAAATAACAAAAAGGAAAGAGGAATATACATAAAATATACATAGCTTCTAAAATATACAAAGAATATTCTATATTCAAAATACTTCTATTTCTACATATTTGAATATTTTTTTATTCTCAACTGTATTCTTATAATGAAGAAGGGTAAATAAAATTGATTCTCCTCGTGTGTTGTGGTGAGTTTTTAAGTATGTTTCAATGTGTTCCAATGGAAAAATTGGAATTTCAATCTTTTAGTAAAGTTTTGTGTCATGCCTAATTAACATTGTTGAGCTTATTTCTTAACAACTAAAGCATGTGGAAGAATTGACAATTCAACAATTAACAATCATGTCAATATTTTGGATAAATATAAAAAATTTAAACCAATTTATTTCCTGTCTACAGTTATCAAGCCTAAAGCCCATTGTGCATAATAGCAACAATGACAAGCATTATCTCACTAGGTGGGAACCCATAATTTTGCACATATTAATTAAAATAAAAATATCGTCAACAAACATTTAAAGTGATCAATATTTAGAGAATGAATTTCAACTCTCACCACGCCCATGTAACAAACGCCTAATGGCTTCCAAGGAACCGCCCAAGCAAAGTGAAGTAGGAAATGTTTTCTTGCAATCCTACAAAATGTACAACAGTTGGGAGCTTGGCACCAAGAATGGAACATAAGATATTACTTTATAACTTCCTTCCATAAGATAATGAAGCTCTAGAAAATTGTCATCATTTTCCACAATATGCATGGGAAGTTTGTCTCGACATGACAGATTAGTCATATAGGAGACAGTACATTTTGCTTAATCATTATAAATTAGGTTTCAGTAGAAGAAATGTAAAGCCATAAGATTACTGCAATATAAATTGAGATTAAAAATATGAGTAATTAAGAGGTAAACCACACAACTATATCAAATTGGAACAGAACTCAAAATTTCCCTCAAGACTTTTTTTTTAAATAAAACCCCAATGAATATTTCAGTTTCCAATGAGTCGATAACAGGTAGAGATGAGTTTTTTTTATGTCAAATTACTTCCTATGTCCTAGGAACTAATCTTATTCATTTACTAGAAGAAGACAATTAAGAGGAGCAAAGCTGAGGGCACACCACTGGTGGGAGGAGGTTGCTCGAAGGATATATGAGAGTCCCAACCACCCCAATAATGAAAAGATGAAAAATACATCTCAAACTCTCATATTGAAGATATGAAGTTTTGGAAGAAACTCAAGTAAATATTTTACATTTCAAGGAACAGAAATTATTGTGGAGGATAAGGATGCAGAGATATTTGTCATCCTTCCTAGATTAAGTCAGCCTTGCATAAGAATGAAGTCCATACTCCATAGTAAGCTTCTTATGGTGCAGCTCCTAAGGCTATAGGATTAGAAGGGCGCAGAGAAACATTTCATGTCTAGAGCTTAAGTATCAAGTGTTCGACATGGTCACCTAACAAATTTAGAAGAGTTTGTGTAACATGGATTGCACCAAAAAAGAATAGTTCTTTAAATCCAAGAGAGATGAATAATGCATTTTCAAACATACTGAAAAATATTAGTAAAATACTGCTATTTAGCTTGAATCTAGTGATAATAGAAATTTTATTGGGGTCTTTTGTTTTTTTACCATTGCTTTTATTTCTGCCTTGGCTTTTGGTTTGCAGGACTTTTTGATTCTAGCCAATCATTGTTTTGATTTTATTTTAGCCCAAAAGAAATTTGAAAAACTATTCTCAATAGACGACTTAATTCGCTTGAACCCGGTCTCTTCATCAGAGCTTTGGAACTGAAGCCAATAGGATCTCCCCCAAGAGACAACAGCATTTCAAGCTTTAATCCCACTAGATAGGGTTGACCATATGGATTTCAGCTAACCAATCATCTCTATCTATGACCATATTTTTTGTAAGGCCATTATAACAAATATCATGCCTAAGAGTTTCCCACCAAGTTTTTCCAAGTCATCGTCTCTTTTGCTAAACACTTCTTCCATTCGATCCCCTCTCTTCACAAGAGCACTTACCAATCTCCTCACATGACCCAAACTATCTTAATTCTATTTCATGTATTTTATCATTGCCCCCCCACCCACCTGATGTAGACCTGTCAATGGTCCAGATACAGACCAAAATTTGATCCAAATCCAATAAAATCTAGAATAAGCCAATATCCTGATCTATTTGTATTTAGATTAGATCTCACATATCCAGATTTTATTAATCTATATCTCAAAAATTTTCATCTCACATATCTATGATCCAGTCCAAATCGATGCTATAAATAATGCATGCCCAACTAACCTTTTTTTAATAATCAGACATCCTTTTAACCATTCATATTTATATGTAAAAAGTAAATTTTAGGGGAAAATGGAAGATAAAAACAGGAGAAAAACTATCCAATAGAAATTTTACACAAAATTTCATATAAAATGATGTAGCATTATATACATATTGTCATGACTTTAGGAGCAATAGAGGGGCAAAATTGTAATAGGGATATAAATAGTTGTTAAGAGGGTATTTTGCAATTTGTTAGAATTTTAGTTGTTATGCACATGGGTGCATGGTTGAGGCCAAACGGACTGCACATGGGTGCAAGAGCAGTGGCCTATAAATAAGCTGATATTGTAGGAAGAAAGCATGATTGAAATGATAAATGAAATTCTAATTCTCTCCACCATTCTCTCTCAATCTCCCTCCAATTTCCCTCTCTATCTCTCATTTCCCCCTTAATCTTCTTCTCTATTCTGTTCTCCCTTAATTCCCTCCCTCAATTCCTTCCAATTCCTCTTCTAACCTATCACGAACCCTAGGTTCATGACAAATTGGTATCAAAGCATCATTCCTTGGTTGTTAATGTCCGACGGCTATCGACAACTCCTCTATGATTGATTTCTGACGATCTAGGCCACAATCTTTAGCGACCCGGCTAGTTCAAGGAGCTACCATCTACCGGTGGTCCTCGGCCAGTCGTTAAGATTGTAGTAAGGAGTCGATTCTTCAGATTGATCGAAAATTATAGTCAAATCGAGCTAAAAGATTTCCAGCTGTAGAATCCGTTGCAACTTGCTCTTCCAAAAGCCAAAAGCAGACTCAAGGCCAGGTAATTTCGAATTGGAAATGTTGTCGATTTTTGGAGACAAAGTCGGCAGTGATGCTCGGTTATGAAACTCAAGCGTGTTGCCAACTTCTGGAGGCGACTTCGAAGGACAGTCAGGTTAGTGAATTTTCAGATCCGACTGTGATAGAGGAGGTGAGATACGGCCACGATTCTCGACAACCCAGGCAAATTCAAGGAGCTATCTGCTAGTGGTCCTTGGCCCAGAAGGTCATGATTGGAGTGGGTGACCAGAGGTGAAGCGGACGACCCAGAGGGTTGCGACTGTCCAAGGCAAGCGTGAGTCCGTCAGAGGTGAAGCAGACAGCCCAGAGAGTTGCGACCAGACCGGAAGACCATTATAACCCAGACCGATAAGCTTCCTACAGGTGCAGTTGTGGTGTTGCAATTTTGATCGGGAATTCCGTTTGGAATTCTGTGGGTGTAGTCGTTGGATCGGAAGGCACGGTGGTGCTACGATTTTGGGTCGAGAAGCAATTCTGATTGTACGGGTGAAGTGAGTTACCCACCATGATCAGAAAGGGATTCCAACCATTCTGTAAGAGTCAACCCAGAGAGAACCGAGCGCCCATAACCAGCGACTGAAGCAACGAGAATCAGTTCTCATCAGTCGATTTTTTGAGAGGGTGAAGCAGTCCGACGATATAAGCCATAATTGTTGTGGACTTAGGCGATTCCTAGAGCAGTTTTAGTGATTCTCAATTGTTGTGATTTTGATTGTGATTCTCGGCTGAGAGTTAGACGATCTAGAGGACTCTAGAAGGCCGATCAAGTCGCTGTAATTGTGTGACTTCTTCCGCTACTACAATAGACTTGACCTTAAAGCAAAACAGTGGCTGCATTTTGCCACTTATTGGATCAATTGCAGAGGTGACTGTTGTGAGGTAGTCACAGTAGGGAAGTGTGGGAATTAGGATGGAATGAGCTACGGTTTCTTAGCCTATTGCTTTTCCAACCAATGAGATTTCGGCCATGAGTAGTGCATGCATGAGGACATTGGAGTCTCAGTCGCAGCAGAAGGGTGTTGCATTTTCAGGGAGACGACCTGCTCGTGAGGCCATTGGGAGCAGTGCATACATTAAGCAGATGAGCCCTCAATTATAGCAGAAGAATGCTTCATTTTCAGTTGGAATGGAGCCTCAATGGCAGCCAAAGAAGGTTGCAATTTCAGTTGGCAACAACAAGGATAAGGAGCAGTGTGGCCAGAAGAATCAAACATGGGGAAAGAAGTTTGAGAATAAATCTAGCCAAAGGGACAAAGGAACAAGCAGTGGGATTCACGAAGAGTGCGAGGAATTTGGCCGTATGTTACACGAGAAGCTGCAGGAGTTTGCGATGATACTGATCAAGAAGTATCATTACAACTTCCCCGCTAAATACTTCGATGATTATCGAGGAAGTTTTAACAAGGAGGAATTCGTTAAAGTGGAGTAGCCGAAGGAGGGCAGCCTTGCTGAAAGTAAATCATTGGTGTACTCTAGATACCAACAAGTAAGTATTTCCACTTAAGGAGGCCCCTACTGAAGATATGGAAGGGTCTAAACATTCTGCTCCCTTGGTCTTGGTTGTGAAGAGGGTTGAGGAGTACATGGAAGAAGAGATTGTGGAGGAGGAAGTGGAGGATGGCACTCAATCAATTAGCAGCCTCTCAAGCACTGCCATTGGTGCTGAGACTCCTGATGTCATTGATCTCCTGAAACAACAAAATAAGGAGTCTAAAGAGAAGGAACAAAGGATTGCACCGGGCATCTTGCTTGGAACATCTCACATGTATGTCATTGACATGAGCACACAAGACAAAGCAAAGTTAAGATTGCAACCAGAAGAGTTGGAAGTAATGTACAGATTTTTACCTACAGAGAGGTTTGAAATTCTGTCCATAATTGAAAAAGATGGGGTTGTAGGGCTGACGGCACATTTGGAACCATTTTTAGCGGCAATAAGGAAGAGGTGGATGGCTGAAATTGGTGTTGCAACAAGTCATAATGATGTTATTGTTGAGGAAAAAGAAAAAAGGAAGCGAGAGACAAGGGAAATAAGAGATAAGAACAAGAAAAGGCAAAGAAGAAACCAATGAGTGAAGATGGACATTGGATAAAGCAGCAACGGCTAAGTGGTAATAAATTTCTTGGGGACAAGAAACATTTTAAGAAGGGGGAAATTGTCATGACCCTAGAAGCAATAGAGGGGAAAAATTGTAGTACGGATATAAATAGTTGTTAAGAGGGTATTTTTCAATTTGTTAGAATTTTAGTTGTTATGCACATGGGTGCATGGTTGAGGCCAAAAAGACTGCACATGGGTGCAGGAGCAGTGGGCTATAAATAAGCCATTGTTGTAGGAAGAAAGCATGATTGAAATGATAAATGAAATTCTAATTCTCTCTACCATTCTCTCTCAATCTCCCTCCAATTTCCCTCTCTATCTCTCATTTCTCCCTTATCTTCTTCTCTATTCTGTTCTCCCTTAATTCCCTCCCTCAATTCCTTCCAATCCCTCTTCAAACCTATCACGAACCCTAGGTTCGTAACACATATATTCAAAATAAAAATAAAAAATAAAAACTCAGTAAAATAAAGACTTTATGTATTTTTCAATGTTTGAATGAAGAAATAAGTTTAATATTTTTAAAGAAAAAATAGTTTACATAATTAAAAAAAAATAGTTAAATAGAATATATTGGTATATCATTTTTTTTGTTTGAGACAAAAACTAAAATCTCACAATTCTAACAGAGAAACCACACCAAGTCGTCAAAATTTTCTAGTGTATAGAAGTTTTTCACATAAAATATTTTACATAAAAAATATTTTAAGCATAAGCATTTCTCCAAACGCATTCAAGTTGTGGAAATAGCCTCTTTGCAAAAAAGTAAGGGGAAGGCTATGTATAAATACAACCCTCCCTCGACTCTTGTAAAGTAGAGAGGCACATGCATAGGGGATGCCCTAATACAAAAATAATTTTTTTTGTAAAAAATTTTATGTGAATTATTTCTTAATGGTTAAGAGAATGTCTTTATAGTAGAGTATTTATAAAATGAACTGATTTAATACCAGATCTGATTGGGTTGATCTAGATCAAACCCAAATTATAAATTGAATCTATCAAATTTGGTCCATGTTAAATTTAGATTAGGTTTGTACATAAACGGAATGATTTTGTGAGTCTGTTCTGGATCAGATGCAACCCATTGACAGACCTACCCTAAGGGACAATATGTCACGACCTAAGCCTGACAATTCTCTTCTTCCTAATCCGATGAGAATTAGAAAAGTTCTCGCAAGAACAAAAAGCAAAAAATAGAGAGGAATAAGGGAGAGAAAGAATGAGGGAGAAAAGAGAGAAGAAGAAGAAGGATAATCAGAATTATGTAATATTCTCGATAAAAATCCATCCATGAGGGTTTGGAGAATTTATACAAGGCACTTGGAGGAGTGGATTCCCCTGCCAAGGTGGGCCCTACACCCTTCATGGTTGTAACAACCTGCCTACACCCCTAACCTCTTACACATGACAAAAACTAACTACTATAACAGTAATTACAGTAGTAAAAAATTAAAAATGCCTATAATTCTCGTTCCTCTCATAACATTTTCCCCCTCCTTTACCAATTTCCTATCCTCAAGAAATGCTGAGGCAGCTGGCAATCCTTGGGAATTGCTTGAGCAGATTAGGAAGGTACTACCAAGTACTACTATCAGTCGAGCTGCCCTGCCATTTGACCAAGACCTGAATAAGAGGAGCCCCATGCTTGTACACCACCCTTCTCTCCAATATAGCCTCTGGTTCCACCCTATTGTTAACCTCTTTAGGAAGAGTAGGCAATGCGAGACTCACTGGTTGTGTGCCCACTGACTTCTTTAAGAGGGATACATGAAACACAGGTTGAATTTGCGACCCTGCTGGAAGCTGCGAACGATATGCTACCTTCCCTACCTTAGCCTCTATGGGAAATGGCCCATAGTACTTGGGACTGAGCTTGGTCACCTTCCCTTGAGTGATAGACCATAGATGAGGATACCTTAATCTCAAATACACCGCTTCCCCTACTACAAACTCTCTCTCACTCCTCCTGTCGGCAAACTCTTCATTAGATTTTGGGCTGAGCCAACTCCTGTTTCAACTGTTGTGTCACCCTTCTCCTCTACTGGGGATAATCTTCCACAATTGCCACATTAGATCCTCCCCCCACTGTAGGTAAGACGAGTGGTTTGTACCCAAATAAGGCTTCAAATAGAGACATTTTGAGTGAGGAATAGTGGTTAGTATCATACCACCATTGGGCCAAAGACAACCACCTATGCCACTCTTTAGGTTGTAAGAAGCAAATACACCTCAATAAGTTTCTAGGCTTTGGTTCACCCTTTCGCTTTGCCCATCAAACTGGGGGTGATAGGTTGTAGACATACTCAATTTTGTCCCTGAAGGCTTCATAAGCTCCTACCACATCAAACTAGTAAAGATCCTATCTCGGTCTGAAACGATGGACTTAAGAGTCTCATGTAGTTTTACCACCCGATCCAAGAAGCCCTAGCCACCTCCTGAGTTGTGTATGGATGAGTCAACCCTATGAAATGGGAAAACTTGGTTAGCCGGTCTACCACCACCACCAATATACTATCTTTACCTTCTGACTTGGGCAACCCCTTCACAAAATCCATAGACACACTTGACCATGCTTGGTCTGGAATTGGCAAGGGTTGCAGTAGCCCCGAATAAGCTACTATTTCTTACACCTCTTGCAAGTGTCACAAGCCAGCACAAACCCCTCAATTTTTGTCTTCATCCTCAACTAATGGAATAGCTGCCTAACTAGCAGGTAAGTGTTCTGAACTCCTAAATCCCCCCCCCCCCCCCCCCCCCCAAAAAAAAAGGGAGATTCGTGTAGAGCTTGCATTATCTTCCTCTTAAGTTTTGCATTGTTCCCAATCACTATTTTACCTTGGTACCTCAACATACCTTCCACTAGGAATAAGCATTAGCCTCATTGGCCCCCCGCAATTAGTCTTTCCAATAATTCCTTTACCCTCTTATCTCCCTCGTAGCTATCTACCACCTCTTGGTACCACTCAGGAACCACCAAGGACATAGCTGCTGAACTCCCTTCTTCGTGGCACCAGGAAAAGGCATCAGCTACTATATTTTCCTTTCCCTTTCTGTACTATATCATATAATCCAAATCCATCAGCTTGGCCATGCCCTTCCTTTGCAGTTGTGTTTGTAGTTTTTGTTGCAACAGAAACTTCAAACTTTCATGGTCCATTTTAATTATAAATCTGCCCCCCGCCAAGTAATGCCTCCACTTGTCAACAGTCATCAACACAACCATGAATTCCTTCTCATATATGCTAAGCTCCAAGTGTTTTAAGGCTCAAGACCTAGCTTAGGAATGCCCGTGGTCTTCCTTCCTACACCAAGACCACCCCAATACCTGTCCCACATGCGTCTGTCTCCAAAACAGAGGGCTTATTAAAATCAGGCAGCCCTAGTACCAATACCATACTCATAGCCCCCTTCAACTTCTCAAAAGCCTTTTCTGCTTCTGGCCCCCAACTGAAACCCCCTTTCAGCAACAAATCAGTTAAGGGTTTGCTAATGACCCCATAGTCCTTCACAAACCAGCAGTAGTATCCGATTTTTCAGGCCCCACTCCCAAATTTTTCCACTAGCATAGGAAGTCCGAGAGAAGGTCCATTCAAAATGAATACACATACTCAAAATTTTCAAAAATTTCTTTTCATTTTTATATTTGTTCACTATCAATGGGAGCTAAAATAAATATTACAACATTCTTTACATCATCATCTCGATCTTACCACCCATACATTTTCAAAATAAAAGAGCACTAAGACTTTAAATACAAAAAATGAAACATGACGCCCTCAAAACTATACCCATGAATCTTGAGAGTAGGACATCTCTGTACACAACTAGACAGGGCTCTAGCCCCATTGGACTCACCATCCACTATTAACATCCCCTTACCTGGAATGACAAGAGCAAAACAAGCAAGCATATATCAAATCAAAATTACAACAAGATCAATATACGGAGGCATGCATAACATAGAGCCAAGGAAAATCACTACCCAACATATAGACATCAACTGGGTTCGTGCCTTCTATCCTTAACAACAACATCTTCAAAGAAGTACAAATTCTTTACATTTTATTAAAACACCTTTTCACACCCACAAGATGACCCTACACGTGCATAATAGATTGGCACCACATGCACCTCATGCATTTACTTAGAACATGCCTTTTTTTCTTAACAGCGCTTTCTTGATACACGAGTTCAATTTAGCTCATGCATTCATATAACCACATTATCATTCTTGTCTTACTTCCAAGCCCTTTAGTTTACTTGCATCATTAACATTTGGATGGAGTTAACCACGACAATTACGAGCACAATCAAATATATATACATATTATGCTCACCTCTACGAACTAGACTATCTTCCACGAATCCACATGCAATTAACTTCAACCACATCCATTAATTGTTTATTCAATGGTTAAAACAACTTATTTTGACCATCACGCTTAATTCAGATGGAGAAAAGCCTTATACAACTCAAATCATAACCAAACTATATGATATTATATGTCAAATCGAAGCTTATCAAGTTAGGGTTGCAACAAAAAAAAGGGATCTTAATTTCGATATCAAGACAAAAATTTATGGTCTAAAGAGTACAACGTGTGCAGTCTGAAAGAAAGGGCTTAGTCGACTTATGGAAGACTTAGTCGACTAAGCACATTGTTGAGTCGACTGGGCTGAGGGCTAGCATAAAAATTTGAGAAAACTGGGCTTAGTCGACTGGTCTCTACTGAGTCGACTAAACCAAAGATTAGTCGACTCGACGCACACAGAAAGCATGAAATGGACCCGAAACACCACAAAACGACCACCACTAGCTTCTTAACCCACAAATCTCATTCCTTGAATGAAAAATGTGGTGAACAAGCCCCAATGAAACAGACAACAAGACCCAACAAAAGTTTTGACATGACATACGGTTCTAAGGAAAAATGAAGAAAATATACAACCGATACCGAAAATAATTTTTAATAGAGAAGGGATGAAAAACCATGAAGCATTTCGACGTTGCAACAGAAAAGAAGGAAAGCATGCACAAAATATAATAAAAGTGCAAGGAGAACTTGCCTTGATGAAGAAAATCCAAGAAGAAGAAGAAAACACCCAGCTGCAACCTTCACTTGAACTCCAAGCTAAGAAAATAAATGGAAGAAAAAGAAGCAAAGAAGAAGAAGAAGAGAAGATCTGCCAAGAGAAGCAAAATGGAGAGAAGATTCAAGAAGGAAGAAGAAGAATGAAGCAAGAAAGAAAAGCATGGGGGAGGGAATGGGTTGCACGTCCCCTCCCCGACCACCCCCCCTATTTTCTTCCAATTTTGCTCCTCATTAATGCACACATACACAATCAAATATCCATGCCCCTATTGGTAATTTGCTTCATTTTCCATTTCTTTTCTCTTTTCTATATTCATTCCATTATACAAAATTCCATTTTACCCTTACCTTTTTCTTACATAACATATAATTTATAAGCCCACTTTGGACATTTTGCATTTCCATTTTCTTTATTCACACATTTTCCAATATGTATATATATATATTTATAACCCATTTAAACAAAACCCACATTTATATGCATGGCCCTAGCCCATATCAAAGCCCAATTAAATAAAATGGCTCACTTCCATCTTAGACCCCAAATAAAATAACACACACATATTTAATTCATTTTAAACCCAATGGCCTCAACCCAATTTATAAATGAATTTCAACTCTTCAATTCTATTGGGCCTTTTAACCCTTGGCCCAAACCCATTATCCACACAATCATTCTTTAACTATTCACCATACATTGATTCCAAAAATAATATTTCCACTAATGTAACTTTTTCGCTAATGGCCTCTTAATCCCAATATTTCAAATATTAAATCCGACAATTAATATCCTCATATAAAAACATTTAATTCCAATGATGCCCCCAAAATATGACATACGAAATAAAATTTTAATAAATACTCTAGATTAGTCCTAAAAATACCCTTAGGGCCCTCACCGAAGTAAGCCTTAGCCAAGACACCATGGCCTCTACCTTTCTTGGATTTGGACTAACCCTATTCTTTGATATAATGTGCCCCAAATATTCCATACACCCTTAGATTTCTTAATAAAAAGCTAGTTAGATCTAAGGATATCAAGAGTGGTTCTGAGGTGAGTATAACATCAAAGAATACAACTGTGAATTTTCGAAGATAGGGTTCAAAAATTCTATTCGTGAGGGATTAAAAGATGGCGAGGGCATTGGTGAGCCCAAATGGCATCACCAAGAATTCAAAATGCCCAGGGTGAGTCCTAGATGATGTTTTATGGATATCCTTCGGTTTCGTCCTAATTTGGTGGTAACCCGAGCATAAGTCAAGCTTAGAAAAGAATTGGGCATGGTTAGGCTCATCCAAAAGATCTTCTACCAAGGGTATAGGAAACTTATCCTTGATGATCATGGTATTAAGTTGGCATTAATCCATACAAAATTGCCATGATCCATCTTTTTGGTCATGGTATTAAGTTGGCGTTAATCCATACAAAATTGTCATGATCCATCTTTTTGCTTGACTAATAGGATTGGAGAAGCAAAAGGGATTTGGCTAAGTCTAATGATGGATTGTTGGAGCATGTCCCTAACCATTTTCTCAATCTCATTCTTTTGAATTGGGGGATAACGATAAGATCTAATGTTAACAGGCTTTGTATTTGGTTTTAGGTTGACAGAGTGGTCAAACATTCTGGTAGGAGGAAGGAATTTGGGTTCAATGAAAAGGTCCTCCTACTCTTCCAGCAATTTATTAATGAGATCTAAATGGTGTACTTGATCTGGCATTCCCTAGGGTGTGCTGACTATCAGGTATATCTCTCCTTGCACTCTCTGATTGCCATGTCCCTCCTCTATGGCCACAATTGAAAAAAGATGTGCTAACTGATTCCACTTCCCCTTGAATACCCTATATAGCCTTTTCCCAAAGATTATTTTCCAAGTTCCAGCTTTTTTTCAAGTCATCTTCCTTCCCTCTTTCTCAAAGGACACCTTCATCCGGTTAAAATCAAAGCTAATGGGGCTTACCCCCTTCATCCAATCAACTCTAAGAACTACATCACAGCCTCCCAACTGTAGTAGCCTCAAATCTGCCTCAAATCTCTCCCCATGCATTTCCCAACAAAAGCCATTACGGGCTGATTTGCTCAACACTTGATTGCCATTAGCTACTATCACACTCAAGGGTGGTGTCCCTATGAGTTGACACTTTAGCCTTTTGGTCGTGCTTTCATCAAGAAAGTTGTTGGTACTCCCACTATCAATTAAGATCATACGGTTGCAGCCTTTAACTTGTCCCTCCACCTTAATGATTTTATTGTTGGCTACTCCCTTCAAAGCATGAATTAATATCTCACCATTGTCCTCTTCCTCACAATCCTCTTCCTCTGCCTCCTCTTGTTCATCCTCATCATCCCCTTCCAACAATAGAATTTGCCTCTTGCATTGATGTCTGGGATGGTATTTATCCTCACATCGAAAGCAGAGGCTAGCTAATCTCCTTTGCTCCCTTAATTGCTCTCCATAAGGAACTAAACTTGATCCCACTACATTTTTCACCCCATTACTCCCTTTCACCATATCTCAGTTATAGCCCTTTCCTCCTATGTAGGATGTACCCAGACCCACCCCTCTTGGTTGCTACCTTTGCTTCTTCATTAGGGCCTCCACTACCATCTCTTGTAACCAGGCACTCTCACATGCCTGTTCTACCGTCTAGGGCCTCATCATCTTAACCATTGGCCTAAGCTCCTCACTAATGCCACTCATGAAGCTTGACACAAAATAAGCTTCCGAGAGGTGAGGGTTGTGGTTGATCATAAAGGACCTCAACTCTTTAAACCTTCGTAGGTAGACTCCCACACTCCCAGTTTGTCTGAGTTTGTTGAATTCCTCAATAATATCGACCATACTTTTTGTTAGAAATAGGGAACACTGGCAGCCTTTAAATCACCCAAGAAACCACTCAAATACCTCACAACACACTCACAGCTCACCTGACCAACATACCACAACACAACCATATACTAAAGAACAGAAATTTAATGCAAGAACAAAACAAGAAATGAAAATATCAAACCACACAAGGAGACAAAGATTATCCTGGTTCAGGCCGACTTGAATCAGCCCTACATCCAGCCTTCAAACCCGAGCACAACCTCTTTATTTGATAGATGATTAGTACAACAACTCTCCTCTTTCTCTCTCTCATGATACAAGCCTCTCCCAAGAATGTACAAAGACTACTTACACACACATATAGCCTTCCACTCTCAAAGCTCTCATGAAAAACAGAAAGAGAACATGCGGCCCTCTAACCCCTAGCCCTCACTGCCCTATTTATAGACAACAGTGAAATTTCCTAGGCACATAATTGATATTTATAGTTTGACCCCCAAACTTTGAACTAATTACACTTGAGGCCCAACACCTATAAACTAACCATTAACCGCATATAAACAACTGCACAAAATCCTATCACTAACTCGAGACAATCTTCAACAAATCTCCACCATTGTCTTGAGTGTGATACCTTCCATTTTCATGCATCAAAGACTTTGGCTTGCTCTTCCTTGGGTTTCCCGCATGATAACCTGATCATCAAAACAACAACAATATCAACAAACATTAAAAACATCAATCAATGCTGTAAATTTAACAATGGATCACCTTGGACAATACTTTCAGCTGCATAACCTATACATGCAACTCTAATTAGGATTATTCCTCCTTCTCAAGGGGTTTTTCCTAATGAATATATATATATATATATATCTAACACCAATATGATTTGACTTTTCCATGGTGGGACTAAATCCTAAGCCAAGTGGACTGCACTTTAGCTAACCCAACTTAACTTCAACATAGCACTCCTTCAGAATTTCTGCTGCATACCCAGCAATCTATTCACCCTAAAATGCATAGTTTTCATTTAGGCACACTCCACCATAAACCAAATCCTTACTTAGTGTTATTTCTCCATTTCAAAGATCCAAACTTTTACACAGCATTACAAACATAGTGCACCTCACCCTGATTGGCCTTTCACTGCTAGACTCCATTCCTAGCTCCCAAAATCCGGCCTTTAGGCTTTTTCCACTGCCTTTCTTCTCATGTTTGTTTCAACTCAAAAGGCTTCTCATCTTTCCTTTGACTCTCCTCTAACTATCTACCAGGGAACCAAGATATGCTTAAGATTGGGTAACCTAGGCTGCCTTAAGCTGTCCAAATCCTATTCCAACCTCTATGCCTTAGAATTTCCAGCTTCTCCCTTGATTCTTCACTCTCAAAACTGATCTTGACACTCAGCTATACCTTGAGAATCCTTCATGAAAAAATACCGATGAAGCTGCCTTACATTCCCCTAGGCATACCATTGAAATACACACAGCTTTCCATGCACTCAAAATTCAACCCTTGGACTTATCCTAAAGGGATCAGATTCCTTATACCTTCGCCCGGAATTACCATCATCCCTAGAGAGACCTTCTAAGTAATCAACCTTGCTTACCTTTCCCTCTAACCTCTATTCCTTTGGGCTACTCTATAGGATCAATATTCCCTTAATTTCCTCATGGATAATGGCTGATTAGAACACCTATTTGACCCAAATTAAGCCTTCATGTGCTGCTATAACCAAATGGCCATGTCTAGCCTTTTTTTCTAGACTTATCCCCATTTCCAGCACCTCCTTAATTCTCAAATAGCCACTTCACAGCACTCCACCCCTTTAACCTAAGGGATATACCACTTAAAAGTCCAAGCTTCATTTTTCCCCAAATTTACATGGCTCCATGCCATCCATTTGGACAAGAGTGCATCTCTCTTCTATACAAGAGATTCTATTTGACAGCCTATTCTTTAGCACTCAAAATAGTGCATAAGACTCCTTAAACCCGACAATTCCATATCTCACTGGTAACTAACCTTTGGCTTCTAACTTATCCCATCCTAGGCAACACTAGACCTTCTATTCCCTTGCTCATTTTCAACATGATGATTCTTCTTCCCTTTCCTTGCTATCCCTGGAATTTGATCAACATAGGGCTACACCATACAAGACAACCCTTGCACACACCCTTTTCCCCTCACTGTTCGCAAGGACCCTCACTGCAAGAGCCTAAAGCTATCTGAAATACTAGCTTCCTCCCTCTCACAATCTAGCCCATGCTTACACAATGAATATGACAAAAATTCTAGATTTTTCAATTGCTCTACCCTGGATAATAGGCTAGTCTAGGACACTCCCAAGAGATTCTCCTTGCTGTTTTATTTACACAGCATACCAGATTTCATCCCTTGCCCTTAGCATTAGCTAATTTTATGTCCTATTGGTAGAGTTTTCCCTCATAGGTCAGATTCCTAGCTTTTAGAAGACCTAGGCATACCTATTCCTAAAACTCCACTCTCCTAACCCTTCTCATACCAGAAGCAAAAATTTCCAGCAAGCTTACACCCAATTCCAGCAAGCTCATAGATGCTTGGGAATTAATTAGGGACACATCATCTCCACTAGGTTACTTCTCCTAGCTCCACCATGAGACAAGGCCTAGATAGATCCCCCCTTAGATCCTAGAAAACTGACCTCTTAAGGACTTTTAACGAATACAAGGCCTATTTTGGAGACTTCTACATTTGGAAACCTTACCAAACTACATGGCTACAATTCCCTTATACCTGCAAAATTTTCCTTCCCTAATATCCCTAGCCTTAGATACATTTCCTAGTCCTTGCTCACCATTGTGAGCTATCCTCAAAATGCCCTAGCCTAACCTTATCATAGGCTATCCTTAGTGGTTGCAGTTTATCCACATAGAAATGTAAGACTGCACCACATATCCTCCATTTTTGAGGGTTGCTTCAATCTCTCTAAGAGATCCTAGAGCAACTTCTTAGGACTCCATTTCTCCAAAATAGAAGATATCCTTTCCTATCTAATTCTCCTAAGGACATTAGGCTTATGATTAAAAAAAACAGAACACATTTTACAGCTTCTTAAATTTAGGAATAGCTCCACCATGCATCCTAATTTCTCCCATCTCCAATTCCCTTGACCTTACTTGTTGCCTAGTAAACCATTTCCCCCTCCACCATGACTCCTATAGGTAAATACCTATTTCCTATGATGAGTACCCCTTAAAACTAGTATCCATGCCTCCTTTAACAGCACTTCCAGACACTTATAGGACACCTGCACTATCATAGACAAAAACATGCATGGTGTTAAAGCACTCGGGACTGGTTCTATCTTGGGGGGGTTCTTGCTTCCTATTTGGGCAGACCTTCTTCATATGCCCTTCTTCATGGCAATTAAAACATTTAAGCACTCTCTTGCCAATCCTAGACTTAGACCGAGACCTATCATTAATCCTAGGGTCTCTTCTTCCTGTTCTAGAGTTCACTGCCAAGGCTTCTATGGCAGATTTTGGGACTCTACCTTGTGTTGAAAATCTTTGGTACAGCCGGTTGGAGGGTTCTAAACATGTAAAGTGTCTCTAGTCTATCCCAAAGATCCTTCGTGGTTGTCTTCTTTGACACCTCCCGCAAGACTTTTATCTTCTAGACTTAGAATACGGGTGTTAAAAAACTCTTTGATGGTTTCTATCCTCCTATCCCTGATTTCCTTTTTCTGGACTTCAGATAGGGTTTTTGGGCATAGGCTTTCCAGCCTCTAGGGCTTCCTCCAATCCAAGATTCCCCAATAAAGCTCTCATCTTCACCCTCCATAGGCCAAAAACGTTTTGGCCATCAAGCTTCTTCACATCATACTGTGCGGCAAAGGCTATAGAAGCCATTCCTGCGGGTATGGAGTGAAATTCTGAGTTCTTGATGGATCTTGATGAGAGACCCGGCTCTGATACCAAATTGTTAGAAATTGGGAACACTGGCAGCCTTTAAATCACCCAAGAAACCACTCAAATACCTCACAACACACTCACAGCTCACCCGGCCAACATACCACAACACAACCATATACTAAAGAACAGAAATTTAAAGCAAGAACAGAACAAGAAATGAAAATATCAAACCACACAAGGAGACAAAGATTATCTTAGTTCAGGCCAACTTGAATCAGCCCTACATCCAGCCTTCAAACCCGAGCACAGCCTCTTTATTTGATAGATGATCAGTACAACAACTCTCCTCTTTCTCTCTCTCACGATACAAGCCTCTCCCAAGAATGTACAAAGACTACTTACACACACATATAGCCTTCCACTCTCAAAGCTCTCATGAAAAACAGAAAGAGAACATGCGGCCCTCTAACCCCTAGCCCTCACTACCCTATTTATAAACAACAGTGAAATTTCCTAGGCACATAATTGATATTTATAGTTTGACACCCAAACTTTGAACTAATTACACTTGAGGCCCAATGCCTATAAACTAACCATTAATCGCATATAAACAACTACACAAAATCCTATCACTAAGTCGAGACAATCTTCAACACTTTTCTCTTCAAAACGCTCACAAAGTTTTTCAGAGAACTCTTCCCAAGTATACTCCTCTCTCACCCTCAAACACCCTTGAAACCAAGTGTCCACTACTTCATTGAAGTAAGCAATGGCCAAGGTCACCCTCTGCATCCTCGATATATTGTGCCAATTAAACAACCTCTCACACTTCCTCAACCACCATCAGGGATTAGTTCCTTCAAAGACCGAAATCTCCATCCAGGGCATGGGAAACCCCAGATGATGGGGATTAGGTTGGTCGTTCCTATCCCTACCCATCATTCTTTCTAACTCCTCCTCCTGATCTACCTCAATCTTGGAGGTCCCATTTCCCTTGTTCATCCTATTCCCTTGTAAAATTGGTTCAATCTTTTCTCTAGGAAGGAAATCAGAAAAGGGACTTACCGCATTCTAGCGAGTAAACATCACCATGAATTACTATATCTGGGCTCCCATTTCTTCTCATAACCTCACAATTGATCCCTCCAGTCCTTCCATCGAACTCTCCAACTTACAATCCACCACCATGATCGCTTCATGGTTACAAGCACTCCCAAACTCCAACTGATCGATTCCGCTTTGGAACTCTGTCATAGTCAAGCTGACTTGCTGCAACTATGACTCAAAGTTCTTCATGTAGGTTCCTTCTACCATCTCGCCGATCCAACAGAGCCCCAACCGAGAATTGTTGCTCTAATACCAAATTTATCACAGCCTAAGCTTGACAATTCTCTTCTTTCTAATATGATGAGAATTAGAAAAGTTCTCACAAGAACAGAGAGCATAAAATAGAGAGGAATAAAGGGGAGAGAGAGAGAGAGAGAGAATAAGGGAGAAAAGAGAGGAGAAGAAGAAGAAGAAGAAGAAGAAGGATAATCAGAATTTTGTAATATTCTCGATAAAAATCCATCCACGAGGGTTTGGAGAATTTATACAAGGCGCTTGGAGGAGTGGATTCTCCTGCCAAGGTGGGCCCTACACCCTTCATGGCTGTAACAACTTGCCTACACCCCTAGCCTCTTGCACATGACAAACACTAACTACTATAATAGTAATTACAGCAGTAAAAAATTAAAAATGGCTATAATCCTGGTTCCTCTCGTGACACAATACACTTTAATAACCATAACAATTACTGTAAACCATAATGCCACAAATCCAATTCCTTTTTTCCCTAAATTCCAACATTCAACACCATGGCAATTAAACCTTTCTTCCATTCAAAACACCTCATATCCTTGTTGCATCATTTTAGACCCTCAGTCTACAAGGTATCAGATTATATGCCAACCATGAAAGGTAAGTTATCCAAGCGTGGGTGAAGGAATATGAAATAATGGTAGAAACAAAAGAAACAAGTATCCTGAAAGGACAACATCACAGTTTATGACAAAGGACACCCACCAATCTGAAGCTCTGCTAAAACATGTAAGGTAACAGGACAGCAAATACCTGGATACAAACAGGTGTAAATTAAGTTAATTCCAATATGTTCCATTTGTGGCCATCTAATCCAAGCTTCTCAACATCAGCAGCCATGGAAGACGAAGTTTAAAAAAGGAGCAGGAATTTGACCGAGTGCATAGAATTCCGATCAAGCCAAAAAAAAGCAAAAGTCCTTTGGCTCATGCTAGGCAATGTCAAAAACCTATAATCCCATCTCAATAAAATGAATAGGATAAATGAAAAGTCCAAAGGGCAATAATAAAATTAGGGTTGACATAACTAGATAATTCATTTATGATTTTGTTTTTATCTCCACAGAAGTAACCATCCCTATTCCCTAAAAGAAGCATCAACACAAATAATCATCTAGTGCAACATTAAATAGTTGCAATTGGAACAAGTACACAACTTAAAGGCCAAAATTCGTCCTCTGACACTAAATATAGTTTAAATTATGTGAAAAAAAATAATAATGCAGCCAGCAAATGGCCTGCAACAGAAGAGGAAGAGGAAATGTGCCCCCCCCCCCCCCCCCCAATGTGACTTTATTCAGTAAATTAGATTACCTTAGACAAAGAATATGCAAAATTTGACCCCACCTAATGGGATCAAGTCTTGATATGTCATTGTGTGTTGTTGTAGACAAGGAGCACGCAACTAAACTGGAGCTCAAGTGCACTGGATCAAGGTTTTAGATCTACCAATGAATGGTTTTAAGGGCATTACACATAATGTTGGCATTACAAAGTCATTAAACAGACTTTTGTTGTAGTTTGCATCGAGTGTAAGCCCTAGAAGAAACCAGTGAAGTCCATAGTATCAAGCGGCAAATTATTCTATGTATAGTTATGTACTTATGTATGGGGGTTATAATAGGAAATGTGGTCTTTTATTTCCCTTGTAACATCCGCCCATAATGTCTATAAATAGAAGACATAGGGCAGCCATTTGTTATGCGATCATTCATTCTGATGTGCAAGTGCAGTGTGTGAGAGGAAAGCTAGAAGAAAGATAGACTTTGTAATCTCCAAGATTGACTATGCTCGTGTGTGTGTGAGAGGGACTCTCGTGTACTAGTTTCATTCATTCTTAGTGGATTTCATAGAGGATCTGAAGGCTGGATGTAGGACCATTTATGTGGTCTGAACCAGGATAAATCTTGTTGTCTTCACTGTGTGGTTTGATTGTTTCTTTCCCTAATTTCTTTACTGTTTTCAATTTCAGTTTTCATATTTCTGCTGTTGTGATTGATTTTGGGTGAGAGTGTGTGAGATTAGCATTGAACAGAGAGGATCCTAGTGCTCCTAATCATAACAACTTTAGTTAACAATTCTATATTTCATAACTTACATCACAGCTTGTTCATATTCTTATCTTAACAAGTAATAGCATGAACACGAAGACATAAACAGGGCATTATCTTAGAACTCACAGTCCAAAAACCAATATGTTATCATCAAACATAAGCTCACTAAGAAAGGAATTTATAAACAGTATAAGTAACAGTACATCAATGTTCCTATAAATAGAAGATCTTTTTCATCAACATTAACATGCATTTACTGCAGCGCAGAAATCTACAAGGCACCTGAATAAGTCACTGAATCTTTAAAACTACAGCTTAGTTTTCAAGTCAAGCAAAAATAGGTAAGCACAATTCAATAGAAATTTGGAATAGCATTAGATGCACAATAAGTTGAGTAAGAAAAAAAAAAACCTTATTACCTCCAAGCGGTCTAATAGATTAGAAAAAAACCTTATTACCTCCAAGAGATCTAATAGATTAGAAAAAAGACCTACCTCCAAGCGATCTAATAGATTTTCAGCCACAGCATCAACAAAAGAATCCTTTGGACGCATCAACCATGCTGCTCTGTCACGCTGTAAATGAAAGCTAATATTACAATGAATAATTTGAAAACTGAGAATAGCATTGAAAACTTTCACAAAATTTCACTATAAGATGAGAAAAGGAAGTTGTGCAGATCATATAGATTGCATCTAACCAACAGCAAGGCATGGAGGTCTAGAGCATTCAATGATTGGTATAGACACCATTCATTTTCTCCAAGGCCATGACTCTATTTAGCAGATCCAATCTAAAGAAACTTGGACTGTCTTTGATGATCTGGAAATTCAACAACTGGTTCAACAATGAAAACATCACAACCAAAGAATAAAAACTCCACTCGGACTGCTTCTTTTAATGTTTTCAATTATTCCAGCATGCATTGGCAAACTTACTGAGAAAAGTGAAAAATAATGGCCACAGTCCAATAAAAATATGGAAAAATATTAAACAAATGTTTGATGTCAGACATGCAATAAGGCATTCAATTGCAAGTGAAAACAGCTCCTTAGACAATAATTAGAATCAAAAGTAGAAATAAACGGCAGAAATGCTTCCAATCAAAGCATTTTATTCAAAACATACTACCTAAAAGATAAAAATAAGAAATGAAAAATAAGAAATGAATGCACACATCAACCAAACTTAAAATGATGTAAATTGCCCCAAATCTGCGTCGCCAATGCTTCCGTTGAGGAAGTGTAATACTACAATTTTCAGTACAAATAGTATTCTTTCGACAAAATTATCAGGGAAAAGAAAAGAATGTTTGAACAAGATTTTGGACGTAAAAAAGGAATGGAAGGACTTAACTTGTTTGCGCTTGAGATGGCGATCAAAGATCTCGACCTTGGAGCTCTGAACGAACTCTTCTCCCCTATCGTCATCCGTAGTGGAAAACCATCTTCTTCTAATTCTACAATCACCACTACTATCACCGCTACGACTACTACTGAACAATAGCCATGGCAGTGAACTTCTCCTCCTGCCCAATAATCTTCGAGACCCACCCACCACTGTCCTCATCTTCCCGGAACCGCAGAGAGAGACTGGACTGGCGGTTGTCCTTCCTCACCGACAAACGTGAATTCGCATGTTTCTGTAGATGGAATTGTAAATCCTGATGCCTTGGATCATCCTCATTGGCCTGCTTTCCACCGCTCTGCCTCTGGATTTCGCATCGCCCACTTCCTTTCGTCTCCTTCTGAGTTGAGGTTTTGCAAACAAGCGAAAGCCCCAAAGCCTGCCCTCCTCGCCTCGTTTATATGTGGTTTATTTTTGCTTACAAGTGTTGCATCTTCTGCAACCGTAATTGAATTTTATAAATTTTTATTTTAAATATAAAAAGTTAGAATTAAAAATAAATTTTATTAAATTTTGTGAAACTCATTCATTTATAAGGTAAGGGGTAAAAATTTGGAATTCATTCATTTTAAGTCAGTGATTAGGCATTATTTTATGTCTACGGGAGACATGTGGGTATGAGTGAGGTTAACTTTTAATTGTAAGTAAATTCATATATATGAGTGGGCAAGTGCTTCAAATCCCACGACATCTCATTTGCATTTAGGGTTTCTTTTCTTTAGCAAAATAGAATAAAATAAAACGAAAAACATACAAATAAAAATGCAAAATATAATTTTATAAATTTATTTATATTATTTTTCTTTTTATAGAGAAATTTTTTTTGTTTTGAATACAAAAATAAGTAAAACAAATATTTTAATTCAAAATAATTGATACAGTGAAAATTTATTCATAATCATATGGTGGTAGACGGCCCACAAGCTATCCACTCCTAAAGAAATTAGAGTTAGCAATAGAATTGGGCGACCTTCCATTATTCTTGACTCTAAATCTCAATAATTTGTTCCATTATCTCAATGGGATAGGGATTTTCATCGAATTCCCCACCCCAATGAGGTGTGGGATAGTATCATGGTACCTCAAACTCGTAGAGAGAAAGGTTTCATATGAACATATATAGAGAGAGAGAGAAAAGAGCACGACGTGGGTGCTTTTCGATTGAAACTTAATTAGAGATTTCTTAAACCCAACCCAACCTTTGTCAAATAACCTTTAACCATACAACAAGCTATCTTTGTCTTTCCAATGCTAGAAGAAATGTACAAGGGACAACAAGTAAAGGTGAGGTAAAACATTAAGGTAGGCTCAAAAAATTGAGTAATTATGATAAGAGAACTACTACTTATCGCAAATCCAACGAGTAATAATAGTTTGGAAACCTTGGAATCACAAACTCTTATAAAGATTAGATCATTGCCATTATATAAGCTCTGACCAAGTACCCTATTATTAGTGAATTCCATTCACTCTCCTTACCATTATGCTCTTTTGTTGTCTTTCTCTATAGCCACCCCTTAAGCATTAAAGAGCCCTTTTAAACACATCCTATCACAATTCTTTGTTAATGATTATGGGTGCAGGCAGCAGTAGATGGAGATATCAAATAAGTCAAGTTGCCTAACTTAGCTCATGGCAAGCCGAGCTTTGGGCTGACTCTAAATCTTAAACCCATTATTGTAATAGATAGGTTGGGAGTAAACTGAGCCTAGGGACTCCAAGCTTGGAAGCGGAACCAACCTAGATTGCAATCAAATAAATTTAAATTAAAAATTATGCAATAAAAATTATTTCATTGAATAAATTACTTTTAAATTAAAAAATCAACAAAAATATATACTACAGTAATTAATATGCCCTACAAATAACAAGTATAAATTGACTGAAGACTTTCCATCGAATCTTTGAATGAACCATGAAAGTATGACTTGTTGAGCAAGTAAATAATTAAATAAGGCAACGGCTATTAAACAAGGCAACAACTAAGCGGCCATCCCTCGATCCATGAGAAGCTAGGGTGAGAAAAGCTATGATCCAACTTAATCAAGCATTCAAATGTATCAAGCAACCATCAATTGAAGCAATAGCCCAGGAAAATCGAGAGACCCCTCGATTGTAGCCAAGTGGCTCCAAAAAATCGAGTGCCCAAATAGTTGTGGTCGAATAGCCCCGAAGAACTATTAGAAAACAGACATGGGTACAGGTCAAATACACCCAAAAAGACAACCCAAAGAGCCAAAGTGAAAAAAAAAAAAAAAAAGCAAGAGTAAAGAGCATCAAGTGGTAGCCTCTCAACCACCACTTGGTTGCAATTCGAGTAAAGATCAAACATACTTGACTAAATTGGTTTTTGTATTCAAGTAAATAAAACAAGTTTTTGGCAATTCAAAATTAATCAAGTATTTATTTTTTGTAATTGTCCATTTATACTTGAGTAAATAGATTTTGTAATTGAGTATATATTATTCAAAATCTTGTCAGTCTCTGGATCACCTTTATAATCAAGTACTTAAATTATCAATCGAGTAATAAGTCATGTGTACTTGAGTAAATAAACTTTGTAATCTAGTAAAGATCTATCGGAAATATGCCAAGTCTCTGGACCATAAAGTGAATCGAGTATTAAAATTTGTAATCGAGTAAAGATCTTTTTCTACTCGAGTAAATAGAGATTTCTAATCAAGTATGTATGGAAATTTTATGTCAAAAATTTAATTGAGTAAAAGATAGTTTGTACTCGAGTAAGTCATAAAAATAGTTGACTATAAAACATATATAATTGAGTAAAGATCAAACTTAGTCGATTAAAAAACACTTTGTATTCAAGTAACATATGTCAGAATTTGAAAAATATAGTCATTATAGAGCATTAAATGCAAACTGTCTTTAATTCTCAAAACATTAAATGCTTCTTAGACATCATAAACATAGATCTTGATGTTTCTAACGATTTTTTGAGATGTTATAGAGATAAAAAGTAGTTGTTAAGACACAAAGAACATTCTCTCACCTTGATGGATAATTGAACAGATGCATTGAATGACAGAATACTATATAAGGAGCTTAAGTTTGAAGAGAAATAACTTAAACACTTGAAAAAACCATACAATCTTGAGTTCCAAAAGCCTTCAAGGAGCCTTATCCCATACATTCATCAAAGAGAAGGGAGATTAAGCCTTCATCTTCCAATCTTTTTATCTCTTTGTAAAAACCCAAGAAAAGTGTTTGTAGTTTCAATACCACCTTATACCTTTTATTGCATTCCTTATTCACATTTATATTGTGATATTGTAAAGGTTAAGCCTTACCCTAGTAAAAGGCATTGGTTATGGCTAATCCTACTTAAAAAATCATTGGTTGTAAAGGTTTATAGCTGACCCTATTTTAAAAAGTTACTCAAGTAAGTTTGGTTAGACAAAATCTTTGGTGAGGAGTCAAGGTAGTAGAGTAGGCATAGCCGAACCATTATACATCTTGTGTGCTGCTTTGTTTATTTACTTCCTTAAGTTTCTAATTTTTAAAAGGGTGAAAAAGCTTAATTCATCCCCCTCTTAAGCTAACAAAACTTTTCACATTGCAAGCTAGAGAACAACAGACTCTCTCTCACTATTGTTCTTCTTCTTCCTTACTCTGTTGGCTTGCTGCTCTTCTTCTCTTCTTGATCCCTTTTTTCCTCTTATTGATCATGTGGCCGTGAGACAATTATCTCCATCCTTTGAAAACCAACAGTTAGCCTTATGTCTCATTCGTCTAAGACTCAACTAATACAAATCCAACGAAAGGGTTCTGGTGGCTACTTATCTATGGACTAACTTGGTCCCTACACATGTAAAGGTGGCTTGGTTAGCCAAGGACAGGTTCGAGAGTAGACGTGAAGTTGGTTCGTGGCTTGCTTGTGAAAGGGTTCGTGAGAGCACGTCAAAAGACTAAAAAGGTTCGGGCTTGAGGGGCAATGCAATCGACCAACTCCATTGTTCTTGGGATAACGGTTAATTACTTGCTTTGCATTTTTATTTGATGGTTTTGTAGTATGCAAATAACTATTATCACGATGTCTTGCAAGAAACTGGTCCGTTTCTGCTACCTTTTGTTGTGGTTTTTGGAAAAAAAAAAAATTGAAAATCAGTTTGTTTTCTTGCATCTACCCCTAAGTGTTAGTGCACATTTCACATATTCCTCCTATTGTTGCTTCAATACAACAATTAACTTGTAGTGCGGGAAAATAAGCCCCAACTTAGAATGATCCAGAGAGTTTCAAGTTTAAATGCAAGTGATCCCGAGGGTTGCAAGTCTGGATGCAGATGATCAGGAGACTTGTGGTGATCATGGACTTTAATGATCGAATGCCTGATGATTGGGTGCTCTCTTGATGATTAATTGCTCGAACGAATAGGTGCCCTTTGATGACCGAGTGCCTTGAATGATTAGGTACTCTCTTGATGATCGAATGCCTTAAATGATCAGGTGCCCTGAGGTCGAGTACCTTAAATGATCGGGTGCCCTCTTAACAACCGAGTGCCTTAAATGATCAAGTGCCTTGAAGGAAATGGCTCCCCTATTTATAAAGAAGGGAGACGTGGCAACCGTCTTGCATTTTTAGGATGACATATTTTGTGGAATCTTAGAATATTCCTATGGGTCCTAGGAAAGGTCTTGAAAAGAAGCTCTCAGGTTTGGCTTGAGGGATGTCCTTGGAAGGTTTCCTAGCTACGAGAGAGGCTCTTGGAGGTGGCAAAATACATGGCTGGGCTTGGGAAATATTGGTGTCTGAGTTTTAGAGAATATGATTGGGTGGAGTGCATTCCACTCTCTTATGGTCGAGTTGAGGCTTTTCTACTAGGTTTTTTGGTTCTTTTCTTCTCCTTGCTTGTGTTTGCTTGATAATTTGTTATTTGGCAAGCTTTTCATCGAAAATAGGCCAATTACACACTTTGAGAGGGTAGGGTCATTCATGATCGAGTGGAGTACTTCCACCCAATGATGACTGAGTAGAGTGTACTCCACTTGATCATGGCTAGGTCATTGGTTTCCTTTGGCTTCCCTTGGACTTTTGAGCCATTTAGTCTTTGATCTCTTGGGTTTTGGCTCATGTGTTTGACCCATATTTGTTATCTGGTTCTTTGCATATCTAAGTTGTTTATAGGGCATAACACTTTCATTCAATAATCTTTTCCTTATCATTAAAAGTCTGCTACCACATATATATATATATACATACATACAAATTTTGTAAATGAAAAAAGGAAAATGCTATTGGTACATCATTGTGTACACTAGAGGCTACATAATGATGCTAAAATGTCTAAAATGCCTAAAATGCCTCTTATCCAAGGCAATGAGATGAGGCAGTAAGGCGGCATGAGTCAGTAAGGCACATGACTAAAATATCCCTCACCTAATGTGCTGAAGCTCAGTGAGGGAAAGTGTAACACCAGTGTTATTGGTGTTAAGAGAATGAGAAAGGAAGTGAGAACTTCCAAAAATACCCTTAAGAAGGTGATGGATCATTGAGAATAAGGGTGCCCTATGAGAGAGGTATTTTGATAATTTGGATAGTGAAGTGTAATAAAAGGGTAAATTGGTAAATTGAGAATAATTCCTAGGTGGAATTAAGTATGGAAGTGAATTAATTTCTCATTTTTGTATTTATGTGGAGATAAATGGGATTAATAATTTACAAAGGGCATTTTAGTAATTTGGAGTGAAATTCCATAAAGGAATTTAATTATGGAAATGGGAAAATTAAGAATATTCAATTATGAGAGAAAATAATTGATTTACCCTAAATTGGTGGATTAATGTGGTAGTGCCACATGGAAGGTTGAGATGGAAGCTTGGAAGCCAAGTATTATGTCTTAGAGTGACACATGGCAATATGTGATCCAAGATAAAAGAGAAAATTGAATAAATGCAAAAGGAAATGATATTAGTCTTTCAAGCATTTAATGGGAGGCATGATTATGGTGAATTAAAGAAATTCTAAAAGAAATGGTAATTAGTCATCATTAATGCCTTGGAAAATATGGGATTTATTATATATGTGATTTATATATTTATGTCTTTTAAAATGATGGGCTTGAAAATAGTCCAAATTAAATAAATAGAAAAAAAATTCTATTTATGGGATTAGAAAACTTGATCCAAGGATGGTGAATGGTTCTGAAAAAATCCAAGGGTGTGGATTTATTCTTGAAAAGCACATGGATTGTGCTTTCTTTGGATGGCTAAGATCTTGTCTTATAAAGTGAAAGAAATCCAATGGTGGATATTTAAGAAGATTAAAGGCCATGGAGTGTGTTTCTTTCAATGGCTAAGATTTATTCTTTAAAAAAAAAGTGTATGGCCAAGATTTATTCTTATTAAAGCACATGGATTGTGCTTTTGGTGAAGGGATATGAATTATTCTCTTAAATCCATAAAGATCCAAGGGTTAGGATCCATTCTTGAAAGTGGGGAAATTTAGTATAAAGTGGCAAGTTGGGAAGACAAGTCTCCCTTTTGCAATTTGAAGAAAGAAAGGGAAAAGCTTTCCAAGAAGAGGAAAAGAGAAGAAAGAAATGTAAGATTTGTTTTGTGTTTTAGCCACATGAAGGCTAGATCTTTTCTCACTATTTCTTTTCTTGTAATATGGATTTATTTGTGTGTATAAGGATCTCTTGGGTAGAAGGGATTGAATGAAGCTAAGAAGGGTTTAAAAGCTTCAAAGAATGCTAAGGTAAGGGATAGTCCCATGGAATGGTGGTCTTGAAAGGTTGTAAGTATGGTTCATGAGCAAATATGCGTGCATTGGCATGTTATTTGTGTTTAAGGACTTATAGCCATGAGATTGTGTGGGGTAGGGTAGGTTTAAGCCTCAAACCAAGGTGGTTGTGAGGATATGAAAGCCCTAACTTTATTTCATTACATGCATTGGCATCATATTTTATATTCATGTTCATACTTATTGTCATTGCACCCTTATTGAGCTTAATAGCTCATAAGGTTTTTACCTTCACATATAGGTTGTAAAAGCATGGGAAAGATTAAGGCAATGATGGAATATCATGGCTTGTGGAAGCCTTGTGATGTATTTTGTGTTATTGGTTGTGACTTGTTTAAGCCTAAGCATGGATTGTAAATGCTATGTATGATTTTATTTTTAAAATGAGATATTGGCTTATGACATGTGGAAGCCAAAGTATTGGTGTAAATCTCATATTTGGTTTGGCTTTTGGAAGTCTATCTTGTTTATTTGATTCATGTTGTAATGAGCCCAAGAATGGGGTAAGGAGTATTATTTTTGTTGTGTAAGCTTTTGTGGGAAAAATGGGTATTTTTTGTGTATGTATGATGTGTATGAAAGTTGAAAATTTTGGGCCAATAAGGGCTCTAAGGAAAACTTTGGGCATGGTTGTGCAGTGGCAGCAGTCGTGACTCGTTAGGGGCCATAATGGGCAGCAAACACAACAGCAGGCGCGCGGCGGCGCAGCCAGTGCGCACAACCCGCTATCAACCCACACAGCCAACTCACCAGCAGACCTCGCTGGCTAATAGTTTTTAAAATTTGGAAAAGTTGGAGAATTTTTGGGGCATTTCTTGGTTGATTATGGGCCCTAGAGGAATTTTCAAAAATAAAAGGATTTTGGGTATTTTTGGAGAAAATGCCAAAATTTTTGAAAATTTAAATTATTTGAGTTTTCCTCCAAATTTGGTAAAAATCAATGGGTTGATTGAAATTAGGAATTTTATGGAGCCCAATAGAATTCTTGGAAAGAAGAAGAATTAAAATAAATAAAAATGGCGATTGGGCAAACTTATTGAAAATTAATTAGCCAAGTGTGGTATGGTTAAAACCCAAATTTGCTAATTGAATCCTGGGATTGAGGGAAAGAAAAGGAGAAGCCTAGTTCCCACCTAGGGCGTTTCATATTGAAACATAGTCCGCCATTCACAAACAGTCGGGCATATGAACAGTTTGGATGATTGTTTACGAGTGACACCCGTAAGTGAGAGCGGACGTCATAGAAAATGATGAGGCACAGGGGTATTTTTATCATTTGTGATACATTGTGTAGTTCAAAGTGTACATAATGATGTACCTATAGTATGATCCATGAAAAAATATGGTGGCGTTCTCTTTATGTTTCAGATTTGAGTTTTGAATTTATTTTCATTTTTATATTTTAAATGTCTGTTTTGAGATTTTTTAAAATACGTTTTTTTTTGTCATTTTGAAAAACTATTTCTTAAAATAGAAAATTAGAAAACACGTTTACTTTGGAATTTTGAAAAAAATATATTTTATGATATTTTATTCAATAAATTTAATTATTAAATAATAAAATTAACTCTTTTTATTGAAATTCTACTATTAAAATAAAATAATAAATTTGATTAATAAATTACTGACATATATCTTAACAATAATTTATATTAAATTATACATTTAATAATATACTATATGTTATTCTATATTTTTAATTATAATATAGATATACTACATTTTTTTAATTTTAAATAATTATGTAATTTTATTTTAAAATTTAATAATAAATTTTTCTTCTTTTTTCTCCTTTTTTTTTTTTTTTTTTTCCTTTTCTTCTTCTCCAATGCCCTGCATCTTCAGTTGCCGATGACCACAGCTGATTAAAGATTCACACGATCAGAGCCTACCATTAGAAACTCCAAGCCAAGGGGATTAACATACACAAAAATGAGCCTGATTTAACAGTTAGATTTTAGTAGATCTAATTTTTAATTTTTGGCCACAAGTGAAAAATGCATTGCCAGTTGCCACTGGTTACCGTGGCCAATAGTTTCCGACGATCAGAGGCAACCACTCGACACCCAAGGGCCCATCGACCAACATACCCAAAAACCAATAAAAGAAGGAAGAGAAGAGAGGAAATAGGAGAAAGTAGACAAAACCAGTAAGAGAGCGACGGGGGGCGGTCGACAGAGGCTCACATTGTTGGTGGCAGACGCGAGCGCGGTCGACGACGGTGATGGTGGTGGTCGACACTTGAAGGAAGAGAAGAGAAGAGAAATGAGATAAGAAAGGAGAAAGACAGAGAGAGCTGGGTGTGCAAGATTGAGGGGGAGGGGGTTGTATGTTTTCTGCATTTTTGGTGTTTTCAACGTGTTTTGGCTAAAAATATCCAAATATTGTTTTGGGTTTCCTTTACTAAATTTTTTCTTATTTTCGAAAATGCATTTTTGAAAATTGCAAAGTAAACTTGTTTCTAGTGTTTTGAAAAACTGAAAACTAAAAATAGGTTAAAAATAACAAAGAAAATGCAGCCTATATATTTGGGTGAGCTATATATTCATTATCAAGCATTACATGACTATTTTGACTTAAATTTCAATTTAAATAAAAATTCAAATGTATTAAAACATTCACATCTAGCATGCATTATTTTTTTCAAAGAATACCTAAGAAACATATGCATAGTCATTTTTAAGATTTTCCACAAGGTATTTAAAATAGCATGTACAAAGTCGATCATCATGTCAAACAATGTAAGAAAAATTTACTCATCCCCCATACCTTGATAGTGTGCTTGGATTGGGCGTTTGTGATGTCATTAGGAGAAATATGGAAAATAACAAATTACGAGGAGTAATTTTGTAAGATAGATATCGGTAACTTATGGGAAATGTATATATAAGGAAATCCTACAAACATTCTATCCATTCTAATCATTTCCTAAGCAAATCAATTCCTGCACTTACTCCTCTAAAACTTTTACTGCACATTCTCCACTTTTCTCTTATCTAACATAGGCATAGGAGGATGGTTCCAAAAGTGCTTTGGGCAGTCCACCTTACATTTTGTTTGCAGGCTAATTCAAGCAAATTAATTAGGATCGTTAAGGAAGAAGATCAAGATTGAACTAGGTATAACTTAGATTCAAAAAAACCTCATGGGTGCTAATTTTCAGGTCGCATCAATTGGCACTCCACTGGGCTCTTTTTAGTCTTGAGGTGTACAACTCTTCATGGATTGTGTTAAATTGAAGAATGAGTCTTTTCTCTTGAGTTTGCTAAAACTTTCTGAATATGTTCTAATGGCCAAATTGAGTAATCCAAATTGAGTTTTCATGGCGTCAAAGGACGATAATCAATAGAAAAGGAAGATCAAGGCAATGCCAGATATTACAAGGTTTTGATGAGGACTCAATATAAAATTTTAGTAGAAATGGAAATGAGGAAGGAAAAAATGAGTAATTGGAGAAGGTAACAGAGTTAATCTGAACATAGAGGACAAATTTCGCCAAAGAGAAGAAGAAAGAATTTTAAATGGAGAATTTCCATCAAGAGCATCGCAAGAAGCTACATCGTCAAGACAGAGAGGATAGGCATGATAGGTAATATGAAAATCACCATAGGCAAGAGTGTTCGTAAAATCAAGAGAGATATCATGACAATGATGATCATGATAAGGAGTAGAGGAACAATTCACGTCAAGAGAATTTTTTAAAAGCAGATAGTGAGAGGTTGCAATATCTTATGCAACTGATGGAAGACAAACTTCGCGAGAACAAAGACAACTTTTGGGTCCGTATATTTGCTTTCAGATGCTTTCACCTGAAGATATGTGCGTATGCACGCGGGCGCGCGCACTGAGAGAGAGAGAGAGAGAGAGAGAGAGAGAGAGAGGAAAAAGAAGAACAAGACTTGTTGCATGCGTGTGTGTATATACATTGAAAGAGAGAGGGAGGAAAAACATCAGAGGCAGTACAGTAAAACAGTGTCATCTCTTCAATCTCGGGATGGTAAAATCATCAGAGACAGTACAGCAATGGAGAAGAAGACGATCTACGGGCAGAACGGCAGGCCGGCGACGGTCTGGTGACTGGGAACGGTAAAATGCCCGATCCTGCCCTCCTGCTCCGTCAAATAACCTTCACAGAGAAAAGCCTTGGAGAACTTATCCTCCACAGTTCTGTCCACATTGTGAACAAAAACGTCCGTTTCCCCCTGCTCCCGGTTCCGGGCCATCAGCCCCGCAGTGTAGATGGCGCCCATCCTCCCCGGCGCGGCGTCGTGGTACCCCGTTGGCCCGTCCACCATGATCAAGTCCCATTCAATGTCGTACACCTCGTTCGGCAGCCCTTTCAGGGCCAGCCCGCACTTGGAGAATCTCGGGTCCCCGACGACCTTGCATTCTTCTTTCCTCCCGATCTCCATCAGCTGATCGGCGTCGCTCACCTTCGTGTCGTAAACGACGTGGTAAGACTCGAGGCTGGGCAACTGGCGGCTGATTTGGTCGATCCAGGACTTGTCTTCTTCGAGGAACACTATGCGGCCGCCGTGGTTGAGCGCCGTCCACATCACGCTGTCGTGGCCGAGACCGAATACCAGGAAATTGCAAGGCGACTTCCTCTGGAGGACCCTGAGCGAGACGGAGATCTCCTTCTTGGTCTGCTGCGGGGTGATGTTGGAGGTGGCGTAGTGGACCATGGCCTCCGCCAGAGACGGCGGGATCTTGGTGCATGTTGGAGCCTGCTGAGAGCAGGTGGTTTGGCCGGAATCCGAGGAGTTGGAGGAGGAGGAGAAGAGCGGCGGGATTTGGTGGGACGACAGCTGGGAGCTTGATCGGAGGACGAGGAAGAGAATGAAGAGGAAGGCGAGGCAGATAAGGAGGAGCTTGAGACTGGGGCTGAACTGGGTTTTCGACGATCTCATCTTCCGGCAGGTGCGAAGCTGATGAGCTTGCAGTACTTTAGAAGGAGAAAGAAGAAGCTTTGGAATAAGGTTTGGTGATAGAGAGAAAGAAATAAGGTTTGGTAGAGAGGGAGGTAGGGTGGGGCCATGTTGAAATGTTTGTGGTCGGAGTGGGCTGCGGGCATTGGCCAGTGGGATATTTCATGGTTGGAATATAATGTTGACTTCCCAAGCAACGTTGGTGTGGTAAATCTTATCCTAATATATATTAAAGTAGCTAAAGAATTTTTCTGGCTAAAATCAGCTTCTTCTATTTTTTTTTTTTTATGTATTTCAATAAATAATATTCCTTCCACTAAAAACGTGTTTCAACAATTAATTAATATAAAAAATTTCTAATATTATTAATTTCTATTGTCATTTAAAGATAGATAGATAATCAGATAAACGAGACACCTCTCATAATTTTTTATACTTATTTTTAATTTTTTATTAATTTAATTTTCAATGTGACCTTTACACTTCACACATTTGAATAATCTGGAGACAGCTTCTATACACTTATATTAATTATTCACCATTATTAATTTTGTTTTTTTTATTAATTTAATTTTTAATATAACCTTCACACTTCCTAGCAGTAACACGTTTTGGAATAATCTGTTGAGACAACTTTCTATATAATTACATTAATTAAAATAAGCAGCTTCTACGTAATTAAATTAATTTTTTGCAAACATCTAACCACCACTTTCAAAAACACGAGAAGATGGGACATCTTACATTAATTTTCTACAAACATCTAGTCACAAGAAGATGGGGTAGCTTACATTAATTTTCTACAAACATCTGGCTACCACTTTCAAAAACACGAGAAAATGGGCAATCAGTTGGTATAAAAACTCACACATTCTAAGATAAGCACCATATTCACTCCTATTTCATATCACCTAATTTGATATTGTATCTGGTCTTGAAATGCCTCATTTGTTTCAAATGTTGAAGTCTGTGGATTCTACTTGAGTTGACTAGGCAATCAAAGTATGCGTAGTGCGCAAATGGGATCTGCCAAAGTTCGAAGATAAGTCTCATATTAACTCTGTGGAAATGGTCTTAATAAACTGTGAGGTAAGTTTTTTACCCACTGTTATGTGTGTATAAATGCAGAAACAAGTAGGTTTTTTTAATTATTTACCTCATATGATTGAAGTAGATTGAAAATTTGCACACTTCTCCCCGTGAGTGCTATCTTTTTCAACAGATGAAGACATCCTCATTTTCAAATTAAGACAACAGTTAGTATGGTACAATGAATATTCTATATATATTAAAATAATTGTCTAGTCAAAAAGGCTTAAATATAGGCAGATTTAGAATGAATTTGTGAGAGATCGATAATAGTGATCCATATCCTTGTTGATGCTTACCTCTGTTATAATATTTTTGTATACATTTTATTTACAACATTAATCTGTTCATGTAACGCCCCACTTTCTCGGGCACATTATAACTTGGGACAATTCTGGAACAATAATTTTTTTTCTTTCAAACTAATGCTAAACCACATCATACCTCAAATTCGTTCCAAAATTCCCAATCATTTTCTTGAAAGAGAATCACTATACACATCAAGTGCGGAATCAAGGATCGAACCTGATATCTTAACATTGATCATTAAATCATCGGTCCTCAACATAACTTAATACAAAACATAAGTTCTCAACTAACACTAATCTTAATAGGGTTATACATCCTCATGCTTTCAAAATGTCCAGAATTCAAAGTAGCAAAACTTAAATACATGGGCTACATAACATACAATCCATTCATTATGCATTCTGCTAAGTACCATTTCATGCCTCATTCATCATTGTATCTGCTACAATCTCCATGTGGAACGTTTGAATATTCCAAGGGCAAAGTCCAAGTTAGATGATGAATCATCTAAGTAAGGGTACATAAAACATATTTCGTGCATGAATGCAATGTCTTACTTCATCGTAAGGATCAATTGCACCCTTTATGCTATTCATTATTTTTGCGGCCACTTCTTTCAAAGCCGGGGTGTATGGGTGCACCCTTGGTAAAGCAGTGATGCCAGTTCGTACTCCCTACGGCCATAATGCGCATGATCAATGATATCAACGTGTATTTATACATTTCATAGTCATGTCATGTATGCAGTCTACGTGATGAATATATATTAGAGCATGTCAATATGATGAAAGCATCCCTGAGGATCGGGGTTTGAAACATAAATCACTTATAAACCAAGCATTTTTCATAAAGCTAAATCCAGTTGGGAAGTACCATTTACATTTTCAAGCTTATCGAGCTACCTCGATATCCAAGCATTGCCTTAAAACACGTGCATCGCCTCAATTTGCATGCCAACCTTAAAATTTGCACAAGTCTCTTCAACTTTAGCCTCAAAGCATCCTAATTACCATATTTATTTATATAAGTATTAAAACCTATTTTTCCATAATTTTCTTGCATTTTCTTTATTTTTCTCTCTATTTCTTCCTATTTTTCCTCAATAAATCAAAACTAAATATTTCTCAAATTTTTCACTATGAAAATTCATAAAATAATATTCTTAAATTTTTTGAAATTTTCTAGAGAATTTTACTTACCTTAATTTAGCCTCCTAGGCTTCCTCGGTATGCTTGTCATATCCCTGAAACGCGTGCCAGAACCATTTTCTTGCCCAAAATCTCTAGAATATCCATTTCTTATTTTTCTAGAAAATTCTAGGATTTTTTGGCATTTTTTTCTATTTTATTTTCCTTTTTCTTCCTCTTCTTTTCTTTTTCTTCTTCTACTATTCATCATTTCCCTCCTCTATTTCTTCTTCTTTGCACAGCCCCTGCGCGCACGATCCAGCTTCGCCCAGCCGCCGCACCGCCGTGATCCTAGCTTCGTCGTCACCTTCTCCGGCCGCCACTAGCCTTATCGCCCTAGCCGCCACGCACATCGGTACCCTGTAAGCTGTTGGCCGCGGCCGCCGTTGACTGCGGCTGGTTGCTCCTCGCTACAACTGATTGCAGCCATGGCCGCACCTGCTTTCCTTGGATGCCTCTTGGGCCTCCCACGACCCCATCGACCTCGCTAGATGATGCCTTGGCTGCTACTGACCGCCCCCTTGCTGTCCAGCCGCTTCGACGCCTGCTGCTATGGTTGCCACCGCTCATTCCATCTGCACTTCTTCCTTCCTCCCAATCCCTCAATCTCTCCCTCTTATTTATAGGCAATGCACTGCCTACTTGGCCATCCCCTATTGCCCCAAGCCATCTCCCTATGCATCCACTTGGAAGATTTGTAGAGGCATGGCCATGAAGATTTTGCAGAGGGATGGCCTCCACGCATTTGTACATATCACATTAATGCTAAATCTCGTAAAATCCTGCTGCCTTACCTACCCCATCTCTTACAGATTTTCTTCCAAATCTTGCAGCCAATGATTTGTTTTTGTGCTTCCATTTGCACAAATTTGCAGCCCTCTGCTTCACGCACTTATATATACATATATATATCATATATTATACTATAAAAATAAAAAAATACATATTTAAATTTTAAAATTCATCTCTATTTCACTTAGGCAATTCTCTAATTGCATTTACATCCTCAAATATCAAATTAATTTGTATTTCAATACCGAAAGCGCAAAATTAATAATTTAAGATTACTCGATAAAGACGATTTTGCCCCAATGTCCTCACCGGGCGATTGTTTCATCTCGAAACCACTAAAGGGTTGCTCATTATGAAAAACCGGAGCCCCCTAAGGTTTTTGTTAACTTCCCGGACGTCCCCTATGACAATTTGATTTTGCAGCTTAAATGGCAGCTGTATTTTAGCTGTACCGAAAATCATTCCCGATTCGATTTCTTTCGACACCATAAATCCTATCTTGGGATGCTCATCAATGCCGCATAATTTTTCTTAGACAATTTGACTCTGAGATATTTCCTGTAGTTGATTCAGTACTTATAACTGTTGTCAAGCCCATTTTTTGGTATTCAAACCTTGTTTAAATTACGTGGCAACCTTATACCGAAATGGGGTCTTACAGTTCATATAGAGAAAAAAAAATTCCTTACAAACAATGAGTAAGGCAGGGCCATATGGTAGTGAGTAAGCATACAAGTAAGCAGCAAGCTAAGGTAGGAATTACTTACTGCGAATGAGTAAAAAAAAAAAAAAAAATCCCTTACAAATTGTGAGTAATATAGTGGGTAAGCATACAATAGCTTTGTAAGACAGTGAGTAAGCAGCAAGCTAAGGTAGGAATTACTCACTCTCAGTGAGTAAAAATAAAAATAAAAATCTCTTACAAACAATGAGTAATGTAGTGAGTAAGCATACAATAGCTTTGTAAGGCACTGAGTAAGCAACAAACTAAGGTAGGGATTACTCACTGTCAGTGAGTTAAAAAAAAAAATCCCTTACAAACAGTGAGTCATGCAATGAGTAAGCATACAATAGCTTTGTAAGGCAGTGAGTAAGTAGCAAGTTAAGGTAGGGATTACTCACCGTCAGTGAGTAAAAATAAAAATAAACATTAATTTGTTCATACTATTACATGAACAAATGGTACTAAACATTAATCTATTTATATAGAGAAAAAAAAAAATCTCTTACAAACGGTGAAGAAAGGCAGGGCCATATGGCAGTGAGTAAGCATACAATATTTTTGCAAGGCAGTGAGTAAGCAGCAAGCTAAGCTAGGGATTATTCACTACCAGTGAGTAAAAAAAAAAACATCCCCTACAAATAGTGAGTAATGCAGTGGGGATGAGCAAAAAAACAAACAAATCAGAAGCAAAAATGTATAATCTACCAATGATTGATAAAATATATAGGATGAGCAAAAATGTATAATCTGCCAGACATAATTTAAAAAAACAAATAAGAAGCAATAAATATAAAAAACTTACACTGTAGGCAATTTAGTAAAGTATTAGTGTCAAACCATATATATATATTAGACAGCCCCAATATCCGCAAATTTTTTAGTGTTGTGCATACATGAAAACTATATATGAGTTGAAATTATTATTATTACAATGATATATATATATATATATTTTGCTCTTATTGACAGAATGTGAGCCTATTATATCTTTATTAGTTTAAGTAGTTCTTTTGAATCACTCCTTACGAAGTTTTTTATCTACCATTTAAATTGATATTATTATTCATTTTCCCCTACTGTTTACACATCTAAAGTAGACAAATGTCGTGTATATCAATTATGATTTTTAAGATTGTTGTTCAAAATTATGTTATAAAAAATTATTTGTGTTCACACGGCACAAGGATGCATGCACGTATAAAAAATTATCTTATAAGTTCTTTCACAGATAAGATCCGTGAAAACTTAGTCTATGTCATGCGAAACTTTGTTGTTGTTCAAAACACCATGAAATTCAAAACTACGTCGCACGCATACAAGTTAAATTTTACAAAAACAACGCAAGTAATTGAGCTGCACGATGTAACCTTTCCTGCTACTATATTCGTTTTTAGAGCATTTAATGATATATTGAGTAAGGAAAACGTGGATGAAACACGGCTCTTTGGTACGTTTTAATTTTAACGTTTTGTTTTTCTTCTTTTCTTTTTCTTTATTTTTTTACCTTCATATTGTTTAACCCTATGGTTCATTGATTTATTATTGTTATTTTTTGTAAAAAATAGATTTGATAGGGGAAATTGTAGCTAAGGATAGTGCTCGGCTCCACACATCATTTGCATCTGTTACCAAATCAATTGATGTTATGATAGAAGATTTGGAGTACGAAAATTCTTACATTTCATCTATATATTTGGTGTTTATTTATCTACTTTAGTAAACAGATTTTCCTTAATTAGGAAAAATCATCTTCCATGTACCTTCTGGGGTGATCACACTGATCTGGTAAACTCTCACCTTGAATCTGCTAAGGATGAACCTATTATTCTTCTACTTTAGATGTGTCGCACGAAGATTTTTAGCGGTATATCTGCTAATTCCTTATCTCTAAATTTTGACTATTTAGACTATTAAATGTGTGGCACGATAGAGTGATGACCTAATTTAAAATATCAGGGGAAGTTAGGATTACAAGTACATATTACATAACGAAGGTGTTTGTCAACACTCCAGTTTTTTAGGTTGAGGATTTCCGTGACAAGTATGGGCTTTTCAAAGCTATTGTTATAATTCATTCATTTATCATGCTTTATTATCATATATAACCAATGTTGTTATAAAACTTTAGGTTGTTGAACAATGTAGAGTGTTTCTCACAGAGGATTAGTCAAATTTCTTCTTCGACTACATACTCTATAATTGATGATTTAGAGAGTGGAATGTGTGAAGTCAAAACAATTGAACAATTGCTTGAGTTTACTGAGTTAATTTCACTTTGTTAGGCATGTATATTTAACACTACACACATTACAACCATCTAACAATGCATCGAACCACAGGTTGGTAGCTATTGGGTAGTTTTTATAATTGTTGATGTTGAATCAGATTGAGGTTGGTGGTATCTAAGTTGTAAGAAATGTGAAAATTTTTTAAAAAAAATGGAATCCGCTTCTATTGCGAAAAGTGTGAAGGTTTCGACACGTCAGGCAATCCTAGGTTTAAGATACGAGTTAGGGTTGTTGATGGAGTGGAAAGTGCAAGTTTTCTTTTATGGGATCGTGAGTGCCTACAACTAATTGGGAAATCTGCCAGCGAGCTAAGGGATTGTTTGGCACGAGTGATAGATATATTTTATCTTCAAAATATTCACTACAAAAAATCCATTAATTAGTGACGGAATTTTTCCGTCACTATTTAGAGACGGATTTGCGACGGAAATTCCGTCGCTAAATTTTAGCGACGGATTTGTGACGAAAATTTCGTGACCAAATTCTTAACTTTTTTTTATGTTTAGCAACGAAAAATTCCGTCACTAAATATTTTTAATATTTTTTATTAAAATGTTAAAATTAGCGACGGGATAAACATTCGCTAAATAATTAAATAAAATAAAATAAATAAAATTTCTTTAGCAATGGGTAAACCTGTCCCTAACTAATTTATAAAATAAAAAATAAAATAACATTTACTTAGCGATAATTAAAAAATTAAAAAATAAAATAAAATTTATTTAGTGACGGGTTCTAATTTAAAAAATAAAAAGTAAATTGAAATTTATGTACTGACGGGAATACCCGTCACTAACTAATTTAAAAATAAAAAATAAAATAAATTTATTTAGAGATGAAAATGCATGTCGCTAAAAAATTAAATAAAATAAAAATAAAATAAAATTTATTTAGCCATAATTAAAAAATAAAAAATAAAATAAAATTTATTTAGTGACGGGAGAACCCGTCACTAAATAATTTAAAAAATAAAATGTAAAATGAAATTTATGTAGTGACGGGAATACCCGTCACTAACTAATTTAAAAATAAAAAATAAAATAAAATTATTTAGCGATGGGAATACCTGTCGCTAAATAATTAAACAAAACAAAAATAAAATAAAATTTATTTAGAGACGAAACAACCAGTCACTAAATAATTTAAAATAAAATAAAATTATTTAGCGATGGGAGTATTTGTCACTAAATAATTAAATAAAATAAAATTTATTTAGCTATAATTAAAAAAATAAAAAATAAAATGAAATTTATTTAGTGACGCGAGAACCCGTCACTAAATAATTTAAAAAATAAAAAGTAAAATGAAATTTATGTAGTGACTGGAATACCCGTCACTAAATAATTTAAAAATAAAAAATAAAATGAAATTATTTAGCGATGGGAATACCTGTCGCTAAATAATTAAACAAAACAAAAATAAAATAAAATTTATTTAGAGACGGAACAACCAGTCACTAAATAATTTAAAAAATTTAAAATAAAATAAAATTATTTAGCGACGGGAGTATTCGTCACTAAATAATTAAATAAAATAAAATTTATTTAGTTATAATTAAAAAAATAAAAAATAAAATAAAATTTATTTAGTGACAAGAGAACTCGTCACTAAATAATTTAAAAAATAAAAAGTAAAATGAAATTTATGTAGTGACGGGAATACCCGTTACTAAATAATTTAAAAATAAAAAATAAAATGAAATTATTTAGCGACGGGAATTCCCATTGCTAAATATTTAAAGTAAATAAAAATAAAATAAAATTTATTTAGTGATGGAATATCCCGTCACTAAATAAATTAAAAAATAAAAAATAAAATAAATTATTTAGCGACGGGAGTTTCGTTGCTAAATAATTAAAATAAATAAAAAATAAAATAAAATAAAATTTATGTAGTGACGGGAATACCCGTCACTAAATAATTTAAAAAATAAAAAGTAAAATGAAATTTATGTAGTGACGGGAATGCCCGTCACTAAATAATTTAAAAATAAAAAATAAAATAAAATTATTTAACCACGAAAATGCTCGTTGCTAAATAATTAACAAAATAAAAATAAAAATAAAATAAAATTTATTTAGTGACTGAACATTCCATCACTAAATAATTTAAAAAATAAAATAAAATTATTTAGCACGACAGCACCCATTGCTAAATAAATAAATTAAATAAAAATAAAATAAAATTTATTTACCTATAATTAAAAAAATTAAAAAATAAAATAAAATTTATTTAGTGATGGGTTCTTCCATCTCTGAATAATTTAAATAATAAAAAGTAAAATAAAATTTATGTAGTGAAGGGAAAATCTGTCACTAAATAATTTAAAAAATAAAAAATAAAATAAAATTATTTTGCGACAGGATACCTGTCGCTAAATAATTAAGCAAAATAAAAAATAAAAAATAAAATAAAATTTATTTAATGATAATTCAAAAAAATAAAAAATAAAATAAAATAATTTAGTGACAGAATATGTGTCGCTAAAAATTTTAAAAAATAAAAATAAAATAAAATTTATTAGTGACGAGAGATCCTATCACTGAATAATTTTAAAAAATAAAATAAAATAAAATTATTTAGCGACAAGAGTACCGGTCACTAAATAGTTAAACAAAATAAAAATAAAATAAAAATTATTTAGCGATGGGGTTACTCATCGCTAAGTAATTAAACAAAATAAAATTTATTTATCAATAATTAAAAAATAAAAAAAATTATTTAGTGACGGAATAACACGTCACTAAATATTTAAAAAAATAAAAATAAAATTTATTTAGCAATAATTAAATAAATTAAAAAATAAAATGAAATTATTTAACGGCGGGATAACCCGTCGCCAAATAATTAAACAAAATAAAAAAAATAAAATTATTTAGCGATGGATAAATATTTAAAATAATAAAAATAAAATAAAATTTATTTAGCGACTGAGCAAATCCGTCACTAAATAATCTAAAAAAAATAAAATAAAATTATTTAGCGACGGGATTACCCATCGCTAAATAATTAAGTTAAATAATTAAAAAATAAAAAATAAAATAAAATTTATTTAGCAACCAGTAGACCCATTGCTAAATTATTTAAAAAATTAAAATTAAAATTAAATTTATTTAGCAACGGGTTAATCCATTGCTAAATAATTTAAGAAATAAAAATAAAATAATATTTATTTAGTGATGGATATTTCATCACTAAATAATTAAAAAATTAAAATAAATTAAAATTATTTTGTAATGAAATATTTCTTGCTAAATAATTATAATAAATTAAATTATTTAAGAAATTTAAAAATTTAAATTATTTAAACAAATATAAATATAACTTCTATAATACACAAAAAACATCTCGAGAGTGTCATTTAGATCATCATCCCATGCTTAAGCCTGGACTTAAAGATCAAAACAAATTACTAATAATATTTAATTGAAAAATGGTCAAAACTATATTAATTTTAAGAAATGTTATAAGGCTACAACTTTACTCTCCACACTTTTTATTTTCATATGTTACAAGACTATAAATTATTTAGCAACAAAATATTTTCGTAGCTAAAAAATAAAAAACTAAATCAAATTAAAAATTTTATTAAATTTTTGTACTGAATATATATAAATCTTTCCATCAAGTTAAGTTGAATATATATAAATCCTGAATATATATAAATTAGGGCCACTTAACAAATTGGTATAAAATAATGTATTAGAAAATAAAAAATAATTTGTCAATTCGATGAGTTATATGATTCAAAATCTTATCCACTCTAAATAAAACAAGTGTAGAAGGAGATATAGACAACTCGCAACGTGAAGAAAATTTTCACTATATTATTTATGTGAGTTGGGCTCGCCATCTAATCAAAATATTATTACGTAATAAAAGATTATATATAATTGAATACAAGTTTTCATATAACAATTTTTTATTGAATGATTTTATGGTCCAAATGAAATCATGCATCTTATAGAAAATTTTCACTCATCTGTTGATGTATCATTAATTTTTTTGATAATAAATTAATATTTGATAATATCAATTTTCTCACTCATCTAATGATTAATAGCATATGACACTTTTTTAATTTGATATGAGCATGCATTCTACGCACTATATATCATATGTAAGTTCTTCTTCTATTGATTTTATTACCATCTTTTTTATTGGTTTAGGTAAATTCAATCATAGATCCAACAAGCATTACAAGTAAACATTTTTTTTGAAATAGGAATAAATTCTCTTTCACCTAAACAATAAACATTACAATAATTTTATAGATAAAGATTTAATACAAAAAAATTATCATAAAACATTTGGATCATATCATTATCTAAAAATATTTTTTTATTATTTTAAAATTTAAATGAGATTGGAGAGATCAGTGGGATCATTCACATTCTAGAGAAAAAATATATACACAAACATGAAAAAAAATTAAATTAATATATTGGTCAATGATCATATATATATGGACAAATGTATCCAAAATGACATAATATTACTTAAGTAATTTTGATATATGCTTTCTATACAAATTAAGAAGCACTTCTCAAAAAATATATAGAAATTCTTAGAATAAATTTATTTTATCATTGGAATTGATATACCTATTTTTTGAGTAATGCCCATATTAAGATTATTTTTATTTGTAATATTCTATAATTCTATATGTATGAATCAATCGACCAAGATTTGCGAAAAACCATAATATTAGCACAACCAGATATTGTACAGTTTATAATACTTGACATGTCGTATCAAGTAAAAATGAAATAAAAAAATCTAACAATTAATATTAAGTGCATTCAACATTTATAGTGTAAATTCAGAAACATAAATAAAGGGGCACTATATATCTTGATCAATGAGAGTATAATTTTTAATTTTTTATTTGATTTATTTGTGTATTTATATTTTATTATTTTTTAAAATTAATTTATATTTTATGATTTCTATATTTATATTTTATAAATAAAATATTTATTTTTATTAGTATTTATATTGTTTTATGTTTGAATTTTTAAAAATAAAATAGTATATTTTAATATTTTAAAATTAAATATTAAAATAAATACCCCCACCCCCCACGTGTCCCCCATCCCCTTTCCTGGCCTACCCCCACCCCCCCCCCCGGTGTCCCCCATCCCCCTCCTTGGCCCGCCCCCACCCTCCTGTGTCCCCCCTCCTGGCTCGCCCCCACCCCTCCACGTGTCCCCCTTCCCCCTCCCCCCTGTGCCCGCCCACCCCTTCCCTTTTCCCTCGCGCTAAATTGAAATTCCCCCCCGCCCCGCCTTTCCCTCGCGCAAAATTGAAATTCCCCCCTCCTCTTTAAATCCCCACCTCTTTTCCCTCCCCGTCCTCTGCTCTCCCTCTCTACATCTCTCCCTCCCTCTCTCGCTCTCATGATAAAGTAGTATAGTTGACCTCTGCTTTTCTTTTGCAGTGAGGTATTTTTCTTTTTTTTATCTTTATATTTTATTTATATAATTTTAATTGTTAGGTTTATTTGGAATGTTTATAGGGTAAAAAATATTTATGTTAGTTATAGATTGTTTCTTTTTAACTGATATGTAATTTCATTATCTTAGTTATAAATTGTTTCCTTTCAATTGATATGTCAATTTTATTTTAATGTCTTTGTTATTTATATTTATTGCATGTATGTTATTGTTTATTTTATGTTTATATAATTATATATTTTGTATATATTATTATGTATTGTGTATATATTATTGATGATTTATATAAAAAATTATTAAAAAATGTGTAAAAAAATTATTATGTCAATCAACATTTGTAAATGAAATATTAAGTAATTATAAAAAATAAAATATATATACAATTTTTTTAAACATGTCGTATGTAGTTATTTATTAAATATACTATAATAATTTTAAATAAAAAGTTTAATATTTATATTTTAACTAGTTTTTATTTATATTTTAATATTAAAATACAAATATAATATTATAAAAATTATTAGTCAGTTAGGTATTTACTAAATACAAATTTTAAAATTAAAAATAAAAATAAAAATATAATGTTATAAAATTGTTTAAAAATACAATCAGAGATAAAAATACAACCCACGTGTCCCCCTCCCTGGCCCGCCCCCACCCCCACGTGTCCCCCTCCCTCCCATCCCTCCGCACCCAACCCATCTCCCCTTTCCCTGCCACTCCCCCCGCCCCACCTCCCCCACCCCCACGTGTCCCCCTTCCAACCTCCCCCTCCCTCCCCTCCCCCTGCACCCAAACCATCTCCCATTTCTCCCCCCCCCCCAAAAAAAAAATTATTTTAATTTCTTGCTCACGCCCCTCCCCCTTTCCCTAGCACGCCACGTGTCCCCCCTCCACCCCTCTTTAAATCCCCACCTCCCTTTCTCTTTCCCCTCCCCCTCCTTTCTCCCTCCCTCCCTCTCTCCCTCTTATGATAAATTTATATTTTGCAGTATAGTTGAGCTCTGCTTTTCTTTTACAGTAAGGTATTTTTTTTTCCTTTTATCTTTATATTCTATTTATATCATTTTAATTGTTAGGTATATTTTAAATGTTTCTAGGATAACAAATATTTATGTTAGTTATAGATTGTTTCCTTTTAATTCATATGCCAATTTCATTATCTTAGTTATTGATTGTTTCCTTTTTGCTAATATGTCAATTTCATTTTAATGTATTTGTTATTTATATTTATTGCATGTATGTTATTGTTTATTTTATGTTTATATAATTGTATATTTTGTATGTATTATTGTGTATTGTGTGTTTATTATTGATGATTTATATAAAAAATATTAAAAAACATGTAAAAAAATTAATATGTCAATCAATATTTGTAAATAAATATTAATTAATTATAAAAAATAAAATAAATATACAATTTTTTTAAAATAGTGCTGTACGTAGTTATTTATTAAATAAATTATAACAATTTTAAATAAAAGATTAATATTTATATTTTACCTACTTTTTATTTATATTTTAAAATTAAAAATACAAATATGATGTTATAAATATTGTTGGTTAGTTAGGTATTTATTAAATACAAACTTTAAAATTGGAAATAAAATTATAATGTTATAAAATTTAATAAAAAATTTAAATAATATTTTTTTGTCAAATAAATATTAATTATATATAAAAAATTTAATAAATATATAATTGTTTTTGTAAAAACAGTGTCTTAAGTAATTATTTATTGAATGTATTATAATGATTTTAAATAAAAACCTTTATATTTGTATTTTAATTAGTTCTTATTTGTATTTTAAAATTAAAGATACAAATATAATGTTATAAATATTGTTGGTTAGTTAGGTATTTATTAAATATAAATTTTAAATTTGAAAATACAAATATAATTTTATAAAATTTAATAAATATTTAAAATATATATTTTTTAAAAAATTATTAATTATATATAAAAAATTTAATAAATATACAATTTATTTGTAAAAACAGTGTTTTAAATAGTTATTCATTAAGTATATTATAATAATTTTAAAGAAAAAGTTAATTTTTTTTTATTGAAATTTAGTTCTTATTTGTATTTTAAATTTAAAAATACAAACATAATGTTATAAATATCATTGGTTAGTTAGGTATTTATTAAATTCAAGTTTTAAAATTAGAAATATAAATATAATGTTATAAAATTTAATAAAAAATTTAAAATATACATTTTTTTAAAAGAAATATTAATTATATATAAAAAATTTAATAAATATACAATTTTTTTGGGTAAAAACAGTGTTTTATTTAGTAGTTATTTATTAAATATATTATATTAATTTTAAATAAAATGCTTAACATTTGTATTTTAAAATTAAATTTACAAAATAATGTTATAAATATTGTTGGTTAGTTAGGTATTTATTAAAGACAAGCTTTAAAATTAGAAATACAAATATAATGTTATAAAATATAATAAAAAATTTAAAATTACTTTGTAAATGAAATATGAAATATAAAATATAAAATATTGATTATATAATTTTTTTTTAATAAATATACGAATCTAAAAATGTTAAAATAATAATTAAATTAATGTTATTAAAATAATCATATTTAATGTTATAAAAATGTAATGTTTTAGAAATATTTAGATTTAATGTAATAAAAATCTAAATTTATTAAAATATTGCTATAACATTAAATATAATTGATGTTATAAAAACATTTAGATTTAATGTTATAATTAAGGACATTAACTTTTTCAATGTATGTGATATTGTACTTTTATTATTTTTTATTTTCGATGTAATTCTTGAAATAGATGTCAAGACATTCACCTCCCAGAGTAAGCAGAGGTAGGGGTAGTAAGAATAGGGGTAGCCATCGATGCCATAAGGATGCACCTTTTCTAGATCCTTCTACTGCTGCCTCGCACTCTTCTCCTTCTATTTCAACACATGCTGTCTCTTCTACTCTTTTCTTTCCCCAATCAATGCACCCACAGGCTTTTATTCCTATGACTCAATTTTCACAGCCTTTTGGTGGGATGTCATATCTGGTGGGATATACTCCTATTATACCCACAACCCACCCACCTGAGCCTACACCACAATTTACCCCTTATTCGTACACATTTATGCCGACATCGCATCCACACCCTTTGTCCTCTCCACTACCACAGAATGTTAGTCCAACTCAACCTGAACCAATAGATGCAGACCAAGCTGATCATCGAACAGAATTATCTTATAATCAGAATTGTGATTAGTGAGTATATTAATATAATGTCTAAATTCATTGATATATTTTGTTACCACATAAATTCATGTTTTGATTAATTTTATATCGATTTTATAGTTTTATCCCTGAAGTTGGCCCACCAACTATTCTCTCAAAAATTTGGAAGAGACGCTACAATGAACCTTGGCTTCAGTGGAATAATGTTCCAGAAATAACACGACGAATGTGGCTCGAAGAGTTTAGCGTTAGTGTAATTCTAATTTTTAATTATCAGTTTAATATTTTATATATATTTATTCTTTTTTATTTAATTTGTTATAGAAATGTTCAAGTGGCAAGCTGAAAAAACTAATCGTATATGGATTACTTGGAATAAGTCAGGTCAACGAAGTTTTAGGAGTAATTTGAATAAAGTTAAAAGCGGTGCTGATAAGGGTAATTGGATCGATCCGTCCGTGCGAAGGTCATTACAAGCAAAGTGGAATGAGGATGAATATAAGAAAAAATATGAACAAAATAAAAAGAATCGCACATCTGAGATCGGCAGGTCAGTGCACACAGGCGGATCCATTCCTTTCACCGAGACTTGAAGAAGACTGATAATTATTTTTTCTATATCAATATTTCAGAATTTTAATAACTTATATAGTGGTTTGTATTTTATCTTATTTACTTCATGTATATTTATCATACAGGCAAAGGAATTAAATCGCGAGCCTAACGAATTTGAAATTTTCAAGAAAACCCATACTCGAAAAAATGATCAAGGACAAGAAGTATGGGTGGATCATTGATCACAAACTGTCGCGGTAATTATATTTACTTATATGTATGTTATTTGATGATTTTTTAATTTAATTATAAATGCCAATATTAATTTTAATTTATATGGGAAGCGTTCGAGAGATTAAACGCTGAGGCATCTTTACAATCAGCTGAGAGCGATTCGACCTCTTCACCTGTAATCAATGAGCACCGCATCTTTTATCAAGCTGTCTCTGGTAGAAATAAGAAAGGTCGTATCTACGGTCTCGGCTCTCAAGGGAATCAATCTTACCCATCTCAATCTGGTAGCACCTCTAATAATTCATGTGGATCCGTGACACAAGATTTTGAATAAATGAAACTACAATTCACCCAGATGAATGAGGAGAATCAGCAAATGAGGCAGACGATGTCCCAAATGAATACTGAGAATGAACAGCTACGGCAACAGATGCAGGATATGCTGACATGGAGGGATCAGATGAATCAAATGATGTCCAGAGTATTCAGTAATTCAACACCTCTTGGACCTTCGAGAAATTCACCGGGTGGAAATCCGTTTTGTAATGATGAGGGTAATGAGGGTGAAGATGAAGAAAATGAGAATGATGAAAATGATGATGATGATGATTGTTAATTCTATTGAGAACTATTTATGATTGCAGTAATGGAATTTATGGATTTGAATTTTGTGTCCATATTTGTCATCTCACAAATTTTTTTCTATTCAATTAAATAATTAAAATTTTAATTAACAAATTTTGTATAAAAAATAAAATTTTAATTTGTATTTTTAATTAAAAGATTTCTTAATATAATTATAAAAATATATAAATTAAAAAATTTAATTGTGAACATTCGTAAATAGTAATATTTATGAAAATAATTATTTTTATATAAAAATTAATTTATATAATTTTATTTATATTTCAGTTGTATTTAATTTAATTTAATTAAGCAAATTATTTTTTTAATTTTTACATTCTTACATGATTTAAAATAATTTAATTTTAATTTTTTTTTATTTTTTTAATTTTATTTTATTTTAATATATACTTTTTATTTTGTAATTATTTATTTTTTTAATTTTTTAAATAATTTAAAATAATTTTATTTTATTTAAATTTTAATATATATTTTATTATATTTTTTTATTTTAAAAATTAATTTAGTGACTGGCATACCCGTCGTTGATCAGTGACGGGTATGCTCATCACATATTTTTGAAATATAATATAATTTTTATTTAATTTAATTCAAATTTTAATATATATATTTTTTATTTTAAAAAATCATTTAGTGACGGGAGTTCCTGTCGCTGATCAGCAACGGTCATTCTTGTCACAGATTTTCAAAAAATAATTTAATTTTTATTTAAATTTTAATATATATTTTAATATATTTTTTTATTTTTTTATTTAAAAATTAATTTAGTGACGGGCATACCCATCGCTGATCAGCAACGGGTATGCCCGTCACAGATTTTTGAAATATAATTTAATTTTTATTTAATTTTATTTAAATTTTAATATATATTTTTTTATTTAAAAAAATTATTTAGTGACGGGAGTTTCCGTCGCTGATCAGCGACGGTAATTCCCGTCACAAATTTTCAAAAAATAATTTAATTTTTATTTAAATTTTAATATATATTTTTATTTTTTTAATTTAAAAATTAATTTAGTGATGGGAATTCTCGTCGCTGATTAGTGATGGGTACCGCCTGTCACAGATTTTTAAAAAAATAATTTAATTTTAATTTTATTTTATTAAAATTTGAATATATATATTTTATTTTTTTATTTTAAAAAATAATTAGTGACGACGGGGCTTCCGTCGCTGATCTGTGATGGGAAAGCCCGTCACAGATCAGCGACGGATGCCCCGTCACAGATCAATAACGGGGTTTTCCGTCACTAAAATATTCCGTCGCTCAATTCCATGACTAAATTTCAGCGACGCGAGTTTTTGTGACGGAATTTGTCCGTCACTGAATTGTTTAGTGACGGATATTCTTATTTTAGTGACGGATTTTTCCGTCATTAAATTTGATTTTTCTTGTAGTGATTTTCCTTTATCGAACTATAATTAATGTTTACATTAATTTGCCTGAATTTGATTCTCATAAGATGGTGCTGAGGATTATTGTCTGGGCGAGGTAGAGACTTTGGTGAAGAGGAGGCTATTGTTCAAGGTTCAGATAAGACATCAAAATTTATCCCGAAATATTTGTACACTGTGATAAGACTTACTATGGCAATGACCTAATCATGAAATATCAGATAAATGATTACATTGAGAATCAGGTTACCTATAGTTCACATCATCTATTGTGTTTCTTAAAACGCACATGATCACCCCTAAATGATTGTTTGATTGTGTGTAACGTCAACAGGAACCCGACTTGCTGTCAAAACTGGAAAAGACTATTGATGCTGATTCCAAGGTACTATTTGCCTTGAAATGTCAGCAATGTATAGGTTTTGTCAATTATATGGGTTTCATTCTCAAAGTTCTAATCGGTATTATTTTTCAAATTATTTTACAAGGGTTTGTTTCAGACAATGAGGGTAGCACGCTGGTAAAGACTCCAGCGAAGCGTACTCATCCCTCTATGTGCGATGATGTGAGTAGTAGTGTTCCAAATGAGGACATAGGAGTTCGTCCACGCAATTGTCAAGCAATTAGCTTCACAAGTTCATGAAAGTTGAAAAGGACTAAATATAAACAAATTAAGAATATTCTAAAGCAAATAGACCATTAATCTTTAAGCACTTAAGGTTCTATTATAGTTGGTTGTTCTAGGTATCTTCAAATTGTTTGTCATCATTATTATCGTACTTTGTTGGGTGTTTTTCTTATGCTTTTGCTGTTAAATGTTATGCGACTTTTATCTATTTTGACTTATTGATATGCCTCTATGCTATGGTATTTACAATTTCATTGTTTAATGATCGGAAGATATTGGATTGGTCATTTGTTGAATTGGAAACTTTATTATTTTAAGGCATTGGGTCTGAAAATGGAAAAGAAAGAAAACGAACAACTCTAAGTTATTCCATTTGGTGGGTATTAGTTAAAATGTTTTCCACATGGACTAATTTAAAATTAATTTTAAGTATTTTTAGATTATTTAACATATTAATTATATTACTTCTAACAAAATAATATTGGAATTATTTAATTTTTTAGATTATTATTTTAGATGATGAACTGAATTAAATAGGTTAATATTTAAAATATTTTAGAATTTTTTTAAATTATTTAAGATTATTTAAGTAGTTGAACAGAATTAAGATGTTGACATAAATAGCTTCAGTAACATTTGGTAGAAGTTGACTAAACTAATAACTCATATAACAAATACAAACCACAAAAAAATAAGATAAAAAAATTTGCCCTTTCCAAAAAAACACTAGGATAATCAGTTGGGACAACTTCTATGCAGTTATATTAATTATTCACTATCATTATTAATCAGACAATTAATATTTTAAATTTATGATGTTATTATTTATGTTGCGGAAAATCAACTACAACACAAAAGAATTAGTGCAAAATAAATCGAATCAGATATAAGCAAACGTAAAGAACATGAATAGAAAGTAAAAACTCCCTGTTAAATCGTTTAAGGCTCAAATCTGAAGAGTCTATTCACCACTTTGGTAATACCAACGAATAGGAACCACAAGCCACAATGAAGCCCTCAAACCATAAGCTAAGAAAGGCCTAACACCTCTCGACTGAACTCAACGAAACCCTCTCTCACCCAAGCGATCAAAACCACACACAGTAGATTACCACAAAAGGTAGATCTGTCAGAAAGACGAAGGGTATAAAGCACAAAGCCAAGAGAGAAAGCTTACCTAGAATAGATGATCGAAAACCCCCTAAAAAGGGCATGCACATCGACAACAAATTGACCAAGATCAATAAGGAAAGATGCAGCCTCTCAACATTGAAAGAGGTATCGGACCGAGATGGGGAAGATCAGCCACAAAAGGAAACCACAAAAGAAGCAATCGGCTAAGCAAGGAGAGAGAAGGGGATAGACTAGGGTTCGACTGAGAAAGGGAAAAACACCAAAAGAAAAGGCCGCACAAAGGGCCTTTTATATGTGGGCTTATGGACTAAGGGATAAGACAACTTTTGGGCTCAAAACAATGGGCTTCTCCCACTTAAGCAAATGGGTCAAGACCCATTTCTCCTCCAAAGTGGGAATAGGGCTTATGGCTCGATTTCTAAAATGGGCTGCCTAAAATTGGTGACGGATTTGGATTCTTCAATTCTGAGCCGAAGCCTATGAAGATAAAATCTACTTGAAAAATCATCACAGCCTTGGACCTCACTTGGGGCAGCTTTTATAAAGTTACATTAATTATTCACTATCATTATTAATCAGATAATTAATAATTAATATTTTAAGTTTCTACTGTTATTAAAATGAAAACATAACAAAAGTATGCTCCATGTGAAGCTAAAGCACTATAAAAGTAGCAGAGTTGCTGCACAAATTTTTCTCGCCCAAAAATGAGCTTCTATTTTTTTTTCTTTTTAAGAAATAAATTAATATTTAAATTTTATGTTGTTATTATTTAAAATAACACTTCATTTAAAAGGTATACGCAATTTTTTTGGGATAATCACTAATCAGTTGCAGCTTCTATGCCATTACATTCATTGTTCACTACTATTATTAATCAGCTGGAATAATCAAACAATTAATATTTTAAATTTATGTTGTTATTAAAATGAGACATCATTTAGTTTTTATTGTGACCTTCACACTTCCTAACAGTCACACATTTTGGGATAACCAGCTGGGGCAGCTTTTATGCAATTAAATTAATTATTCATTATCATTATTAATCAAATAATTAATATTTTAAATTCCTATTGTTATTAAAATGAAAATATAACAAAAGTATGCTCCATATGAAGCTAAAGCACTAAAAAAGTAAACACAGCCATAACTCTGACGTCCAGTAGCTTCATGATTATTTTTTTTTGCTCTTTTGTTTTTTATTGGTTTAATTTTTTTTTCTTTTTCAATAAATAAATTAATATTTAAATTTTTTACTATTATTATTTAAGATAACACTTCATTTAAAAGGTATACGCAATTTTTTTTGGGATAATCACTAATCAGCTGCAACTTCTATGTCATTACATTAATTATTCACTACCATTATTAATCAACAGGAATAATCAGATAATTAATATTTTAAATTTATATTGTTTTTAAAATGAGACATCATTTAGTTTTCAATGTGACCTTAAGACTTCCTAACAATCACACATTTTGGAATAATTAGCTGGGGCAACTTCTATGCCATTACATTAATCATTCACTATTATTATTAATCAAATAATTAATAATTTAAATTCCTACAATTATTAAAATGAAAACATAACAAAATTATGCTCCATATGAAGCTAAAGCAATAGAACAATAAACATAGCCATAACTCTGATGTCCAGTAGCTTCACGATTTTTTTTTGGCTCTTTAATGTGACCTTCACACTTCCTAGTAGCCACAGATTTTGGGTTAATCTGATGGGAGCAAGTTATATGCATTTACATTAATTATTCACTATCATTATTATTCACACAATTAATATTTTAAATTTCTACTGTTATTAATTAAAATGAGACATCATTTAAAAATAGACACGATTTTTTTTGCTCTTTTTTTTTTTTTTATTGGTTTAGTTTTCAATGTGACCTTTACATTTCCTAGAAGCCACACGTTTTAGGATAATCAGTTGGGGGAAGTTTAGTTACATTAATTATTCACTATCAGCCTTCTCATATATATATGTATATATTGTATTGACCATAAATTGGTCTAGGTGTTTTTAATATTTAATTTTAACTCAAGGGCATTCTAAATGTGGGTTGAAGTATTTTAACAATTGATTTTGATGGCATAAAATGATTTTGGATTAATATGAAATTTTCTTGGTGCATGTGATCATGAATTTAAGTGTATGGGTATAATTTTTAAGAATTTGAGAAATTAATATTTTGGACTCCATTTAAATAGTTAAATGAGAGTTCATGGGTTTATCAGATGGGTTAAATAAATTGTTGGGTTGGGCTTGGGGCCAATAGTAAAAGAGATTTAAATATTATAATGTGAAAAAAAAAGAGAAAAAAAGAAAAAGAAATTAAAATAAAAATAGTCGCCAAATGTCAAAAATGCCCCAAAAAGCTTGTCTGTTACCAGAAAAAAGGGTCAAATCAGTCTTTTAGGGGGGGGGGGGACAGTGCAGTCCATTAGCCTTCTTCTGCTGTGTCTTTTTACTTTATGCCCAAACCATAACCCCATTTTTTCAGCCCCTATATACCCATGTGCCCCACTGTTGCATTGTTTTTCTTCTTCATTTGCTTGTTGTGTGTTCCGTTGCTGCAGGTTGAGTTTTGCGCATTTCATCTGGCAAGTTCCTCTGTTCATAATAGTTATTGTTGTTTCTGCTGTTGCTGCAAGTCTTACACAACCTCTTTAACTTTCAGCAAGTTTTCTTACACTATTTTTCCAAGTTGTTAATCTCCATCGTTAACCTCTGTTCCGAACTTGCTATATATATATATGTATCAACATGTTTATTCATTATGGAGTTCTTATTCAGCCAGGAATGTCTTTATGTAGATATATATATATATATAAGTATATATAAAACGTTCTTTATACTAGTGAGTTCCTTTTTCACCTATGCTTGTCTATATATAAATACATATATTGCGTTGTACGTAGTGAATGTTGGCTTGTGGATTATACATTTTGAAACATTGTGCTATGACCTTCCGGTTGGTTTTGGATCTCGTTGTGGTCTCCAATGGGGTCTCATTTCACCTTGAATTTTCCTTCTGTGAATGGCAATTTTTTTGGGTATATGAAGATATGAGGATTTGCTTATTTTCATATCTATATAAGCTGGTCATTCGACACTATAACCATAAGCTCGCTGAAACCATCTGGGTATAGACCCAGCCTGCTCCATTTATATATTCCCTTATGCCTTTTGAAATCATGCATATATATATATATATATTTGCAGTACCGTGCGGATGCCCTATTTCCAACCAACCCACTGACCCACTTCCATATACACTCATATATATATATATATATGTATATAAAGGCTTAGTAGAGAGGTTGGCCGAATATAAGCTCTCCCTCTCCTTTGCTGTTTCGTTCGGATACCCCCTACCTTGCCCGAATCTTATATATATATATATATAGCACCCTGTTTTGAATGGCATGTTTATGTCCCACCCAATCCATCATTTACATATTCATATATAGATATATATGCGCGGCAGTGTAGTCTCTCTCTCTCCCTCCTTGTTTCATTTAATCCTCACCCACTTATATGTATACATATGCGCTCACGTTGAAACACCCACTGTGGACATAAGCACCCAAATAATATATATATATATGTATATATATGTTTAATACCATGTTCAACACTCACTGAAGGTGTAAGACACTTAAATAATATATATATATATATGTATATGTATGTTTGTTATTCTCTATAAGTTTAAAAACAAACGTAAGGCACTTAAAATATATATATATATATGTGTGTGTGTGTTGCTACTCTCTATAAGTTCAAGAGCACCCAAATAATATATATATATATATGTATACACATATTTAACACCCACGCACCCATTGTATATTGCCATGAGCATTATTTAATTATCTATTAAATGATTTTTGAATATGCCCAAATTTATGAGAATTCATATCAAAATTTTCATTGCATTTTTTTTATAGTCATTGGAATATGGCCAATAAATTAAATGCCACTGTGTGTAAAGATTAATAGAGATAATGTACTTGATGTGGTTCTTTTAGTTGCATGGGAACTCTAATAATAAATTTGAGACTTTTTGTGGAGGTATAGTTGTCATCAATACGTGGTATTAGACCATGTGGATACTTATTTATGCATTTGAGAGCATGGCATCAAGGTTGGTAACTTTGCGTGATTTCATAAATGGCATGTCAAAATATGATATATATACTATTGTTATTAAATTTTGCGCACCTATTATTTTGCACGGAGGGAGGGGTATCCTAGAGCACTTGGCACGAGACGAGGTGGCCATAGCCTGACAAGTTGGTTCCATATTGAATGTGAGTTTTCATTCTCTTGATGCACTTTGGCATATGTTGTTTGATGGCTTGCGAGCCTACTAGATTTGATTCTGATACTTAATTTCATATACACATTTGCATAGTAATATATGGTAACATGATGCATTTAAATTGAAATTTATAAAGTCATAAATTACGAATCTTGTATAAAATTATGGAGTTCTTGATTACTCTTTTTTGTGTCACCATATTCTTGATTCATATTCGCTATTCATTGCTTCTCGAACTTGTTGAGCCTTGTGTTCACTTGATCTTCCTTGCCATTTCAGGTAAAGGGAAGGCCATTTTCGGGGGCGAGTCCAGTGGGACTAAGGCCCAGGGATAGTGGTGTACGGAAATGCGTTCTAACTTGAAGATCCTGTTTAGCATTTTGGTGAGGCTTGAGATGAAATGATTTTTATTTTGTTAGTTAACATTAGAGCCTCTTAATTATTTTGTATGGCCATTGAGCCCCAAACTTATGAGATATTGGAAGTGTAACTGAACCTTAAATTAGTTTTCGCTGCTAGTGATGAATTGAGTTATTTGTTTTATTATGGTTTGTTCTATATCATCTCTGTGATGACCTCCTTTCGAATATCCTATGTTAGCAGGAATATTCGAGAGTGGGCCCTTACATATATGGTTGGGCTTCTCCACTATCATTCTGTTTGTTTTTCTTTTGTTGTTCTACCATAATTTCTATTGCCCATTTCTCAGCATAAACTACCAGTAGACAACGATCAAAGAATATGGATGGGGGAGTAGGCAAGTGACAGAAGATAAAAGCAACCGGGCCAGGTAAATGATTTTTGATCGAATGTTTTCCCTATTGCTTCTTTTCTATACTATTTTTTCAATTCTTACCATTCTATTCATTAAGCCTATCGATAACACTGCTGCCTTATTAGAGATGTTACTACTTAATGCAAAATTTTTACATTCTTTTATGAAGTCGTTTATCAAAATACAGTTCTATAGGGTTAGACAATGCTTATTCACTGATTTGAAAATGTTTCATTATATCTCCGTTAATGAAAATCTTTACATGCATACAATGTACTTTTTTTTAATATTACTTTTCCCCCTACTATTTATGTGGCAATTTACACACATTTAAGTTAAGATTATCAGTATTATTTTCTATTCGTCTCTCCCCAAATCTGACTGTGATTTCTCCTGTATTTCTCCAGTATTGTGCACTCCTTATACTATTTTAATAGTTTTTTTCGATATGTATTCATTAATTTTTTAAATAATCGCTCCTTATGTAGTTTTTGATCTACTATTAAAATTTATATTATTATTTTTTTCCCTACTGTTCACAAGGCAATATACACAAATGTTGTAACGACCTGTTAGGGGGTCTAGTCATTTTTAGATATTTTATTATGAGCTCAAAATTTTTGCTTTAATTAATTGAGGATTGAAAATATTTTTTTTTGGAATAAAGTATAAGTGGAAATAAGATTTTGGAAGCCCATCCAAATAGGATTAAAAGATGTGGGAAAAGTCTAAATGAATTTGGCCACTAAGATGTGTTAGAATTTTAATTATATTATAAATGGATCTAGGTGTTTTATTACTTAATGGTATTTTAAATGTGGATCTTAGTATTTCAATATTTAATTATAATTGCTTTGATGGCATAGAAATAGTTTTGGATTTTTAAATTTTATTTTATGGTTCATGTGATTGTGAAAATAAGTGTATGGCTCTAATTTTTAAGAATTGGGAAATAATGTAATAGGCCACAATTAACTAGTTAATGAGTCCATGGGTTTATCAGGTGGGCTATATAATTGTTGGGTTGGGCCCAATGGCAAAGGAATTTAAATTTTTATGTGGATAAAAGAAAAAGAAAAATAAAATAAAAATTTAAAATGGGTGGCAACATATTATCTGCGTGAGCAAGGGTGAATTGGCCATTTGCGGAAATAGCAAACACGCCTGCAACTCTCTCCCTCTCCCTTTTGATTCTCATTTTTCTGTGCACCGATTTTATACCATTTTGATGATTTGTTGCTTGATACTGTCTCCTATAACGCCCCGTTTTTTCTGGCGTGTTATAAATTGAGACAATTCCGGGACTGATGATGCGGAGCCGATCACCTTCTTCTGTCTCGGACCAAGTACCTGCAAAAAAGGGGGGGGGACTCGCTCCCTGTGATCCCTCCGACGCTTAAGTCAGTTCACGGATTTTTGAGGAGTATAATAGTAATGGAAGATAATAAAAGAGTCCCTTAGGAATCAGATCCCCATACCTGTAGAGGTTGTCCTCTACTTATAGATGTCCGTTAGCCTTCCCTTAGGAGATAAGATATATTTCAAAAAGAGAGGTTGATCCCCTTTCCATGGGGAGAAAAGATAATCTTCCCTAATAGAGATAATTCTTGAGATATTTAAAGATATCATTGGTTGACTTAATCTTCCTCTTTATCTCTTTCCAGTTCAAAATCATAATAAAGATTATAAAGATAAGCGGAGCTTCTAAGTCTTGACACGTGGCGATCGCATATTGGCCTTTACTGGCACACATGGCTCTGAGTTAATGGTAACCTCCCAGGGGTAGTACAGTAAAATTGCCCCCTATAAATATTCCCTCATCACTTGCCCCCACTCCTTGAGCTGATCAAGTAAGGAGGTTGGGCAGCTGAAGGAGTAGTTGTCACTGTTTTTCTGAGCCTCTGTAAAAACGTTCTGCTAAAAATTTGGGTTAGCAGTCTCGGATGCTGAATTCGCTTCTTAAGTCTCCCGGTGCCTTTTTAGTCTTCCCATGCAAAGGGTGATTAGGTCACTCGAGGTGATAGTGACGTTAGAGAATTTTCCTATAGTAGAAAAGGGTCCAGCTCTTAAATTAGTACACATATATATTTTTATTGTTATTTTTGGCCCAGGGCCGAGGCTATGCTAGTCGAGGCCGCATTCCTCATTTTCGGGGACCGCTGGCCGAGGTTGTGGTGGCCGAGGCCGCTTGCCTTATCTTCGAGGCCTCTGGCCGAGGCTGTGTGCCTTGTCTTCGAGGGCCATTGGCCGAGGCTGTGGTGGCTGAGGCCGCGTGCCTGATCTTTGGGGGCCGCTGGCCGAGGCCTCGTGCCTAATCTTCGAGGTTACTGGCCGAGGCTGCGTGCCTCGTCTTTGGGGGCTGCTGGCTGAGGCTGTGGGGGCCGAGGCCGCTTGCCTTATCTTTGGGGACGTTTGGCCGAAGCTGTGTTGGTCGAGGCTACGTGCCTTGCCTTCGGGGCCGTTGGCCGAAGCTGTGTTGGTTGAGGCTACGGTCCCCTTTGGTCTTCGTTGAGGTTCGTAGCCTCCGAACTGATGCCTTTTGGTCTTCATTTGGCAGAGGTTCGTAGCCTCCGAACTGGTGCCTTAATTAGTAGGGGTGGTCCCCTTTGGTCTTCATTTGGCGGAGGTTCGTAGCCTCCGAACTGGTACCTTAATTAGTAGGGGTGGTCCCCTTTGGTCTTCATTTGGCGGAGTTTCATAGCCTCCGAACTGATGCCTTAATTAGTAGGGGTGGTCCCCTTTGGTCTTCATTTGGCGGAGGTTCGTAGCCTCCGAACTAGTGCCTTAATTAGTAGGGGTGGTCCCCTTTGGTCTTCATTTGGCGGAGGTTCGTAGCCTCCGAACTGGTGCCTTAATTAGTAGGGGTGGTCCTCTTTAGTCTTCATTTGGCGGAGGTTCGTAGCCTCCAAACTGGTGCCTTAATTAGTAGGGGTGGTCCCCTTTGGTCTTCGGTGGTCGAGGTTCAAAGCCTCGAAGTCGTTCCTTAATTATTAGGGGTGGTCCCCTTTGATTTTGAGTTGTTAGGAGTTCGAGGATCATATGTGACCCTTTTGTCTTGAGTTGTCCGGGGTTCGGGGCCCCCGAGGATCACTTCTGATCCTTTATTTTTTCTTCGTTTGGTGGAGGTTCGTAGCCTCCGAACTAGTGCCTTAATTAGTAGGGGTGGTCCCCTTTGGTCTTCATTTGGCGGAGGTTCGTAGCCTCCGAACTGGTGCCTTAATTAGTAGGGGTGGTCCCCTTTGGTCTTCATTTGGCGGAGGTTCGTAGCCTCCGAACTGGTGCCTTAATTAGTAGGGGTGGTCCCCTTTGGTCTTCGGTGGTCGAGGTTCAAAGCCTCGAAGTCGTTCCTTAATTATTAGGGGTGGTCCCCTTTGATTTTGAGTTGTCAGGAGTTCGAGGATCATATGTGACCCTTTTGTCTTGAGTTGTCCGGGGTTCGGGGCCCCCGAGGATCACTTCTGATCCTTTATTTTTTAGTGTTCGGGGGTTCGGGGCCCCCCGAGGATCACATCTGATCCTTTGCTTTTGAGTGTTCGGGGCCCCCCGAGGATCACATCTGATCCTTTGTTTTTGAGTGTTCGGGGGTTTGAGGCCCCCCGAGGATCATATCAGATCCTTTGTTTTTGAGTGTTCAGGGGTTCAGGGCCCCCTAAGGATCACATCTGATCCTTTACTCTTGCGTTGTCGAGGCATTTCAGATCCTCGGTCTTCGTGTGCACATGCTGGCTTGGATTGTAGTTGATGACGGGATTTTAAAGAATATCTATATTTTATTTTCGGCGAAATGCCTACTTCCACAATCCGAAATAACATCTATATTTTGTTTTCACGGTTCGGCTTGATGCCTACGTCCCCAATAAGAGATAATGTTCATATTTTGTCTTCGTGGTTCGGTCTTGATGCATACGTCCGTATTCCGAAATAATGCTCGTATTTTGTCTTCGCGGTTCGGCGAAATGCCTACATCCGCAATCCGAAATAATATTCATATTTTATTTTCACGGTTCGGTCTTGATGCCTACATCCGCAATAGCCATCTCTACCGTCTTGTCATGCAAAGATGCGTCCTACTAACCATTGGCCATCTCTTTGAGGGTTCGGAGCTAGCCCAATTTGGCCCTAATAGTCATGGAATAAAACCCCCATGGGTAGAGAAAAATGCTATGCTTATTGGAAAAATCCCTTTATTGACGTTGTAGCCCAAAAGATAGGCCAGAAAAATTAATGTATACAGCATGGACAAAATCAAGCTTCATCATCTTGAGGTTTTCGACCTCAACAAGTGCAATTAATAAGCAACGATGATAAACAAACACATAGACTCAATGGATTAGAAAAATTAGCAGTACCTTGCTGCCGTGAAACTTCATGCATTGATTCTGCTTGTCTTTTTTTCCCAGCCTCTAAAAGGTTTTATTTTAACATAAAGCCGCATAAGATGGCAAAATCAAGCCTCATAGGATCTATAAAATAAGATGAACATCTTCTTTCTCCTGGATTACTGCTCCCAATTTCTTCTCCCATTTTTTCGGAAGCCGTTAATGAGGTCACATAAGAGCCAAACTTATGGGGAAACAGCAAAAATTGACACGTACAAAATTTGATCTTTACACACATAAATTAATAGTTGATACGCATAATGCCTCCAGCTATTTTTTTTCCTTTTATGTAACAGTGATCGATGTATAAATATTAAACCAGGGAGCATACCGTTAATGAGGCCACATACATGAAACCTTTTCTTTCCCACTCGATCTGATTGTGCTTCGAGTGGCTTGAGATTATACTTGGTAGACAAAAAGAAAAATGAGGGCCCCACGGTGGGCGCCAATTGATGATGCAGAGTCGATCACCTTCTTCTATCTTGGACCAAGTACCTGCAAAAAATGGGGGGGACTCGCTCCCCGTGATCCCTTCGACGCTTAAGTCAGTTCACGGATTTTTGAGGAGTATAATAGTAATGGAAGATAATAAAAGAGTCCCTTAGGAATCAGATCCCCATACCTGTAGAGGCTGTCCTCTATTTATAGATGTCCGTTAGCCTTTCCCTTAGGAGATAAGATATATTTCAAAAAGAGAGGTTGATCCCTTTTCCATGGGGAGAAAAGATAATCTTCCCTAATAGAGATAATTCTTGAGATATTTAAAGATATCATTGGTTGACTTAATCTTCCTCTTTATCTCTTTCCAGTTCAAAATCATAATAAAGATTATAAAGATAAGCGGAGCTCCTAAGTCTTGACACGTGGCGATCGCATATTGGCCTTTACTGGCACACATGGCTCTGAGTTAATGGTAACCTCCCAGGGGTAGTACAGTAAAATTGCCCCTTGTAAATATTCCCTCATCAGGGACAATAATTTTTTTTCTTTCAAACACTAAGGCTAAACCACATCATTCCGCTAATCCGTCTCGGAATTCCCAACTATTAATCTCGAAAGAGAATCACTATACACATCAAATGTGAAAGCAAAGATCGAAACCTGTTATCTTAACATTAATCATAAATAAATGCTTACATCTTCAACATTCCTCAAAACGTTCAGAATCTAAAGTAGCAGAACTTAATTAAATATAGGGACTACGTAACATACATTCCATTCTTCATGCACTCTGATAAGTGCTATTTCATGCCTCAATTATCCTCGTATCTGCTACAATCTCCACTTGGAACGTTTGAATATTCTAGGGGCAAAGCCCAAATTAGATGATAAATCATCTAAGTAAGGGTACATAATGCTATGTCATGTGTGTATGCAATGTCTTATCTCGTAGGTATCAACTGCACTCCTCATGCTACCTACCATTTTAGCGGTCCCCTCTTTCGAAGCCGAGGTGTATGGGTGCACACTTGGTAAAGTAGCGGTGCCAATTCGTACTCCCTACAGCCTCAAATGGGAGTGATCAATGATATCAACGTGTATTCATGCATTTCATAGTCATGTCATGTATGCAGTCTACGTGATGGATACATATCAGGGCATGTCAATATGATGAAAACATTTTTGAGGAACATAAATCACTTACAACCCAACCATTTTCCATAAAACTAACTTTAACTAGGGAGTACCACTTACCTTCTAGAGCTTATCGGGCTACCTTGATATCTGTGCCTTGCCTCGTGCATCGCCTCGATTTGCGTGCCAACCTCAAAATTTGATATATCACTTCAATTTAAGCCTCAAAGCATCTTAATCACCATGATTATTTAAATAAACATTAAAACCTATTTTTTCATAATTTCTGGCATTTTCTTTAATTTACTTTCTATTTCTTCCTATTTTTCCTCAATAATTCCAAATTAAATATTTCTAAAATATTTTCTCAATTATTTCACTACGAAAATTCATAAAATAATATTCCTGAATTTTTGAAATTTTCTAGAGAATTTTACTTACCTTGACTTAGCATCCTTGACTTCCTCGATATGCGTGCCATCTCCTCGAAATGCTTTCCCGGGTCGTTTTTCTCACCAAAAATTCCCGGGATATCACCGAAACATAATTTCCTATTTTTCAGGATTTTCTAGGATTTTTCCCCATCATTTTCCTATTTTTGCCTTCTTTTTTTCTTTTTTCTTTTTCTTTTCCCTCCACTTCATCTTCTTCCTCCTCCTGCCCATGCCATGCGCCTGTAACTTCTTCTTTCTTTCCTCCTTCTTTTCTTTCTTTCTTTTTCTTCTTCTTCCTTCTTCTTCTTCTTCCTCCCTTCTTCTTCTCCTTCCTGCGTGCGGCTGCTGCCATGGGCGCACGGTCGAGCTCTACCGTCCCTCCTTCTCGCGCCCGCCTCCTCATCGCATTGCTGCTCCGACGGCCCCTCTGTTCTTCACGATGCTTCCATGGCTGCTCCAGCTCCTTGCATGGCCAAATTCGGCGCCCCCTCTCTCTCTCTCTCCATCTCGCATTGCCCTTGACCCTCACTTCCTTTCTATCTCTCTCTCTCTCTCTCTCTCGATCCCAAGATCCCGCACTACCTCTCCTTCTCATCTCCCCTTCCTTTTATAACCAATTTCCCTGCCTTTCGCCCATCTCACTTTGCGTGAGAAACCTTCCAAAACTTGCAGGGCGTGGCTACAATCTTACAGGGTAAGCTTCGGGTGGCAGAGGCATGGCTGATTTGAAGGTTGCAGGGCGTGGGCTTGAATTGCAGAGGCATGGAAGACTTTACAGAGGCATGGCTTCACGCCCCTATACTACCATGAACATATATATATATAATTATACACTAATATCACATTTATATATAGAAAATTACATAATTAAATTCCAACTTTTATCCTATTTTACTTGGGCAACTCCTTAATTTCAATTATACCCTTAAATACTGAATTAATTTACATTTCGATACAGAAAACGCAAAATTAATAACTTTAAAGTTACTTGATATAGACGATTTCACCTTTGCGTCCTCACCGGGCTATCGTTTCATCCTAAAACCACTGAAGGGTTGCTCACTATGCAAAACCGAAGCCCCCTTAGGGGTCCGTTGATTTTTCAGGAGCCTCTTACAACGATTCGATTTTTCTGCCTAAATGGCAACTGTATTTTAGCTGTACCGAAAACTGTTCCCGATCCGATTTCTCTAGACACCATAAATCATATCTTGGGATGCTCATCAATGTCGTATGATTTTCTTTAGATAATTTCACTCCGAGACATTCCCTGCAGATGATTTGGTACTTGAAATTGCTATAAAATTAAATTTTTCGGTATCCTAAACTCATCGAAATTACGTGGCAACTTTATACGAACATGGGGTATTACATTCTCCCCTCCTTACAAAAATTTCGTCCTTGAAATTTGCCATATGTCCTAAATCTCAAATTTAGAACTCTTGGGCTGACCACACTTATCACTCCCTAGACAATTCATTTGTCAACTACACATTCCTTTTGGATTTCTCTTTTAAAGCCACTAACCACATAACTCGGTCCTTGGGCCATGAGTTTTAACCTGAACTCCTATCCAAGTCGGTACACATATCATCGTAATGAGCCTGCAACTTTCATATCCCCATCATCAATTTTTAATTTGCTTTCCAATCGATATACTTAATCACGACACTCCTCTAATTCCGATTTCCTACGATGTCATCTATCTTGAACTAATCATGCTTTGATAATCTTCCAATCTTAGCACAAAAGTCCCTGATCTCGATACATCTTGACTTTTATCAAACTGATCCGTAAAGAAATATTTTTTTATGTCATCAAACTATTTCACGAACCCTTGGATCTAAAAACATCACAGTTATACGTCATCACCTATCCTTGAAACTAGCTATGCCTTACCTTAGGTTATCTCAAACTTAATCATTGCTTGATCTTTACTCGAGCCAACTTATTCGAGGTTTCTTATAACTGTTGTTTCCTCATTCTCATAGGTATTCATCCCCTGATATAACCTCATGTTTCTGACAATTGACCATAATCATCTTCTAATCATGTCGTATAATTATCTCATCAGGAAATCTTTACAATTAATAGATTCTGTCTCCAAATCTTCCTTTTGTAACTTAACTTTTAATATCAACCGACACCAAACAATGTCTTCCGAATCTAGCAATATTAATATCCTTGTATTGCTTGCTCATTTGTTACTTAGTTGCCAAACTAATAACTCTTTGCACTTTTCAAAGTGATCATTTTATATCATCAGATTAATCATTTGATCCTCAAATTTGTTTGAATTAATCCTCGAGTAATAACATCTCATATCGACTAACTCCAGTCTTGCTCGATCCTTAAGGCACCATCTCATGCCATTCATACTTTATCATACGGAAATCATCTAATTTCTTTCCTCACTTTTGACCATCGGCTCTTTTGACTTCCAGTCAACCGTAGCACAATTTCTCTTGCTCATCGACTCTATTGTCTACTTGTCTTGGTAATGGCACTATTAACTTTATTCGTACTATTTTAACCTCTTAGTCCACACAATCTATGACATCATTGTCATCCAACCAAAATCTTGGGACTATTTACCCTCAAGCATCATAATGAAGAGCGTCAAACGTAACCTTAATATTGCAAAGGTCTACTTTACTCCTCGATCGCGCATTAACCCTAGAGAATATCATAGTCTCTTGCAGCTGTTTAATAATTCATCAAGTTCGAGGTAAAGATATTGACTCTTAATTATCACCCTTTTCAAACTCCGATAATTTACGTTCTCAATCAAACTACTCATAGCTAAGCATCTAATAACCTCAATCTATTATTGGCAATCTCATCAAAATAAATATGAAAAATCTTCTGAGAATGTTCTCCTGGTATTTTCCATTTTTCTTACGGCTTTTCACTGACCTCAAGTGCTTGTACCATATCTTAGTAGGCTCCTTATAACCATAACTTGCTAACATCACTCAGCTATATATCTCTCAATTTGACTACCAGGGCTACCTAGACTAACCGTCTAGTCATACGAGAGTTTCATTCTCCAAAATCGAAATCTTGGATTTCAATCGATCTAGGCCTGCAGCATTTCCTATTGCAACCCGTTATCCTGGCACATTTGTCATCACTTGATTCTTTCTATCACATCTAAGATTCGCACAACCTTCGTCACCTACGGCACTCCAATCTTTTTTTTTTCCTGAAAACTCTATAGTTTCCTCATGAATCCTTAGATCCTTAATCAATTCTTCCAAGAAATTCTCAAGAATCCTAAACCAATTTATCTCCAGAAATTTCAAATCAGATCACGATATCTAATTCCAATCATCTTTCGAGAACTCTATTTCCTTGCAACGATTGCTCTCAATCCACCATTCATCATGGTGCTTCTGAGTTCTTCTCGTCGGGTTGACCACCGACAATTTTAACCTGATTCCACAGGTTTTTGTGGCACATCGAACTGTAGTCACAACCTCCGTTGACTAGGTCTTCTTATCATTCCTTTAGGGTCGATATGACCTATCAAGCAACTCTTTCATTCTTCGGTACCCAAACTCTACTTTGAACCGAGGTTGCCATCTCACTACTCATCGTCAAAGTTTTAGACTAGCCATTCTCCATTACTTGAAATCTCATTTACCGAGAATCCACTGACTCTCACATTCTATCCTTCAGATCTAGTTGACTATCGGCACACGACCATTCATGATCTCACTAGATACTGAGGTATTCTACTCCTTGAGCTTCGCACTGTTCGTCGTGTCACCTTCTCCCAAGATAACTGCGAACTCCGATGCAATTCTTTAAATAGGTCACTCAGTCCATACTCAATCTATTTCATTTTCGGGTTGATTCTCCGGCCTCGATCAATCATAGCTAATAGTACATCTTGCTCTTAGACCATTAGGACTTAGACCTATACCAGATACAAACCCTACTGGGCTATCCCAGATTTTTAGCATCTGGTCGTCTTCCAAGCAGTTTGCTATGATGCTTCGATCGACGGTGCTTCTCGTACCTTATCGCAAGCCATCCATCAATTATCTGTACGTGGGTCCCTAGATCCAGATCTGTTACTGCGAACATCGAACCATGAGTGCCATCACTCCGCTAGGGTTCCTTATCCCATCTCTGCAAGTCCCATTGTTTGCACTACTTACCACCTCATCAATTGACGCAACTCACTTGCCATCACTTGACCACCTTCGGTCTCTTGCTTGACTCAATCCATTGGATCCCTGATTTTACACATCTTACTTCTGAGACACTAAATGGTCTTCGAAATACTTATCATTCGATCCTAACTTAACAGCTACGCTATGTCACATCAGACTAGTCATCCATGACTCAATCATTTTTTTTTTTTATAACTACCAGCTATTCTATCATTTCTCGCAATGATTTTGACTAATGACCTTGAATCGATAGTCTCTAAATCTCTCGGATCCATCATCATGGTTATCGAGTCAACCTTACACTTGAATCAAACTTCAATAGCTAGATTATTCTGCTTGTACTAGCTCCCATCAGGCTTTTACTATTCACCAAGAATAGTAATCGTATACTAAAATAGTGTCTGTACGTGAATAGTACACTAGGTAAGTTCCAAAGAAAGAGAGGTGGGTCACAAATGGACACATTTAAATACCAAGTCTTTCCTTAGCCAGAACTTGCCTAAACATGCACTCCCACTACACAACACTTAAATCCAGTAACCTCTAAGCCTTCAACCGACAATCCCCAAATTTTTAAATAAGGATCTCGTTTTACGTACCATGGATTTCTTTCCCTTAAGCCTCTACTTGGGGGTTGATAGCATGCATATTTATGCTATATTTTGGCATTTCACCTCAGTCTTATTACGCCATTTGAAGTAATTTTTGCTGATCTTTCATTGTTTCTATTTTATTATACTTCAAATCGTACTTACACTATTTTCTATCTTACTTCTATGGATCCAAGCTTGCTTAGCTTTAGGGAATATTGGATGGGCTAGAGAAGCAGCTGGAAAAGACTTGAAGTGGCTCATTTCGGACTTCATGAGGGTAGGCCGGCCTTGGGCAATTGTGGGACTCATCTAAAGGAGCTTGGGCTCACTTTCAAGGAGCAGATTTGGGCTGCTCAATTTTGCTGTTTTGGGCTCACTTATCTCTCTTCTGTTGGGCTAGGCCCAACCTTAGCCTTCCTAGCTCTTCCTCTCTTAGCCATGTATTTAAGGCCTCTTAGCACTTATTTCCAGAGGATTGAGAGGAGAAAAGAGAGGAGATTCTGGCCGTTTTTCTTGTTGTTAGCATTTTTCTGTTTTCTTCATTTTGTCTCCATTTTGTCTCCATTTTGTCTTCTTTGCTGTAATGAAAGGCTAGAGCTATTGTAACTGGTTGTGTATCTTGAACCCGTGTGGAATCTGAGTCCCGGATGAGCTAAAAAAACCTGGTTTGTTTGTTTTAATCTTATTCAATTCCATTTGGTTTAGTTTGAGCAGATTTTCGAATGCATGGAGTTCATGGCAGGTTTGTGTGAATTTGCATGGATTCATTTTCTGTTAAATGCTTAAGAGAATAGAGTGTTGTAGCCGGTTGGTATAACATCTCAGAAATGAATATAATGTGCTTGAATGGTTGTTCTTGCATAACTCTGGATGGGTTGAATAGAGAGTGAATGGTTGCATTTTGTTTATAAGAGATTTCTGTATTCATTTTGTTGTTCGAATCATTCTAATCCTTGGACGGTTGTTGGGGATGCTTTAAGTTTGATATCCAGAGATTAAAACTTCTAACAAGCCAAGATTTATAGGTTGGACGAGGAAGATTTCACAGAGGGGACAAATACACAGCTGGTTGCATTTCATTTACTGATTTTCATCTATCCTTGTCTTTCTGTTTTGTTACTTAGTTTTCTGTCAAACCCCCCCCTAAACAAACTGTTGTTTATATTGGTTCTCCTTGTTGGTAGAAGAAAGGGAGGCTCCTTGTGAGAGACGACCTAGGGTGCACTTTGCTGCAAACTAGAGAAGAGATACATAGATATCTAATTCTGGAGTGGTTCGACAGCCGCTGGCCAGAATTTTCTGGCCAGCGGCTGTCGAACCACTCCAGAATTAGATATCTATGTATCTCTTCTCTAGTTTGCAGGGGTCCTACTAACTGGTTCTGTCAATATCGAACCCTCTTAAGTCTCCAAATTGCTATTCCCTAATCTTCAACCAGGGTTTATCTCTGATATCTATTACATCAAATTCACTTAAGACTTCCAATCAACTTAAGCTCTGATACCAACTGTAACGCCTCGCTTTTTCGGGCTCGTTATAAATTGGGACAATTCTGGGACAATAAATTTTTTTTCTTTCAAACACTAAGGCTAAACCACATCATTCCTCGAATCCGTCCCGGAATTCCCAACTATTAATCTCGAAAGAGAATCACTATACACATCAAATGCGAAAGCAAAGATTGAAACCTGTTATCTTAACATTAATCATAAATAAATGCTTACATCTTCAACATTCCTCAAAACGTTCAGAATCTAAAGTAACAGAACTTAAATACAGGGGCTACGTAACAGACATTCCATTCTTCATGCACTCTGATAAGTGCTATTTCATGCCTCAATTATCCGCGTATCTGCTACAATCTCCACCTGGAACGTTTGAATATTCCAGGGGCAAAGCCCAAATTAGATGATAAATCATCTAAGTAAGGGTACATAATGCTATGTCATGTGTGTATGCAATGTCTTATCTCGTAGGTATCAACTGCACTCCTCATGCTACCTACCATTTTAGCGGTCCCCTCTTTCGAAGCCGAGGTGTATGGGTGCACACTTGGTAAAGTAGCGGTGCCAATTCGTACTCCCTACGGCCTCAAATGGGAGTGATCAATGATATCAACGTGTATTCATGCATTTCATAGTCATGTCATGTATGCAGTCTACGTGATGGATACATATCAGGGCATGTCAATATGATGAAAACATTTTTGAGGAACATAAATCACTTACAACCCAACCATTTTCCATAAAACTAACTTTAACTAGGGAGTACCACTTATCTTCTAGAGCTTATCGGGCTACCTTGATATCCGTGCCTTGCCTCGTGCATCGCCTCGATTTGCGTGCCAACCTCAAAATTTGACATATCACTTCAACTTAAGCCTCAAAGCATCCTAATCACCATGACTATTTAAATAAACATTAAAACCTATTTTTGCATAATTTCTGGCATTTTCTTTAATTTACTTTCTATTTCTTCCTATTTTTCCTCAATAATTCCAAATTAAATATTTTCTCAATTATTTCACTACGAAAATTCATAAAATAATATTCCTGAATTTCTGAAATTTTCTAGAGAATCTTACTTACCTTGACTTAGCATCCCTGACTTTCTCGGTATGCGTGTCATCTCCTCGAAATGCGTGCCCGGGCCATTTTTCTCACTAAAAATCCCCGGGATATCACCGGAACATAATTTCCTATTTTTTAGGATTTTCTAGGATTTTCCCCATCATTTTTCTATTTTTTTCTTCTTTTTTCTTCCTTTTTTCTTTTTCTTTTCCCTCCACTTCATCTTCTTCCTCCTCCCGCCCCTGCCATGCGCCTGCAACTTCTTCTTTCCTTCCTCCTTTTCTTTCTTTCTTTCTTCTTCTTCTTTCTTCTTCTTCTTCTCTTTTTCTTCTTCTTCCTTCTTCTTCCCTTCTTTTTCTCCTTCCTCCATTTTTCTTCTCCTTCCTACGTGCGACTGCTGCCATGGGCGCACGGCCGAGCTCCGCCGTCCCTCATTCCCGCGCCCGCCGCACCAGCCTCCTCATAGCGTTGCTGCTCCGATGGCCCCTCTGTTCTTCACGGTGCTTCCATGGTTGCAGCCATGGCTGCTCCAGCTCCTTGCATGGCCGAATTCGGCGCCCCCTCTCTCTCTCTCCATCTCGCATTGCCCTCGACCCTCACTTCCTTTCTATCTCTCTCTCTCTCTCGATCCCAAGATCCCGCACTGCCTAAATACTGAATTTATACCCTTAAATACTGAATTAATTTACATTTCGATACAGAAAACGCAAAATTAATAACTTTAAAGTTACTCGATATAGACGATTTCGCCTTTGCGTCCTCACCGGGCTATCGTTTCATCCTAATACCACTGAAGGGTTTCTCACTACGCAAAATCGAAGCCCCCCTAGGGGTCCGTTAATTTTTCAGAAGCCTCCTACAATGATTCGATTTTTCAGCCTAAATGGCAGTTGTATTTTAGGTGTACCGAAAACTATTCCCGATCCGATTTCTCTCGACACCATAAATCATATCTTGGGATGCTCATCAATGTCGTATGATTTTCTTTAGATAATTTCACTCCGAGACATTCCCTGCAGATGATTTGGTACCTGAAATTACTATAAAATTAATTTTTTCGGTATCCTAAACTCATCGAAATTACGTGGCAACTTTATACGAACATGGGGTATTACATCTCCTGTTCCATTGGCCATCGCTTTCGTTCATCTTTATCCAGCCACTTCATAATCTCCCTCTTCTCCTCCTTGTGATACTCTCTACATATCTCTCTCTGCCGTTGAAGCTCAGTGAGAAGAAGGCTCAGCCAATCTTAGGCAAGTTCCTTGTCCCCGTTCTCCTTTAATATTCTGCAAATTCATTGTGTCTTAATTCATTCTTGAGCAAGTCTCCCTAATTAGCCTATTCATTTTAGTCCTTGTGTTGGATTATATATGTATAAGTATATACATGTCTATTGTTATAAACGATCCCCCTCTTCTGTTGTATCTTTGGATTTTTTCTACTTGATTTCTCGTGGTCTCCTTGTAGTGTCGAATGGGGCTTGATACACCCAATATCCTTCTGTGAATGGTATATTTTTCAGATTAGTAGAGATATGAGACCTTGCTCGTCTCTGTATTTCAAGACACAACATTTCTCTCTCTCATATATATATATGCATATACATACTCTGATTATAATAGCCTTATGCATACCCTCCGGTTGACTCAAATAACCCTCAAATATAACACCCCTGATTCGAATAGCTATCAAATATAACCCCTACCCCCCTTGATTCGAATAGCCTTGTGTTGTGCCTCTGCTTCGAATAACCCTCCAGTGATTCGAATAACCATTATATGTATAACCCTTGATTCGGATAAGCATTTATATGTATACTCCCCTTGATTCGAATCACCCTCAATAACCCATAGGCCTGATTCCAATCACAGGGATATTTATATATGTAAACTCAAGCCATTTGAATCCCCATGCTCTGATTCAAATCACATATACATAAGCCTCTAATTCGAATCACCCTATGCATATGCAAACACACCATTCGAATCACATGTACTTTGAAATTTACAACCCATTCGAATCACTTTTATATAGATACACATGCATTTCGAATCAGCCATATACCATTCGAATCATACATAAATATACATTCACATAAAAACGCATATTCTGGTCAAAATTAATACCTTTTTGAATTTTTGTCATAACTCTCTCGTTTGAGCTCCAATTAAGGTGATTCAAGATCCTATAGAACGAAAAGAGAAATATCTATAATTTTCATGTTTTGAGTTTTGTGAGATTCAGGCTAAATCATGGTCAAAATCGGGCTTCAATGGAATGTATGCACCTTGGAAATTGAAGCAATCCGAATCACCCACTCTCAATTCGAATCACTCACCCCCAATCCGAATCACACTCTCCAGATATGAAATAATCTTCATTATAATGACCTCTGATTGATTCGAATCACGCTCTTGTATGACCCGAATGTGCTTCTCAAGTTCATGATTTATTGTAGCAAACTGACCATGCTTCATTATTTTAGTTATATCTCCTTGTGATGATATCTGATTTAAAATCCATTTGATGTGTTGAAACCTAGAATTCACAAGCTTCGATTTGATATATTATTCGAATGATTTGGTTACATTTTGAGCCTGTAACAACCCGATTAATTTCTGCTAAGAAATTTGTAGCTTCTGTTTTAATATAGTCTGACCACCTAGTGTTCTTTGGCCTATAACTTTCTGTTACCATCTCTGAATTGAGATCTGTTTGTTGGGAAGTAATCTAGACATCCTAAACTTTGTTTTTATATATTACCCATGTTATTTGGCTTCATATTGAGTCCATAATAGCCCCATCAATCCTGGAAAAAAATCTGGAATTTTACTATTTTGAATTCTGCATTGTGGTAGTTTTTGTGGGATAACTCTTAGTGGATAATTCTGATTGTGAATCCGTTTGATATTCCCGAAACTAGAGTTCTTGAACTTAAATTTCAAAAAAAAAATTGGGGGCAATTGATCAAATATCGAACCCGAATCAGTCCTTTGAAAACAATCCTAAAATTTAAGGAATCATTGATATGAAATTATTTTTGGGTTGCCATTCTTTCTTATTATTGAGCTATGAGCATGAATGCAAGCAATTATATATTGGCACCAGTTAAATGAACTCAAGAAAATTATAAGATGAGAAAAATAGCATATTAAACCTATAATACTTCTCAAAAGTTGAATCAAGCTTTAACATTAAATAGCATCTCCCAAAATTATCTCTATGTTATAATTTGCATCTTGAACGTGGTAAATGTTTTGAAGTGAGATATGTTGAATTATCTAATGATGGTAAAATACCTAGTATGGGTAGATGGTGTTGAAAGTATGAATATTGAGGAATAAGAATTTAAATGCATGTGGTTGGTAAATGCATACATTATGCATACATGTACATGTTACATATATATACATATGTTTTGCACACTTATTATTTTACGCGGAGGGAGAAAGGGCACCCTAGAGCACTTGGCGCGGGACGAGGTGGCCATAGCCCTGCAGGTTGGCTCCATATTTATTGTGAGATTTTATGGAACTTATACACTTTTGCATGCATCGATTTATGGCTTGCGAGCCAGGAAAATTGATATTGATAATAAAATGGTGCACTCTTGCATGTATTGATTGATGGCTTGCGAGCCTGTGAGAATTGATAATGATGTTGGAATTTTATGTATATTTGCATAGTGATACATGGTGACATGATATATTAAGTTGAATTGATAAATTCATGAATTATGAATTTTGTATATAATTGTGGAGTCCTTGATTACTCTTCTTGGTGTCATCGTGTTCTTGGATCCTATATATCGTTTATTGTTTCTCGAACTTGCTGAGCCTTGTGGCTCACTTGATCTTATTTGCCATTCTAAGTAAAGGAAAGATTGTTATTGGGGGCGAGTCCAATAGGACTGCAGTCCAGGGATAGTGGTGTATGGAGACTCGTCATAACTTTAAAGATCCTAGTTAGTGATTTTTTGAGGATTATAGTGATGAGGATTTGTTATGTTATTGGCATTTGAGCCTCTTATTATTTTGTATGGCCATCGAGTCTAGAGTCATGAGATATTGAAAATGTAATTAAATCTTATTTAAATTTTCGCTGCTAAAAATGAAATGAGTTGTTATTTGAGTTCAATTTTGTTCTATATCATCTCTGTAATAACATTCTTTCGAGTATCCTATACTAAGCAGGAATATTCTGAAAAGGGCCTTACAAATGTCATGTATAGCAGTTAGGATTTTTCTAAGACTGCAATTAAATACGATGTTTTTTTATACTGTTGTTGCAGTTAGTAGATACCATGTCGTGTTTTGTGTTGTCATCATTATTATACTGCTGCTATTCTAACATTTATCATAGAAGCAAAACAATGTGATTAATGTGGAAGAAAACATGAATAAAATATTGAAACAGTTCAGTCCAGAAAGAGGGTCTTACCTGTTAGCGTGATGAGTATTGTGATATCATCCCATTTTTGCGAGGACCCAACCGAAAGAATTTACCCATTTAGTCTCTCAATTTTCCCGCAGAAAATTGGTGCAATAGCCATTCAAAAAAAAAAACTCCATTGAATGTTTGGGAGAAATTAACGGAACGACAAATTGTTCTAGGAAAACTTTGACGATTAACTCAAACAAACTGTCAAGGACGCCTTTTAGTGTTATTACAAATGGTAATGACCTATTATTATTACTATAAAGCTTAATTTTTATTTTGAAAAAATAATGTTTATGGAAACTATAATTTAATGTTTTAATAGTTTCGCAAAGCCAACGTATTGGTTTTTCCATTGGTGATGCACCAGTTACATTATCAGATAATTTTGAATGCCAAGAACATAGTGGCACGTGTAAGACTTTGAAAACACTTTCTTCCGGTAAGCACAAGATAACCAAGGGAAGATGTGTTGCATCTTCACCATCAATGAGATTGTTGTCCGCGGACAATGGTTTTTTTACTCCAAATATGCAAGAACATGCAATTTTTACCAAAGGTGAGTTATATTGTTCATTTTATATAAATAAATTTTCCACCATCTCAATAATAGTTTGAGAATTGCATGTTAAAAAATTACCAATGTCTTGCTATATCTTTTACCTACAGGATTAAATAGTTGTCTCGATTTTGGAATGCAAGTTCCGATTTTCGAAGAAATTGTAGATGAGGGTAACAATTCTATCACATGGTGCTAAAGTCCGTATAATGGCAGCCCCATATTTTGTAGTAATTGTATTTTTTATTTTCTTTAGGTGATGATGTTGAATTTCCAGTGATTTCCAATATAGGTGAAATCTTTTACCTCCAACTTATATTTTTTCCTAAATTTCCCTTTAATTAGATATATCATTGAATATAATAATGTTATATGTCACAAATGATAATATATTATCACTTGTGTGCAATCATGTTTGGCATTAGCTGATAGATTTGAATTAAATATACAAATATGAACTTATTTTATTGGTTATATTATTTAAAAAATCTCAAAGTATTGTCGAATAATCAATGATCGATTATAATTGAATAGCATCACTTCTGGATTTATGATACTTTTCATTCTGAAATTCTGGCATCTGTAATGATTTTTGAATTACTGCTTAAAGATTGAATAACAATAATAAATTCTATAAAATATTTAATTAAAAGTGATTATTGATGTTTAAAATTTTTTTACATAGTGTACATGTGGCCGTATTGTAGCACTAATTTTTTTAGACAACAAAGTGTGACCAGAAAACCAAGTAGGTTGTCAATTTGATCAAATTAAGTAGAAAAAGAGTAGTCCAAACAATAATTTATGATTTTCTTAAATTTTCACTTATGGACCCATTTGTATATATGAAAATGAAAATTATTTTGATAAAACTATGAACAAGTAGGTTCCGTGAATTACTTACCTCATGTGATTGAAGTAGATTGAAGATTTGCACACTTCTCCCAATGAGTGTTATCTTTTTCAGCAAATGATGTTGTCCTCATTTTCAAATTAAGACAACAATTAGTATCGAACAATAAAGATTCTATGTATATTAAAATAACCGTCTAGATAAAAGGGCTTAAATATAGGCAGGTCTAGAATGAATTTGTGAGACACCGATTATCTAATGATGAGTTTCTGTAAACATTTTATTTACGGCATTAATCTGGCATACAATGTTTTTGTAAACATTTTATTTACAACATTAATCTGTTCATATGGAGAAAAAAAAAAAAAAAACCCTTAGTTTTGAAATAAATGAGTTTTTGATAGAGTTTTGATTTGAAATCAAGGGTTAATTCAAAAGAGTAATGAACCCGTATACATGAGAGAAACTTAAAAAAAAAAAATCCTTTTTGTGTCCAATATAATAGATAAATCATTTTTATAGAAGACATATTTTATTGAGAGAAATTCATAAATAACCTAAAAGAAATTTAAAAATTTGTTTTTAACCACTTTCTAGTAAAATAACGTTTTTGACAAATCAAACAAACTAATTGCACTCTATAGCCACTTTTATGTGAGATGCCTAAAATACCCTTAATGAGATTTTAAATTAGAAAGCCCACATTGTCCTTATCATCATTTACTAAAATACCCTTGTCTCTTTCATATTGGATTTCTCTTCTCTCTCATCTTCCAACGTTCACGTTACTCTCTTTCTCTCCATTATCAAACCATCCAAACTCAATCATTCATTATACATTCAATTTTTTTGTTGTTGGGTCATTTAACCAATTTTTTTTCTTGTTGGGTCATTTAACAATCTTCATCAATCACAGTGACCTCATTGAAATCTCATTCAACAAGATTCTTTCTCTCCAACAAACAATTCACTGACTGAATCTCTAAGGATTGATTTCATTTCTATTTGTTTTGTTTTGTGATCACATTGCTTATAAAGGCTGTGTAGTATGTTTATGGTTGTAAATAAAACATATTTTGATAGATATTATTCTAAATCTATACTGATTTCCATGAAAAAATAATTTTTCAAAACTGCACAACGTCATCGGGTTTCGTGGGGCCACAAGGCTACAAAACCTGATTTTTTTAATAAAAATGGATTTTTTTATCTTTTTTTTTTGTTTTTTGGGCCATGAGATTTTTCAAAGTTACCCAATAAAAAATGATGTATTTTTACATTTTTTTGGCTTAATTGAATTTATAATTCACAATAAATAACAATAGAATGATAATAAAACACAACCAATACATGATTAAGTATTCTAACTACTAACAAAATTGGACTAAATTGATGTAATGATTATAAAATTTACCCAAAAATGCAAGTATAAATTTTAAAAAGTAATTTATTTTTGGGACTATTGGATAATTTGGAAAAATCCCCTGGCCAAGATAAGAAAAAAAAAAGGATAAAAAAAACCATTTTAATAAAAGAAATCGGGCTTGGTGGGGCCACAAAACTTGATTTTTTAATAAAAATAAATTTTTTAATCTGTTTTTTTTTTTTTTTGCCATGGGATTTTTCAAAGTTACCCAATAAAAAATGATATATTTTTACATTTTTTGGCTTAATTGAATTTATAATTCACAATAAACAACAATTGAATGATAATAAAACACAACCAATACATGATTAAGTGTTCTAACTACTAACAACATTAGATTAAATTGATATAATGATTATAAAATTTACCCAAAAATGCAAGTATATTTTTTAAACAATAATTTATTTTTGGGACTATTGGATAACTTGGAAAAATCCCATGGCCAAGAAAAGAAAAGAAAAGATCGAAATAACCATTTCAATAAAAAAAATCGGGCTTTCTGGGCCACAAAACCTAGCCTGGGTTTTGTGGGGCCACGAAACCTGATTTTTTAATAAAAATAGATTTTTTGATTTTTTTTTTGGGGCCATGGGATTTTTCAAAGTTACCCAATAAAAAATAATGTATTTTTACATTTTTTGACTTAATTAAATTTCTAATTCACAAGAAATAACAATGAAATGATAATAAAACACAACTAATACATGATTAAGTGTTCTAACTACTAACAACATTGGATTAAATTAATGTAATGATTATGAAATTTACCAAAAAATACAAGTAAAAATTTTAAACAATAATTTATGTTTGGGACTATTGGATAACTTGGAAAAATCCCATGGCCAAGAAAAGAAAAAAAAGGATAAAAAAAACCATTTTAATAAAAGAAATCGGGCTTTGTGGGGCCACAAAACCTGATTTTTTTAATAAAAATAGATTTTTTGATTTTTTTTTGGACCATGGGATTTTTCAAAGTTACCCAATAAAAAATGAAGTATTTTTACATTTTTTGGCTTAATTGAATTTTTAATTCACAATAAACAACAATGGGATGAAAATAAAAGACAACTAATACATGATTAAGTGTTCTAACTACTAACAACATTGGATTAAATTGATATAATGATTATAAAATTTATCAAAAAATACAAGTATAATTTTTAAATAATAATTTATTTTTGGGACTATTGGATAACTTGGAAAAATCCCATGGCCAAGAAAGGAAAAAAAAAAAAGATCAAAAAAATTATTTTAATAATAATTGAATAACAATTTTTTAATTATTTGATAATACATATATTTTTCATTTTTTATTTAATCCATTTTATTTATTATAAGTGTAATATTATTACATATATATATTTAATAATAAAAAATGAAGGGAGGGAACTGAGTGTGGGTTCGAGACTCAACTAGTTATTAAATTATTAAAAAATAATAATTATTAACAATAATAGTATTTATTTGAAAATAATAATAATTTAATAGTTGAAAATTTATTATTATAATTAGGATTTGTAATTATCATTACAATTGAAAAATAATATAAGAATCATTGAAAAATAATTTTTCAATTATTTATTTAATAATACATATATATTTAAAAATTTTAATTATTATTATTTAATTAATTTTATTTATATATAACAATACATATATATTTAATAATAAAAAAGAGATAGGGGACTCACCGTGGATTCAAGATCCACCAAGTTATTAAATTATTAAAAAATGAGAATTAGTATTGAGAAATAATAATAATACTTTAATAGTTAAAAATTTATTATTATAATTATGAGGGGTTTCTCGGGATTGCCTGCGGGGTAAAATAGAAATTCAACCATTTTGTTTGTTTTATATTGAGGATAGTTTGGTAATATATTGTTTTTATTTTTGTTCTTAATTTTTAATTAAAGTGGGGAGTTGAAAAGTCAAAGGTTGGGGTGAAAAGTGGTAAAGTGACTATCTTTTGTAACTATTTGTTTGTAGGGGGTAAAAACGTTTTTTTGTCACAAAGGGGCTAAAAACGAATTTTCTATTTGTGGAGGGGTTATTTTTTTCAATTTCCACTATTTTAAATGCAAAAACACATAGATCTGAGCAAAATAAATAAATAAATAAAGGATGTGCAGATCTAATAGACGATGCTAAGGAAATGGTCATTGTGTTCAGTTTTGTCCACAATTAGGTAAGTACAGTCCATTCAAACACATCAAACCAATGAATATGTTAAAATATAGACTATGAGCAAAAATGTATAATCTTCCAAACAGAATTTAAAAAAAAAATTAGAAGCAATAAATATAAAAAACTTACACTACAGTGTTGAGGTAGATTTTTCGTTCCAAAATAAGGGTTTATTCAAAGGAGCAATGAGATCTATAGATCTGAGAGTAACAAAAAAAAAAAAAATCAACCATCAATTAAAAATAGAATTAAACCAAAAATAAGAAGAACATAATATTGTTCTCCCTGTTAATTGGTCAAAGCTCGGATCTGGTTAGGTCCGTTCACCACTTAGGATCTCATTGCTAACGAAACCACAAAGCCACACAGAAAGCCCTCAACCGAAAGCCCATAAATGTATAATATGCTAGACATAATTTAAAAAAAAATCAGAAGCAATAAATATAAAAAACTTATATAGCTTTGAGAGTAACAAAAAACTCTACTGAAAATACATAAATCTAAGAGTAACTTACATAGATCTTATTTATTCCATATAGATCTAAGAGTAACAAAAAAAAATCAACCATCAAATCAAAACCAGATTAAACCGAAAATAACAAGAAGAACATAATATAGATCTCCCTGTTAATCGGCCAAGGCTCAGATCTGGTTAGGTCCGTTCACCACTTAGGTAACTTAGGAAACGCCAACGAAAACACAAAGCCACACAGAAAACCCTCAACCTAAAGCCCATAAATGTAAAATTTGCCAGACAAAATTAAAAAAAAAATTCAAAAGGAATAAATAAAAAATACTTTCATAGATATGAGATTTACAAAAAAACTCTATTGAAAATACATAGATTTGAGAGTAACTTACATAGATATGAGAGTAACTTATATAGATCTTATTTATTCCATAGATTTGAGACTAATAAAAAAAAAATCAACCATCAAATCAAAACCAAATTAAACTGAAAATAATCAAGAAAAGAAGAACAAAATATAGATCTCCCTGTTAATCGGTTAAGGCTCAGATCTAGTAGGTCCGTTCACCACTTAGGTAACGCCAACAAAACCACAAAGCCACACAGAAAGCCCTCAACCGAAATCCCATAAATATATTATCACATAATTAAAAAAAATCAAAAACAATAAATATAAAAAACTTGCATAAATATGACGGTAACAAAAAAACTCTACTAAAAATACATAGATCTGAGAGTAACTTACATAGATCTTATTTATTTTATAAATCTAAGAGTAACAACAAAAAATCAACCATCAAATCAAACCAAATTAAACTGAAAATAATTAAGAACAAAAAGAACAAAATATAGATCTCCTTATTCATCGGCCAAGGCTCAAATCTAGTTAGGTCTGTTCACCACTTAGGTAACGCCAACAAAACCACAAAGCCACACAGAAAGCCCTCAACCGAAAGCCCAGAACCCCAACCGAACAAAGCACCCACGCACAATAGGTTTTCCACATAGGAATCACAAAGAGCCGAACAAAAGCCCTAAACACCTCTTAGCCGAAACCAACAAAAGCTCTCTCACCCCCAATTGATTAAACCGACAAAGAGTAGGTCACCACCAAGGTAAAATCGGATCACAAAGGGGATGGGTTGAAAGCACAAAGCCGATAGCAACTTCTCGAACAAGAGACCAAAGTCTCAGATATATAGAAAAGGATATCGCCCTAACGGATCGTCTATCGCATACAAGGAAAGGTGTCCGAGAGGATTGAACCAAGAAAAAGCAAGAACCCCAAGAACCCACAAGCAATCGGCCGAAGAAGAAAGCATGAATTGGCTGAAGAAGGAAATGGGGGGGGGGAGATAGGGTTTCGGATGTGAGAGGGAAACATCAAGAGAGGCTACACAAGGCTTATATATGAGGGCTTTAGGGCTAAGCAAGGTGGGCTTGGGCTTCAACAAAGTGGGCTTGGGCTTCAACCTTTTATTCTTAAATTTACATATAGTATAACATATTTGTATACTTAAATTTAAATATTTTTTTATAACCCACTAAATCTGTTCTCTCATTTTTTTTTTCTTTTGCAGAAACATTTCTACTTGCAATGCTCAATGATATGCATATAGTTTCCCATCTAAATTTACTTACCAATTTTATATATTTTGTAAAAAATTAGAAAAAAAAAATCTAATGAAATTTTGTTCAACATGCATCGTAATTTTCATTTGATACATAATAAATACACCCAACTTTGAGAATCTATATAATGGAATTTGAATATGACGTGTTGATACTTTACACAAGTTTGAAATGACTTTCCTAACCATTTAGGATATATTCTTTTACTAATTTTTTGATTGTAGTGTATTGCAATTTTTCAAAACTTAAAAACATATTTTATTTTTGATTTTATAGAATACGCTAACATTGATGATGCATCATACACATGTGAATTTTGTGGTGCTATATTTTGGTATGACGAGAGAGTTCGAAAAAATTATAATGCAAAAAAACCAAAATTCTCATTGTGTTGCATGCAAGGGAAAGTTGAGCTTCCACATATGCCATGCCCTCCTCAAATTCTAAATGATCTACTCTATGCGAGTGATGAGAAAAGCAAGCATTTTGTTGGGAACATTCGAATGTTCAACATGATGTTTTCCTTCACATCAATGGGAGGAAAGATTGACTCCAGTGTAAACCGAGGGAACTCACCACCTGTGTTCCGATTGCACGATCAAAACTATCACATGATTGGGAGTTTGTTGTCGATTGAGGGATCTTTGCCTAAATTTGCACAGTTATACATTTATGATACAGATAACAAAGTCACAAACAGATTAAATGTTGTAGGGTATAAATCCTTTTCTTTTGAATTGCATTATTTGTTTTCTATTAGTTATTTTATATTTACAAATTTAAATTGTTTCATATTTTTCCATTATAGCCAAGATTCTGAGGGGAACAATCTACACGAGGAGATCATATTTGATTTAAAAAAGATGCTTGATGAAAATAATGTTCTGGTAAAGTCATTTCGAATGGTTAGAGAAACCTTACGTCAGCAAGATTGCTCGAGCATTAAACTCAGGCTTTTGGGAAAGAAAGGTCATGATGGTAGGAGATACAATATGCCATTAGTATCTGAAGTTGCAGCTTTAGTAGTTGGTGATTTTGAGACTTTGCGTGGAGATAGAGATATTATTGTTGAAACTCGAAGTGGGTTATTACAACGGATCAATGAATTAAATGCTTCGTACACTATAATATCCATTACTTTTTGTGTATGGTCAAGATGGTTACAGAGAAGATGTCGAACTAAAAAACTTACATTCCAGGAAAGGGCATGTGAATCACCAATCATTTTATTCTCTAGACGGTTGTTCCAACAATTTTTGGTCAATGTTTGCACGATGGTCAAGTCTTCAAGATTGGCATATGTTTGAACGCACTAGAAGGAATTGAGGTGTGAGATGTATAGAGGTTTAACTTAAGCAATATTAAGAGGTGAAACTAATCCTGCTTCTCAAGGCAAGCGAATTATTTTACCATCTACATTTACCGGCGGGGCGCGATATATGATCCAAAACTACCAAGATGCGATGGTTATATGCAAGTGGGCTGGATATCCTAATTTGTTTATTACATTCACATGTAATCCGAAATGGCTAGAGATTGTGTGTTTCCTAGAGAAAAGAAGACTAAAAGCAGAGGACAGACCTGATATACTTTATAGGGTATTCAAGATGAAGTTAGATAATTTGATGAAAGATCTTAGGCATAACAAAGTCTTTGGAACAGTTAAAGCATGTATGTTTTTTTATTGTTTACATCTATTTATGTGCTTCTTTTTTTTTGTCACGTTACTTGTTTGAATTTGTTTATCATTATTTAAAGTTTTTTTTGTAAACATTACATTTTGTTGCCGTAATGTATACCATTAAGTTCCAGAAATGTGGTTTGCCACATGCACACATATTGCTTTTTTTGGCTAAAGATGCAAAGTTTCCATCTGGTGATGATATTGACCGTATCATATCGGTTGAAATCCTTGATGAAGTAAGTGAGAGGAATTATTATTTAACTGTTAAAGATCTAATGATTCATGGTCCGTGTGGCAGTTTGCGAAGCAGCTCACCATGCATAGCTAATGGTCGATGCACTAAACATTTCCCAAAAAAGTTTGTTGATTCTACCAATGTTGATGAAGATGGATACCCCGTTTATTAACAACGAGACAATGGAAGGATTGTACAAAAAGAATGGTATTGAACTTGATAATCGATATGTGGTTCCCCATAACCGGTACTTGCTACTGAAATATGGTGCTCACATTAACGTGGAGTGGTGCAATCAGTCAAGGTCAATTAAATATCTTTTCAAGTATGTAAATAAGGGACACGATCGAGTTACTGCAAGTTTTATCAAAGTGTCGACGATGGGAATGCTGAAAAGATTGATGAGATAAATATGTATTACGATTGCAAATATATTTCCCCATGCGAAGCTGCTTGGAGAATGTTTGGATTTGACATTCACTACAGAGATCCACTGGTTGAGAGGTTGTCATTTCATCATCCTGACGAGTAGAATGTTATTTTTTCAGATTTGGATCCAATAGATGATGTATTAAGTCGTCCTACTGTAAAGCATAGCATGTTCACTGCATGGATGGATGCAAATAAAAAGTACAGCGATGTGAAGGACCTCACATACACAGAATTCCCGACAAGATTTGTTTGGAAGCAAGGTCAACGAGAATGGCAACCTAAACAACGTGGTTTTTCAATAGGTTGAGTATTTTATGTTCTTCAAGGTTGTGGGGAAATGTATTGCTTGAGAACTCTATTGAATATTGTACGGAGCCCTACTAGTTATGAAGAAATTAAATGTGTGAACGATATTCAATATTTGTCATTTTGGGATGCTTACTATGCACTCGGTTTACTTGACGATGATAAAGAGTATGTATATGGCATGGTTAAAGCAAGTCATTGGGGTTCTGCACATTGATTAAGGAATCTATTCGCAACTCTCTTGATGTCAAACTCTTTAGCAAAGCCTGAATATGTATGGCAACAATGTTGGCAATTTCTTTCAGATGATATTCTGTATAGACAAAGAATCATTTTGAACCACCAAGGTAAAATGTCATCATATTTTTTTTAGGGTTTTTGGTTTGCATGTTTATTTAATCATTTTTTAACCCATGACAATAATTTTTTTTCATTTATTTTTGGTAATAAATAGGTTTGGAGTTGAGCGAGGAAGAAACCAAAAACTACGCTCTCTTGGAGATTGAGAAGATATTGAGGAGCACTGGAAGAAGTCTTCATGATTTTCCATCATTTCCCTTTCCTTGCACTATCGACGCATCGCTCACTGAAAATAGGCTAATTCAGGATGAGCTTAAGTATGACAAGAAAGCTTTGGCAGAAGATCATAAGGTTTTTGTGCAAAAATTGATAGATGAACAAAGAAATGTTTATGAAACTGTAATGCATTCTGTAGAAGCTGATAAGGGAGGTGTATTATTTATGTATGGCTACAGAGGGATTGGAAAAACATTTGCACTACAAGAAATTGAGGGATTTACCCACACACATAAATATGGGTAAAAATCACCTTATGTGTCAATTATAATTTTTCTTCACACATAATGCAAATGTCAAGATGTGTGGGTAAAGGGGGGTTAGAAAATAAATTTTACCCACACATATATTCATGTGTGGGTAAATCTTAATATATTACCCACACATATATGTGTAGGTAAATATTTCTGTATGTGTAGGTATTTTTATGTCAGGAAGTTGTACTTGTGATGTGGCTGATGACATGGCCGTGACATGAGGTGTATTCTTTGTTTGGAAAACTCTATCAGCTGGATTGCGATCAAAGAGAGAAATAGTACTGAATGTGGCATTTAGCAGCATAGCATCACTTCTTTTGCCAGGCTGTAGGACAGCACACTCGAGGTTTGCAATTCCTCTTAATCCCAATGAAGATTCAACGTGTAATATCAAACAAGGGAGTCCACTCATAGAGTTGATAGCAAAGTCAAAGCTCATAATATGGGACGAGGCACCTATGATGAATCGATACTGCTTCGAGGCACTAAACAAAAGTATGAGGGATATTTTAAGGTTCACCAATCCATTGAGCCAGGATCAACTTTTTGGAGGAAAAACAGTGGTGTTCGGTGGAGATTTTAGATAGATTCTACCAGTTATCCCAAAAGGGAGTAGACAAGACATTGTTCTTGCAACTAATTCCTCATATCTATGGAGACACTGCAAGGTATTGAATTTGACAAAGAACATGAGGCTACGAGGTCTTGATTCTGATGATCAGTCAATGGAATTGAAAATTTTTTCCAAGTGGATTATGAAAATTGGTGATGGAACATTAGGTGGTAGAAATGATAGTCATGCATCTATTGAAATACCATATGATATTCTAATAAATGGGTCTGGTAATTTGCTCGAAGCAGTTGTGTAGAGCACATATCCTTGCTTCTCAGACCATGTTGATGACATATCATATTTGCAAGGAAGGGCCATACTAGAGCCGACGCTTGATGTCGTCGAATCCATCAACGAGTATATGGTTTCTCTAAACCAAACTGAATGAAAGACCTATTTAAGTTCAAATACGACTTGCTAGTCAGATACAAACATTGATTTATTAGGAGATATTCATTCACCAGAATTTTTTAACAGCATTAAGTGTTCTGGGGTGCCAAATCATGAGTTGAATTTGAAAGTTGGAATTCTAGTTATGTTATTGAGAAATATTGATCATTCCGTAGGGTTGTGCAACGGGATAAGGCTTATTGTAACAAGACTTGGAAATCATATTCTAGAGGGTAAAATTCTATCGGGAAATAATACAGGACACAAAGTCTTCATTCCAAGGATGTCATTGACTCCATCAGATTCAAGATTGTCGTTCAGGTTCCAAAGAAGACAATTTCCTTTGATTGTATCCTACGCTATGACCATCAACAAAAGTCAGGGGCAATCATTGTCGCATGTAGGACTTTATTTGAAAAAATCAGTATTCAGTCATGGTCAATTATACGTAGCTGTGTCAAGAGTTACAAGTCTGAATGGTTTAAAGATACTAATATGTGATAAGAAAGGAGAACAAACAAACTCAACCACAAACGTTGTATTCAAAGAAGTTTTTCAGAATTTATAATATTTAATCTTATTATAAATTTCATTTCTTATGATATTTACAATATAATAAAATTAAATTGTTATGTTTTCAATATTTATTGAAAGTTCATATATTTTTTATATCTTCGTTTGTGAATCCATTTTTCGTGCATCGCACAGGTGAAGAATTAGTTTGGGAAACAATAATAATTGTCTTCCTCATTTATAATTAAATTATTTTCATAATTAACGAATAATTAATTGTATTTACAATAAAATAATAATATTGATTATTTTTTATTTAAATAAATTTCTTTATATTTATAAAGCTTTTCAAAAATTCTCTTAGATTTATTTTATCAAAATTTTTGTTAATAATTTTAATATAATTTACTAGAGCTAATAATGTGATTCAATGTAATTTTAAACTCATTGGACCGATGTTAAAAATCTAAGTTGACAAGGTATAAATATTCAAATCCATTTTATTTTTCATTTAAAGTTATTGAAATAACTTTTTAATTTTTAAAACATTACAAATTCATCTAAATTTGTTCAAGCCCTACAAATTGAAGGTCAAATTGATCACTAAATTTTGAAAAAATCAAGTAAGTCACCAAATTTTATAAACAAAATCATGTTAGATTCTGGTTTAACATCGCTTAATTGTCATAACTTCTTTAGTTATTTTTCCTAATGAATTACAAAGGGTTAGTAGTTATGATTGGTGGTTATTCTCAACTCCAATGATTTGCCAAAAGTAATAGAGGGATGGGGGTCACAACATAAGGGGATTGAAATGTGGAGAAGAGATTGTGATGGTAGACAACATGACAACTTCAAACAAATAAAGAGAGAGAGAGAGTATAAGACTAATGCGGTCGTGGCCATATGCGACGAGACTGTCTGCAAACTTCGGGGGCAATTATTGGTTAAGAGATTATTTATTTTCAGTGCGGTCAGAGAAAACACAAAGCGAGTGAGTGTATGCAGCCGCCACAACATAGTGGACAAAGATTTGGAGGACAGGGGCAGTGATAGATGTCGGGTCTAATGGGGCCCAGAGTTTAGGGGGTAGCTCTACTCCTTTCACTACCAGTAGCATCGACTACACATCGTTCCACCATTACCGATAGACCTTAGGTTACGAGATGTGTATTTGCTCTAACAGTGGCAAAGGCAGAAAGAGGCAACGACACGGTGCAAGGTATTCTTACTTTATATGATCATGATGTACACGTGTTATTTAATATAGGGTTTACACGTTCTTTTATTGCATCGCATCTTGTGCACATAATTCCTATTCCCCAGAGTTTCTTACCATACTACTTGTCAATCACGACACCAGGTGGAGCTATGTTATGTGGAGTGAGGTAATTAAAGATCGTGAGATTGGAGTGCATGATAGAGTGATGCCATGTGATTTGGTAGTATTGGCTATTAAGGATTTTGATCTCATTCTGGCCATGAACTGGTTGTCGCGACACTATGCTAAGGTAAATTGCCGTTAGAAGGTAATTTCTTTTGAATTTCCTCATCATCCAATTGTTATATACTGTGGTATTAAACCAATAGTGTCGACCCTGATAATCTCGGTGATGAAGGCAAAGAGGTTGATACTGCATGGATGTGAGGCATAGCAAGTAAGGAAAGGAACATAGTCGTGTTACCAGTGGTTCGAGACTTCTTGGATGTGTGTCATGAGGAATTACTGGGCTTGCCGCCACATAAGGAGATAGACTTCACCATTGAGTTGTTGCCAAGTATAAAACTGATCTCCAGGACTCTGTACAAAATGGCTATCAATGAATTAAAGGAATTAAAGGTTCAGGTGCAGGACTTACTAGATAAAGGGTTCATCCGATTGAGTACCTCACCCTAGGGAGCATCAGTTCTATTTGTGCAGAAGAAGGATGGGTCTTTACGATTATGCATTGATTACAGGCAGCTAAATCAGGTTATAGTGAACAATAAGTATCCCTTGCCACGGGTGGATGACTTGTTGGACCAGTTGCGTGGAGCCTTTGTATTTTACAAGATAGATATGAGATCGAGATATCATTAGGTGCGAGTCAAGGACGAGCATATACAGAAAATTGCCTTTCGTACCAGGTATAGGCATTATGAATTCATGGTCATGCCATTCGAATTGACTAATGCACCGATAGTGTTTATAGACTTGATGAAATGGGTGTTTGAAGAGTATCTCGACCACTGCATGATTGTCTTTATTGATGATATCTTGATTTATTCATCAGGGCTAGAGGATCATGCGACACATTTAAGGTTGGTTCTGTAACGGCTTAGAGAAAGGAAGTTGTATGCCAAGTTCTACAAATATGAATTTTGGCAGTTATAGGTGGGATTTCTTGGGCATGTGGTGACAGGGAAAGGCATTTATGTGGATCCAAAAAAGATCAATGCAATACTTGATTGGCCAAGACCGACCACAGTGACTGAGGTACATAATTTTCTTGGTTTGGCAGGTTATTACCGGTGGTTCATTGAGGGATTTACCCATTTGGCTTCGCCGATAACTAAGTTGATTCAAAAAGGGGTGAATTTTGTGTGGAATGATGCCTGTGAAGATTGCTTCCAGGAGTTAAAATGACGATTAACTTCGACGCCTATCTCAGCTATTCTGCGGAGTGGCGAGAAGTTCGTGGTATATAGTGATGCTTCTCGTGCAGGTTTAGGTTGTCTATTGATGCAGGAGGGTCGTGTGATTGCGTATTCATCCCAACAGTTAAGGAAGCATGAATTAAACTATCCCACTCACGACTTAGAGCTAGCGATAGTGGTATTTGCATTGAAGATCTAGAGGCACTATTTGTATAGAGATAAGGTGGAGTCGTATACTGATTATAAGAGTTTGACATACTTACTCTCCCAAAAAGATTTAAATATGAGGCAGCAACATTGGGTAGAATTGTTTAAAGATTATGATTGTAAGATTTTATATCATCCAGGGAAAACCAATGTGGAAGCCGATGCCTTGAGTCGCTCTACAGCATTAGTGGCAGCGATGATGATTTAGGAGTGAATGCTTTTGGAGCAAATGAACGGCTTTTCTATTTTGGTAGCTCCAGCGGGTCCTACAGTATGTTGTGCGTCTGTGAGTATTCACGGATTTTTTGGGGCGAATACGGGATCGTCAGTGAAGTGACACTCAGTTGGCACGTATTTTTGCAAATATGGAGAGATTTAGACATTTGGGGTATAGTCAAGGGAAAGACAATTTGTTACTGTATCGAGGACGAGTTTGTGTACCGAAAGACAAGGAGATTAGACAAGTGTAACACCCCGCCTCGCCGAGCATGTCACTATAAGGGTATTTCCGAGAATCTTTTTTTTTTTTTTAAATAACATCATCACGCGCGGTGCTTCATGAACAACCTTCACATGCACACACAAGATCCCGAAAAGCCCAGTCTTGCCCGTTTAACTAACAAGATCAGTAATCTTAACAACTAAACGAGACATATCATAATGCAACGGATACATTAACATCAAACACCATGATTCTTACATAGTATTTCCATAACAAAATACGTAATACAGATAACCAAATGATAACAACGTTATCGTACAACTATTCATACATAAGATGAAATACATACTAAAACCCCAAAAGGTTACAACGACTATCAATCTAAGCACCATTGACCTTCAACTGGCCATGTCCTTGCCCTCGCAGCAGTCCCTGGCTGGAACATTGAATGTTCCAGGGGCATAATCTAGGTTAGATGACAAAACATCTAAGTGATGGCATGAAACAGTTTACATAATACATGAAAAACATACGAGCATGGCATACACAGACAAAACAACACCATGCAAACATGTCTAACTTGAGAAATCTCCCTAACATACTCAACCTCCCGTGGAAAATCCATTCCACACACCGTTGGGGTTGACCTTGCCGCGACATACTTAATCTCTCGAGTGCCCTACCGTGTCACTCCTTCATCAGGATTAACCTTTTCCCATTCTCAAGAAGACCCCATCCCGTCCCATACGGACCTAATAACGACACGAAAATCAATGCCCCGATGATATTAAAATCACACGCCATGCACCGACTCTTTTGCAAGTAAACAGTTGATGCAATATACCACATGATCAATATGCAAATGATGTCATATATATATACATGAATAAAACGCATAAGCATAGCATCTCGAGTTCTGGTAAGACCGCTCACCTGAACTCACTACATTTACACCAAGACATTTCCAAAACAAGGGTAAAACTAGAGTCAGACCACTCACCACGAGCATATTCGAATCGCCTCGATTCTAGTACATAGCCTCGATTTGCGTGCCAAAATCGAAATCACTTGAACTTACACTCAACCTCAAGCCACAACATTTCCTAAACACCATACTTAATTAAGGAAACATTAAAATCCATTTTCCTCAATTTTTCCATAATTTCCTCTTTTTTCTCCTATTTTTCACCTCGATAATTCAAAAATAATTATCTACTTAGACATTTTTCAAAATATTTCAACACAATAATTCCTAAAATAATTAAATAAAAATACTGAAATTAAAATTACCGAAATACCCTTATCCACGCGCCTTCACGCTCCTAGCGCGTGGCTACGCGTGAAGGATGGCGCGTGTAGCCACGCACCGATCATCTTCCCCAAATTTTCGACGCCAACGACTGCTCCGATCCCAAATCCGATGGTACCCTCTTGAAGCCCTTACTTAGTTGATCCAAGTGGTACCGGTTTCAAGCCGAAAGCCCACCAGAAAATGGCCCAAACAGCCAGTTGCAGGCCGGCGGAGGCGGACCGCCTCCAGGTTCCGGCCAAGCTCGAACAGCCATCATTTGTGCTCCAAATGCTTCCAAAATCTCCAGAAATGCTCCTCTTAACACAAAGAACCAAAGCCCTTTAACCCCATTGCTCGATTCAAGCTAAAACTCACCCAATTTCCTTCGATTTTTCTTCAAAACCCTCAGCCTTCATCCCTCTTTTATACTCATTTTCTTGATCGAAAATCACCAAATCTTGGATGATCTTATCCCTTAGGCACCAGATCTAGCCTTTAATACACTCGAATAGCCCTAAATCATGAGCATAAACCTTCAAAAATCTCGGTCAAATTTTCAGTCACTTCCACCATCAATTCCGGTCAAATCTTGACCAATTCCGACCAATAAACACCACCCAACTCCTCCCCACGCCGTATACCACCTTCCCCAGCCATCCCTTGATCGTCCCATCGCCTGAAACGACGGCCATGTGCAGCGGCCATCTCCTCTCTGCGTTCACATTGTAATTTTTCCTTTATTGCATTTTTACCCCATGTTTTCTTCATTTGACATTTATGCCCTTTCCATAACACCTGTAATTAATCCAATTATACCACTAAGGCCCACAAGTTTTGTACTTCTCATTTCATCCTTGAAATTTCTGAAAAACCATCGTTTAGACCTCCCCCGGGCAAATTTAGAAAATTACACTTAGGCCCGACTGGTCGAATTGACCTTAAATTCATTTGTTTTAACCCGAAATCACTTAAGGGTTGTTCTATACATAAAATATAGGTTCTTGATACGCTCCATTGATTTTCGGATGTCTCCTATGTCGATTCGATTTTCTCAGTCCGGTCTACAACTGTACCGAAAAATGTTCCCGATCTCACTTCTTTCATTACTAAAAATCATAATTCGAATCACTTGTCGATACTATACCATTTTCTTTGGTAATCTAGGGTCCGAGGTACTCCCTCCGACTGATTCAGTTGCCTAAAGTTGCGTTAGTGTACCCTATAGTCTCATTTTTTCGAGAATTCCACTTATACCCTTTATCAAATACCGTCTATAGCCTCAAATTATTCCTGGGTATTACATTCTCCCCCCTTAATAAATTTTGTCCTCGAAATTTGGTCCGTGATAATTGTATCACCACTATTGTTAATGACTTCCAATTGTAAAATCCTAAATACCATTTCTAATCCTTAGCAATCATTCATAACTTACCTCTTAACACGATCCATGCTTACCAAGCATCTTACTTATTTTCCAGAACATCCCGTTGTAGCTCTGTAACACCCGGTGTAACCGATGTTAAGAGAATAGGAAAGGAAGTAAGTAAACTTCCAAAAATGCCCTTGAGAAGGAGATGATCCTTGAGATTGAGAATGCCCATGAGAAGGGTATTTTGGTAATTTGGGTAGAGAAATCCAATAAAAGGGTATTTTGATAAATTAAAAATAATTCCTATGTGGAATTAGGTGTATAAGTGAATAAAAATCCCAATTTGGTATTTATGAGGAGATATGTGGGATTAATAAATTCACAAATAGTATTTGGGAATTTTGGAGTGATTCCATGAAGGAAATTAATTTTGGAAATAGGGAAAATGGTGGGTATTAAATTATTTGAGGAGAATAATTAAATATTCCCTAAGTTAGTGAATTAATGTGGTAATGCCACATGGATGACCAAGATAAAGAATTGGAAGCCAAGTTTGTGTCTTAGAGTGACACTTGGCATAATCTTGGAAATTTGAGAGAAATCATATATATTAGAAATGTGGGAGCATGTATATGTATATATGGATTTATGAGTTGGAGAATGATTTAATTAAATGAAAAAAAGAAAGGATAATTGGTCTTTCAAGCATTTAATGAGAGGCATTATGGTGTTGGATTAAAGAAAATCCAAATGAAATGGGAAAATAGTCACCATTAATGTTTGAAATTATGGTGAATTAAATAAATGGAATGGAAAATGGGAAAATGGTCACCCATTAATGCTTGGAAAATGGTGGGATTTATTTAAATGGAAAATGAGGGATTTATGTCTTTCAAGTGGTCTCTCATGTGATGTGTTGAAATTAGTCAAAATAAATATATGAGAAAATGGTTAATTTTGGTATTGGAAGACTAAATTGATCCAAGGGTTAGGATCAAGTCTTGAAAAGGTGAAATATATCCAATGGCTTGGATTAAGTCTTGAAAATGGCATATAATTGTCTCATTAAGTAAATGAGAAAGAAAAAGAATTTTCCAAGTGATCCAATGGTTATGCTTAAATCTTGAAAAGGCAAAATAATCCAATGGATGAGATTAATCAAGATGAAGAGCATGGATTGTGCTTTCTCCAAGAGAAGAAACTTGTTTATTTGAAATGAGTGGTGGAGATTAGTTTTCCGTTAAGCACATGGATTGTGCCTTTAGTGAATGGCTAGGATGCATTCTTGAAAAAAATGGAAAACTAGTATAAAATGGCATGTAAGAAAGTCTTCTCTTCCTTTGGCCATTTGGAGAAAGAATGAAAGAAGGAGAGATGAGAAGAAATGGAAGAAGGGAGAAGAAATGAAGAAGGAATCAAGGTAAGTCTCCTTCTTTTTCTCCTTACTTAGTGTTCTTATATGCAAAGAAAGTAAATTTCTTGTTTTAATGCCATCTTAGATGGGAGAAATTGAAGATGGAAGCTCTCTTGAAAGGGAGATTTAAATATTCAAGAAGAGGTAAGGGATGGCCCCATGGGAGGGTGGCCTTACAATGGGTTTTAAATATGTTTCATAAATGTATATGTTGCATTTGGCATGTTCTTTGTGTTCATGAGACTTATGGCCATAGGTTAGTTTGAGAACATGGTTGAAATGGTGGGTTGATGCCTCTAACCTTGGAGGGTTGTGAGGGTAAAGAAACCTAGCCACATTTGCATGCATTTGGCATCATATAACTTGTTATGTTCATATTTATTTGGCGTTGCACCCTTATTGAGCTTAATAGCTCATGAAGTTTTTACCCTCACATGTAGGGTGTGAAAGCATGGTAAAGTAAAAGAAATGGTGGAATGGCATGTGGAAGAATGGAAAGAAGATTCAAGTGCATGTAATGGCTTATGGAAGCCTATCTTATTATGTTTAATTTATGAGATGTAATTTCATTTGTATGGTGATGGCTTGTTAAAGCCCAAGAGCATGTGTGTATTTTATATTTTGGGAATGTATGTTTCCATTTAGAAATGAGGTATTGGATTATGGCCTATGGCATGTTGAAGCCTAAGCTTTGGTGAAGTTTTTTTTTTTTTTTTTTGAGATGTTGAAGTATGTTGTAATAAATAAAAATAAGAGAGATTTTATTTATGAAATGAGGCTTTGGAAAGAGATAAGTGAAGGATTTGAGGCAAATTGAGGGTGTTTATTTTTTTGGAAATTATGGGTTTTAAAAGCCCAAAGAAAAAAAAAAAAAAAAGGAGAAGTGAAAGGTGCAGCAGGAGGCTGTTGGAAGCAGCCAGTAGCAGCCCCGCGCGCAGGCAGGGCCGCGCGCGAGGGTGGCTGCAGCCGCGCGAGCGGACGCGCGGGCGGCCAGCGCCCAATGGGGCCCCCCGCGGGCCCTGGGCGTGCCAGCGGGCCCCGCCGTCCAATTTTTTTTAAAAATTTGGACTTTTGGGAGATTTTGGGCCATTTCTTAATTGACTTTGGGCCCCGGAGGAATTTTTGAAATAAAGGGATTTTTCGGGCATTTTTGGAGAAAATGCCGAAAATTTGGAAAATTAAAAATTTGAGTTTTTCCTCCAAAATTAGTAATCAATCAATGGATTGTTTTAAATGGTGATTTATGGAGCCCAGTAAAATTCTTGGATGGAAAAGAATTAAATAAAAATGAGAAAATGGCGATTGGGTGTCTGAATGAGATTTTCTTTATAGCCTATGCGGTGTGGTTAAAGCCCAATTCTGCTAGTGAATCCTGGGATTCAGCGAAGGGAAGGACGAGCCTAGTTCCCACCTAGGGCGTTTCGTCTTGAAACATGGTCCACCCTTCGCCAAAGGCCGGGCAAGTGGACAATACGGGTGATTGTTCACGAGTAACACCCGTAAGTGGGAGCGGGGCGTTATAAGCTCTATACAGGCGGTTACGCGACTCCCAAAATAATTCATATCACTCAATATCACTTCTAATTATGTCATCAGATCCTATTTATTTGACTCATGGTTCTCCCAACTCACTCCTAAACCAATGCTTATGCTATGATTGCACAGAAATTGATACCATTGAACTAACTCAACTGCCATGATTGCACAGAAATTGAAAACATTGAACTAACTCAGCTGTCATGATTGTACAGAAATTGAATTAACTTAGCATACCCTTTTTCCAATTATCAGTACCTTGATTGCATATTAACTTTAGAGATAATTTATTAACCTCTTGCGGCTGGTTACACAAATCATCAATTTAGGTTTATCAAGAACACAATTTTTCTTACGACAACCTAACATCCTGGCATGTTACTATTTCTCTTCCAAACAATATCTATCATTCAGACCAGTTTGTCTCAACATAGAACTCTCGTGTCATTTCAATTCATTGTTCACAAAACAACATTTCACCGTTATACTGATCACTTAGATCCATACGTTATTCGTGGCACTTCACCCTAGAACTGCCAAGCGCTCTATCTCACCTAATCGATGTTTTCCATATACTTCTCACATGAGGAACAATCTCTCTATCGAGTCAAGCAAGATTCTCATTATCCCCGATTCTAGGAATAGATTTAATCTCGTCCCTCTTAGGAGGTCTAGCTTTCATACAACTTCCTTAAATGAAAACCTTACTGGACAACTTTTGGTTTTCACCGGGTCTTTAGCAATACTTAACATAACTTAAATAGCTTAGCCTACTATCTTACGACCCAAATAAAATTTCTATAGTGGAACTGAAAACTCATGTCTTCTAACAACTTATTCATATACCTTCTCAAATCATAACATGTTTCTCAAAAAGGAAAACACTTTCGATTACTTACCATATCTTATGTTGACTTCGTACTATTTTAAAAGATCAACTTATATTCTCGGGAGTGCTAAGATATGCGTATTAATAAGCACATGAAACTGAGAGTCAAATCAACATCTAGAGTTAAATTTCTCCCAAATGCCCTATCCGGGAAGCAACTGTCCCACCACTTGCTTAATCCGGAAAACATATTTCCTAAGGAAAAACCATAATCTATGCCAGGGATTATTCCACTCCTAACCTATGAACACAATTACTGCTTCACCACAATTCCTGAATTTCTCGAGCGTACTCACCCCGTTTTAGTAACCTTAACTTCACGAATTTCTGTCGTGGATGTAATTATCCTAGGAGAATCCTTCTGCAAATTTTTTTGGTAATAGTCTGCCAAACACTATTTCTTCGCTCGAGTTTACATTTCTTTCTTTCGATTCTCTTTTGACTATCATAGTCCACAAGACAAATATCCAGGTTAATTCATTTTTTTCCAGCCTTCAACCTTTTCATAATGATAAGGGATCCTGCCACGATGCTCTGGTTCCTTGGAACTTGGACTCTAATCCGTACATAACATCCACGTTGCCGCCCAAACCTTGGCACCTGACCGTCTCCACAATTCACTGTGTTGCGCCGACCCATGGGTATCACACCCCAAGCCGCAAGCCAACCACCAGTCCTCTACCTTGGTCCCTAGGCTCAGATCCATTGTTATAGACCAAACACCGATGGTGTTATTGCTATGCTAGAATTCCTTGTTCCACCTCCGAGAGCTATAATGGTTCTATCATTACTAGTCTAAATCCCTGATCTCTTGGATTCTCAATTTTCTTTTCTAAAATTATTACTCAACTGAGCGGTGCATCCTGGTCCTAACCATTCCCAGTTCCTCGAATTTTCTTCTACAGTCTAATCTCTTTTACCTGTTTCGACTTCTTATTTCGTGATCGACTTTCAACTTGACACCTCACTTTATGAATCATCAAACCTATTTCTCTCTTTGAATCTATTAGGATCAATTTCAACTTGTTAAGATCTAATCATGTCCTAAGATATCTTCACGAGCTTAATCAAGCTTTAATAAGTCCTATCTCATTTGCTTAAGACTTTTATGACTACCCCTTGGTCCTTGACAAGACTTATTATCCATTCGATCCTTTTGTGTGCAAAATTTCACGTACCTTACTACCATTGGAGTTTAGACCTTCCTAAATCAACCTTCCTACCATTGGAAATTATTGAGGAAAAATAGGAAAAAATAGAGAAAAATTATGAGAAAATTAGGGAAAATAGAATATTGAAATCCTTGAATAAATATGATGGCCAGGGTACGTTGAGGTTTCGAATTAAGTACATTAGAAGTCTAGCACGAGAATCAAGATATTCTAAGATATGTTTGAGATAAGTGGTCCGACCCTAAACTCGATTTTATGTAAAAGATTTTTAGCATGTTGACATGTCTTGTTATACTATATATCATGTAGATTGCATTCACATGTCATGATGAAAAAATATGCATATTTACATGATGATATTGTTGATCATGCATCACATAAGGTTTAAGAGTACGGACTGACATCGCTGCTCTACCAAGGGTGCCCCCATACACCTCGGCTTGGAAAGAGGTCATAAAAATGGAGAGTAGCAGTTGGGTGTGATCGAACTCAAATGAAAGGAATGAAGACATTTTTCATTTTGCATACATGCACAAAATATGAAGTTTGTTCTCTTACTTAGATGATTCATCATCTAACCTGGACTTTGTCCTTGGAATATTCAAAACGTTCCAGATGGAGATTGTAGCATAAATGAGGATGAAAGAGGCTTGTAATGGCACTTAAACAAAGTGCATGATGTATTGGTTGTATGTTTATGTAACCTGTGTATTTAAATTCTGCTACTTTGAATTCTGAACATCTTGAAGGATAATGTATAACCTTAATTATGGTTAATGTTAAAGTTAGGTTTGATTCTTAACTTCTGCATTTGATGTTTATGATGATTCTCATTCGGGATAGATGAATGAAAATTTTGGGATGGATATAAGGAATGATATGGTTCAGCAATTATTTTTGAAAAAAAAAATTATTATCCCAGAATTGTCCCAAGTTATAACACACCTGGAAAAAATAGGGTGTTACATGTAGCATGGCCTAATACTTGAGTTATGAGGGTCTTGTCATCACGTTAATGCTGCAAAACTCATTGCATTTATTATTTGTTGCATTGCATGGTTACCGTTTGATATAGATGGTGGGATAGAGTTGACCCTTGATAGTTATGAGTGGGAGTTGGGCTCCAAATAGCTATGACTCAAGAACTTCGATATGTGGTTCTGATGGGAGCCTCGAGCTCGTATGGATTGTGTTTTGCCTTATGCTAGCCAGTTTGTGGTTGTAGCAGGTTTGTATCCCGAGACTTGGTGTCAGGTTGTGCATTTCTTATATGGGCCCCAATGTAATACCCCAGATTTTCAAACTCAAATATGAGGTGATACCTAAGGTTATTAGGTTCTAATACGTGAGGAAATAGGTCATTTCAAAGGATTATAGAAGCCTTGAGACAAAGGTTCAATTTCTAAACCAGTGGCAAAATCGTAAATATTGAAGTTGGGTAAAAGTGTAATTTATCTAAAATCTTAGGGTGCTAAGTGTAATTTATCCATTTTTCAGGGACCAAAAAATACAATTTAAAAATAGCCCAGGGACCAAGTTGCAAGGGTCTAAGCGCAATTTCATGAAAAGTTCGGGCCAAAGTATTGTTTCTTGAAACTTTAAAAATATCTTGGATTTCAAACTCAAATCAAATGTAGTTTTGGTAAATTCAAGTCCAAAGTCCTTTGCTTAGCCTCCAAGTGGGACACATGGCACATTTTGGTTGGATACACATGGGAGAAATGATGAGCCTTATCCTTTCGCGACACGTGGCAGATTTTGTTTCGTCGGGAAACTCTATAAATATAAGGCCTTTGTAGCCCTCATTTAGACATTATTCAAGAGGGCAAAGAAGAGATTTTGGAGATGGGAAATGCTACAAAAATAGAGGGAAGGTTCTACCAAAATCGGGGGAGAAAATTGGAGAAGAAACAAGGCTTATCGAAAAGTTTGAGTCTCTACTATAAAACATGCCAAACATCTTCAAAACTACAAAGTAAGTCTGATTTCTTTCCATAATCTAGTATAGGGGTTAAATAGGAGCATGTAGGAAAAAATGGGGGTCAAATCGGAGTTAAAACGATAAAGTTATGACCGAAATACCAAGAAGAGGCGAAGCTGTGTGATTTTTAAGGAAGGCGCATGCAGCTCACGCGCCAACAAGGGGCTGCACGTGTGAGCACGTTAGCCACCTTCTAGTAGCGTGTGAGGGCGTGTGAGACCCCCCCTCTTGGCCTACAAGTTTGCAGAGTTAACCCTCTTTTAGTTACCTACAACCCTATATAAAAATATGTTGAGTTGGTTTACGAAACTTGTGATATTTGCAGAAAACCATTCTCGAATGCTAGGAATAGTGCACCAACAAGCCCAAACCAGCAAAGTGAGTGTTTCTTGCATACTTTTGTTACATCCCGGTCATTTTGGCTTCATAAGGTAAGGGTGTTGACTTGCATATCATGCCTTTGTGGCTTACATGTCCTATTTTCCCTTAGTTATGCATATTCCTTCTGCTTTGTCATATATCATGTTTGTGTTGGTGACTGTGGCTAGTTGTTGGGCCATCATGGAAGAACTTGTGCTCTTACGGTGAGTCAGGGCTGACTATGATGACTGCTGGGGTGATTGCAACACCCTGGCATTGCTACCACAGGGGTGGATTTCATAACAGCATTATTGCATTTGCATGCACATACCTTTCCTTTTCTAAGACACTCACTTAGATGTTATTATCTAATTTGGGTGTTTCATATCCCTGGGACATTCAACGTCCCAAGTATATCAGAAGTACTAGGTGTTCCAGGTTCCAGTTTGAGCAAAGGAAAAGAGGTGGTGTTGAGCTAGCTTTGGGTTTTGCAACTAGCTTTAGCTTTTATTTCATTATGTACCCTTATAACCAAGTGATATATTGTAGTAGCAGTTAGGACACTTAAGGCTGTAAAGGGTGTGTGTCCTACAATTGTACCTACTGTGATGTGCTATGTTTTATGGAGTATTGAAGGTCGTATGCATTTCTTGAACTTATAAAAAAAAATTAGTGGAAACCCATTTATTTAGCTTTCGTTAAGCTTGCAGGTTCGATCCAATGCTTTTGTTGGTAAGGGTTTCCATAACGCCCATAGGTGATGTTTAATTATATTTCAAATTATTGCGTATTTGGAAAAGTGGGGCGTTACACCCAAGAACGTTTTGTGCAATGATATTGTTGGGGTGGAAGCACCTACAAAACAAGATTAGTACACAAAACCAAAACCAATACAATGGACCGAAAATAACAAGAAGATGAACACGAAGTAAAACTCCTTGTTTCGGCAACAATGGAATTCACTAAGACTATATCAAGACTCAGTTTCGGGCTCGTCAACACCACTTAGGTAACTCCAAGAATAGGGACACCAAACCACAAAAGGAGCCCAAACCCCCCAAGAACCGAAACCCTCAAGCCTCTTAGCCGATCAACACCATTTGCCCAAGCCACACAAGCTTCCACACATAGTAGGATCCACCAAGGAATGGAGAGTAATCACAAAGATATGTGTTCAACAATGGTCGAAAACAACTTACCCGAAAAGAGAACCATTAATCGGCTAAATAGAGGACACGAGCATCTATGAAGGATCAACCAAGAACCCACAAGGAAAGGGGCAGCCTCCAATGTGGAAATAAGCGGCCAACCGAGATGGAAAGAAGCTCCAAGAGGATCAACCATCAAAGGAAAGGAGAAGCGGTCAAGAAAGGGAACAAAAGAGAGAGCGAACGGCCACCACAAACTAGGGCTCAGAAAGAGGGAACAAATCCCTTAAATATGAAGGGGCTAGGGCAAGCAAACAAGGGATTGGGCTTGGGCTTTAATGACTTGGGCTTCGTGGGCTTCCCCATCTCTTGAGCAAATGGGCCAAGGCCCATTTCTCCTCCAAAGAGAGGGTTAAGGGCTTATGTCCCGACTTCTATTTGGGCTGCCAATAAGGGTGTTCAATCGTCGCTTTAATCCCAGGTCGAAGCTTATGAAGCTAACCCGAATCATCTTCATTGCCTTGGGCCTCATTAGGAAACACAAACCCAACAGATATATATATATTTGTGTTGAGTTTTTGGTACATGATGCACGATTTGGTATGACACTTATTTCACTACATGGCATGTTGTGAGTGGCAGAAAGTATGGGAATTCTATTCCTAGACTTACCGTTATTCTTTTATTTGATTGCTAAGTCATGTGACTCACTCTTGCTTTATATCATTCCAAGTACAAGGAAAGCGAGGGCCGAAGGTGAGGGCAACAACGTCTGAGTGTTTGGGTAGCTGATTGTACAGGGTTATCCCAACTGACGGTCATGGGTTTGTTTTTGTGGTTTCGGGGTACAGGAATTTACTAGTTGTATTTTGTATGTCATGATTCTTGTGCCCAAGTTTTGTTGGAGGGTGCGCGGATGTTGTCACCCCACTACTTTACCATTATATGTACGTATACCATGCTTGCGTTGTGTTAGTGTTTTATTCTTGTAGCATGTTGTTTTACCAGGAATTTCTTTTTGGTGTCTTATCTCTCTTTTCTGAGACTTCCGACCGGGACTTTTGAGCTTCCAGGATCTCCGAGCAGGCTTTCAATGTGTATATATACATTGAAAGAGAGAGGGAGGAAAAAGAAGAACAACAAGACTTGTTGTTTCTTCTTCTTTTTCTTCTTCTTCTTCTTCTTTTATCATTGACTATGAATATGCAATTAATTTTTTTTCCTTTTCCCCTCCATCTTTATGTTCTTCTTGGTCTTATTCCTACTTCATCACTAATTCTTCCTTTTTTTTTTTCTTTATCTCATTTTTCTTCCCCTGAGTTTTGTTCTTGTTTTTCTTGTTTGTTTTCTTTCGTCTTCAACCTTGTTTGGCATTATTGTGTTGTGTTGTGCTTTGGTTGTTGTATTGTCATGTGCTTTATTATGTTGTGTTGTGAAAATAATATATAGTGTTTGATAACTGGGTGTTGTATTGTAATTATTAATATTAAAGCAAATAATAAGCATTCAATTAGTATTTTATTGTTGTGTTGTAGATTTATAAAATATATTAAGATATTAAATAATTATTTTATAAAATGACTACTAGTGATTATATACCTCATTAAAAAAATTATTATTTTTTTAAAAAAGGAGAGATCTCTTACTTTTCATTAAAAGCAACTTAATTTTCTCTTTAGAAGAAATAATTGTATTTTAAAAACACATCAATATTTTACCAAAGAATGTTTTCTAAAATAAATCGATAAAAAATTTGTGTGCTTGTAAGATCAACAATATCAAACAAACACTTTATATAATTTGCATTAATAATTTAAAAAATTATTTGTATTTAGTACTTATTGCATTAATAATTTAAAATTTTCAATTGTTTTGAAATAATAAGTACTAATTATTGTAAAATTAATAATGAATTTTAAATATATGAGTTTTTCAATTCTAATCACGAGTTTTCCAATACATTATTATGTAAATATTAAATATTTAATAAATCAGTCAATCAATCAAAACTAAATACTATTTATAAGGAATATGAATATACACTTAAAGTATTAATTGAGTTACAGAAAATTGTCCATTAAATAAAATCTTATCTTTATATAATATAATAATATATAATATATTATATTAATGTAAAATAGTTTGCAAAAAAAATTTCCCTCCAAAAATCTACGAAACTGTTTTTGCCTCTAAAATTTGTATTAAATTGGTATGGGTTTTCTGAGAAATATTAATAGACAACTTGAACTATTAATTAAGTCATAGAAAATTGTTCATTTATTTAAAATTTTATCTTTATATCTTTATTCTATATATAGATAGTCAAGTAAAGTATTTTGTCAAGTGTCAATCAATAGTAATGATTAATTAATTATTAATTTTACTTTAATAATTATATTAATCTTGAAAATGTAATATCTTAACAAATTCATAAAAACTTATTTAAGATTGTCAAATGCTTGGACTTTTCAATACTAATTAATATTTAAGGTATCACTATGGAAGAAATTAAAATTCATATTCTTAAAGTTTTGTTATTATTAAAAAAATTATTCTTACTCACATTTAAGAATTTTAATTTATATTTTATAATATAATAAATAGAAAATAACGAACGTCTTTGAGTGGATATATTATAAATTTTATAATATTTATTTATAAATAAATATAATACAATAAATAAAAAAATTATAAGTATTTTGCCAAGTGATCTACTTAATATGTTAATTATTCTTTAACACATTGAATGAATGTAATACCCCATGTTCGTATAAGTTTGCCACGTAATTTCGATGAGTTTAGAATACTGAAAAATTGGCTTAATAGAAGTTATCAATACCGAATCGACTATAGGGAGTGTCTCGGAGTAAAATTATCTAAGGAAAATGATATGGTCTCAATGAGCGTTTCGAGATAAGATTTATGGTATCAAAAGAAATCGGCACGGGAACAGTTTTCGGTATAGCTAAATTGTAGCTGCCATTTAGGCTGCAAAATCGAATCGTTGTAAGAGGCTCCCGAAAAATCAACGGAACCCTAAAAGTGCTCCGATTTTGTGTATTGAGCAACCCTTCGGTGGTTTCGAGATGAAACGACAGCCCAGTGAGGACACTGGGATGGAATCGCCAATATCGAGTAATCTTGGGTTATTAATTTTTCGTTTTCAGTATTGTAATGCAATTTAATTTGGTGTTTGAGGTTATAACTGCTATTAAGGAATTACCCAAGTGATATTATGAGAAAATTGGAGTTTAAAGATGTAATATATGATGTAATATATATAATTATATATGTATATATATATTGCATATGTGTGTGTGCGTGTGAGCGTGAATGGCCAGTGGGCGTGAATGGACAGTGGCCAGCTTCTGTGAAGCTTTAATGGCCGATATTTTGGTTGCATAATGGGGAGATTGTGGCAGCAAGATTTGAAGGTATGGCAGCAAGATTTGAGAGAAAAATCTTAAGAAATCGTGGAGCTTAAGTCATGGCTGCCTATAAATTGGCAGTGTCTTTGGCCGATTAATAGCAGCAAGTCGCGGCCAAGAGCAACCAAGGAGTTTTCCTCAGGGAGAGAGAAAGAGGGGGAGAGAGCTTGGTTGAGAGAGAGATGGCGATGGTCGAAGGCAACCGCAACAAAGCTGCTGGATGCACTGAAGGTTGGCGATGGCAACCATGGCAGCACGGTTGCGAGCTCCAGCTGCTGGGTGACGCGACGGCAACGCGAATGAGCTTCCAGCAAGGTTTGATGGTGTCGGAAGAGCTCGTTAAAGGTTGAAGCGTCGATCCAGAGTGGCCGAAGGCGGCCAAAGCCGGTCGCAGCGCAGCGGGGGGCTAGTTGCGGTGGCTCGCAGCGATTGTGGAGGCTGGTGCGGTGGTCCAATGAGGCCAAGGTGACAGGCGGATGGGAGGGTGGAGGCGTGCGGTGGCACTAGTAGCGACAGCGGTCGCACGAAGAAGAAGACGCAGAGGCGGGAGATGCAGGGGAAGAAGAAGAAGAAAGGAAGAAAAAGAAGAGAAAAAGAAAGAAAGAAAGGAAGAAAAGAAAGAAAAAGAAAAAAAAAAGAAAGGAAATGAAAGGAAAGAAGGAGCTGTTGATCGCACACAGGGGAGGAAGAAGAAGGTGAAAAGGAAAAGGGGAAAAGAAAAAAGAAAAAGAAAAGAAAGAAAAAGAAATGGAAAAACAAAATAGAGAAAAATTGTCTAGGCACGCGTTTCGAGGATATAACACGCATATCGAGAAAGCCAGAGAAACTAAGTTAAGGTAAGTAAAATTTTCTAGAAATTTTAGAATATTATTTTATGAATTGTCGTAGTAAAATATTTGAGAAAATATTTAGTTTGGATTTATTGAGGAAAAATAGGAAGAAATAGAGAGAAAATTAAAGAAAATGTAAGAAACTATGGAAATATGGGTTTTAATATTTATTTAAGTAATTATGGTAATTAGGATGCTTTGAATCTTAAGTTGAAGTGACTTGTGCAAATTTTGAGGTTGGCACGCAAATTGAGGTGATACACACATTTCGAGGCAAGACACGAATATCGAGATAAGTGGTACTTCCCATTGAATTAGTTTTATGGAAAACGATTGGTTGTATATGATTTATGTTTCAAACCTCGATCCTCAGAAATACTTACATCATATTGACATGCCTTGATATGTATCCATCACGTAGACTGCATACACGACATAACTATGAAATGTATATGTATACGATAATATCATTGATCACACGCATTGAGGCCGTAGGGGTACGAACTGGCACCGCTACTTTACCAAGGGTGCCCCTAGACACCCCAGCTTCGAAAGAGGTGGCCGTAAGAATAGTAGATAGCATGAGGGGTGCAGTTGACACCTACAATGAGTAAGACATTGTATACACATATGATATAGTGTTATATACCCTTACTTAGATGATTCATCATTTAACTTGGACTTTGCCCCTGGAATATTCAAACATTCCAGATGGAGATTGTAGCAGATACGAGGATGAATGAGGCATGAAATGACACTTAGCAGAGTACATGATAAATGAAATATATATAATGTAGTCCCTGTATTTAAGTTTTGCTACTTTGAATTCTAGATGTTTGAAAGCATGAGGATGTATAACCTTATTTAGGGTTAATATTAGTTGAGAACTTATGTTTTGTATTAAGTTATGTTAAGGAAATGAAGATGTAAGAATTGATTTATGATCAATATTAAGATATCAGGTTTCGATCATTGTTTTTGCATTTGATGTGTATAATGATTCTCTTTCGAGATTAATGTATGAGAATTCTGAAACGGATTCGAGGTATGACATGATTTAGGATTAGTTTGAAAGGAAAAATTTTATTGTCCCGGAATTGTCCCAAATTATAAAGCGCCCGAGAAAGCGGGACGTTACAACGGTACATTGAATTAAGTGTGTTCTCCATTAACACATTGAATAATGAATAATTAATTAAACTTAAATTTTGATAAAAGATTTAGTATTAAAAGAAAAAAAAATTATAATTATCAATTCTAGATAATTATAAGTGATAATTATCTAGATATTTTCCCCCGAGTAATCCCTATAAGGTCTTTTGTATTTTTATACAAGAGGTAAATACATGTCACGTGTATAAGTAAACACTCATTTTAATTATTATAAAATTTTATTGATAAAGTACTTTTTAAGATATTTTATATGTATTTTATTTAAAAGTTAAAAATTAACTATACTAATAAGATTTAAACTTATAATCCCTAAATAGAATTAATTTTTCAAACAACTTTATCACTACACAAGAATTATTTTATTTAAAAATTTACTTAAAAATTAAGAAAATAATAATTCTAACTATCAAACGTCAACGAATGGAGTTTCAATTAAATTTTAATTTTTTACACATAAATGACACCTCCCTAGATAAGAAGTAAAGCTAGAAGATTTAATTTCAATAGTGAAGCAGAACAATTCTTTAATCTAGCGGGGTTTCTAATTGATTATCAATAAATCACTTGAGACACGTTCAGAATGAATTTCTCTTATAAAATTGCAAGTTTTTTTATAACGATAGTTCTTAAAATAAGAAGAAAAATAAAACTCGTTGTTTTTTCTTTATCATTGACTATGAAGACTCAATGAGTTCTTTTTTTCATAATTCTTGTTGTTTTTCTTTTTTGATTTCATCTTTATTGTTAATTCTTTTTTTTTTTTTTCTTGATCGTCTTCTTCTTTGATTCTTCATTTCCTTTATTGAGTCTTGTTCTTCTTTTATCCTTTGTTGATTTGTTTTCATCTTTTTTATCCTTTATCATTATTTTTATCTTATTCGTGAATTTTTTTTTTTTCTTCTCACTTTTTCGAAAACCCTCGTGTTCGGGTCTAAATCTATTGCGATAGGTTATTATCTCAAATGGGCACCGGAAATTGGGTGAAACTTATCGCTAGTTGATAATTTTTTTTATTTTAATTTTGATTATATTTTTTTAATTTAATTGACTTAATTAATAACAAAGAAAGTAGCTGAGAAAAAAAAAATTAAATCATAAGAATCTCTAAAATTACTTTTAAAGCACAATTAAAAGTTTTGTACAAAATGACTCAAACTAAAGATATATAGGTGCAATTGACTGTTAATAAATTGGCTTTGTTATTTAAACACAAATTATTACATTTAGGTCCGTTTGATAGACATAAAAAATGAGAGTGAAATTTATTTTTCATCTAAATTCTAGAAAATTCTATCAAATAATTTTTTAATTTTATCATTTTTCAATTCTATCAATCGCATGCTTAGTGTGACATTTAATTTTAATAAAAATAACCTCAGCAAGGTTATTTATTATACGAATAAAAAAAGTTTCATTTTCTTTAATAAATCTAGATATCTTCTGAGATGCCCACCTGGCAGGTGGAAGGTCAGGCTAATAATACACGTGTCACCCAATCTTTTTGATTATTAAGATTTAATAATTAATTAAACATAGAAAATTTGATATCAATGGTCCACGCGTCACCATCTCATCTCTGGTCCACATGATTCGGCTAAAAATATGGAAACATGATCTGGTAATAATACACGTGTCACCATATTTTTGATCGCTAAGAACTATAATTAATTAAAGATAGGAATTTTAATCTCAATGATCCACGCGTCCAGATGATTCGGCTAAAAATATGGAAACATGTTCTGGTAAAGTAAGATGAAAAACCCAAGTAAAATTGAATCCAAACTTAAAAACTAGATCAATCGATTATTTACCCTTTCCGTCTGAAAACTCGATCGCCGATTATACAGAGTTCATCAGGCAGTACAGTAGTAGCAGACCCAAATCACAGGCATCAAAACAGTGTCATCTCTTCAATCTCGGGATGGTAAAATCATCAGAGACGGTACAGCAATGGAGAAGAAGAAGAAGAAGAAGAAGCAGAAGAAGACGATCTACGGGCAGAAAGGCCGGCCGGCGACGGTCCGGTGACTGGGAACTGTAAAATGCCTGATCCTGCCCTCCTGCTCCGTCAAATAACCTTCACAGAGAAAAGCCTTGGAGAACTTATCCTCCACAGTTCTGTCCACATCGTGAACAAAAACGTCCGTTTCCCCTTGCTCCCGGTTCCGGGCCATCAGCCCGGCTGTGTAGATGGCGCCCATCCTCCCCGGCGCGGCGTCGTGGTACCCCGTTGGCGCGTCCACCATGATCAAGTCCCATTCAATGTCGTACACCTCGTTCGGCAGCCCTTTCAGGGCCAGCCCGCACTTGGAGAATCTCGGGTCCCCGACGACCTTGCATTCTTCTTTCGTCCCGATCTCCATCAGCTGATCGGCGTCGCTCACCTTGGTGTCGTAAACGACGTGGTAAGACTCGAGGCTGGGCAACTGGCGGCTGATTTGGTCGATCCAGGACTTGTCTTCTTCGAGGAACACTGTGCGGCCGCCGTGGTTGAGCGCCGTCCACATGAGGCTGTCGTGGCCGAGGCCGAATACCAGGAAGTTGCAAGGCGACTTCCTCTCGAGGACCCGGAGCGAGACGGAGATCTCCTTCTTGGTCTGCTGCGGTGTGATGTTGGAGGTGGCGTAGTGGACCATGGCCTGCGCCAGAGACGGCGGGATCTTGGTGCATGTCGGAGCCTGAGAGCAGGTGGTTTGGTCGGAATCCGAGGAGTTGGAGGAGGAGGAGGAGGAGAAGAGCGGCGGGATTTGGTGGGACGACGGCTGGGAGCTTGATCGGAGGACGAGGAAGAGGATGAAGAGGAAGGCGAGGCAGATAAGGAGGAGCTTGAGACTGAGGCTGAACTGGGTTTTCGACGATCTCATCTTCCGGCAGGTGCGAGCGAAGCTGATGAGCTTGCAGTACTTAATTTAGAGGGAGAGAAGAAGAAGCTTTGGTCGATGGATATCAAATCAAAGCCATTATTACTGTTGTTGGAGTTGCAGAAGCTTGAGATGCTGCTGCGACGTTGTTAATGATATTGTTCTGGCCCTTCTGGGTAGAGAAGAGCCTTTGGGTTGGCAGCATCTATAGAACCATTTCAATTTATCATTCACTAAACGAAATGTAATTTAGTTTTGAAAAAAAGAACCATTCCAATGTGGTTAGTCACCAGGATGGAGGGAGGCCTATAATTAAGGAAAAGGTGACTTGAAAGTAAGGTAATCCGAGGCATTAATTAATTATTTTTGGTAAATATTAATGCAAAGTTTAATAAACGAACGAATAATGGTAAAAAGGAAGCTAAAGATGGGGGACAAGAAAGCTACTTTTGTCCGGGGGAGTAGTACAGAGTACAGAGAAAGAAATTAAGGGTTGGTAGAGAGGGAGGTACGTAGGGTGGGGTCCGTGTTGAAATGTTCGTGGTGGGAGCAGTTCCATTTCGTTTAGTTTAGCTTAGTTTAGTTTTAGTGTTAAGTCATCAAGTGGTTGGTAAGTAGTTGGTGTGAGTGGGCGTTCGCCAGTGGGATATTTCATGGTTGGAATATTATGGTGACTTCCCAACTAGCGTCGGTGTGGTAAATTGGGAAAACAATATTAGCTTATAATTGTCTTCCTCATTTATAAGTAAATTAGTTTCATAATTAACTAATAATTAATTGTGTGTACAATAAAATAATAATATTGATTATTTTTATTTAAATACATTTATTTATATTTATAAATCTTTTCAAAAATTCCCTTGGATTTATTTTATCAAAATTTTTGTTACTAATTTTAATATAATTTACTAGAGCTAATAATGTGAATCAATGTGATTTTAAACTCATTGGAACGATGTTAAAAATCTAAGTTGACAAGGTATAAATATTCAAATTCATTTTATTTATTCATTTAAAGTTATTGAAATAACTTTTTAATTTTTGAAACATTACAAATTCATCTAAATTTGTTCAAGACCTACAAATTGAAGGTCAAATTGATTGCTAAACCTTAAAAAAATCAAATAAGTCACTAAGTTTTAATAAACAAAACCATGTTAGATTTTGTTTTAAAATCACTTAATTGTCATAACCCCTTTAGTTAATCATTTTAGTTATTTTTCTTAATGAATTATAGAGGGTTATAGTAGTTATGATTGGTGGTTATTGTCAACTCCAATAATTTGCCAAAACTAGTAGAGTGATGGTGGTCGCAACATAAAGGGATTGAAATGTGGAGAAGAGATTGTGATGGTAGACAACATGACAACTTCAAACAAATGGAGAGAAAGAAAGAGAGGGTAGAAGACTAATGCGGTCGTGGCATTAGTCTTCAATATGTTACACAAACCTCTAATTCAATAGAGTTACTAAAAATTAGAAATTGAACAAGTAGAGAAGGAAATAAGAAATAACAAAGAGAAAAGATGCAAAAGAAAACAAAGAACTCTTCTCACTTAATAGAATATGAATTTCAGAAACTATTGGTACAGTGTTTTATATCAATAACTCTAACTAGATTAAAAAACTAACCAACTTTGCTAAGTTGTACTATAAACAAACTAATAGACTTTGTTGAGCTAGATTGTAAAAAACTAAAAAATCTGCTTCACGAGGAGAGAGAGAGAGAGAGAGAGAGATAGAGAATAAGAGACTAATGTAGTCATGGCAGTTGAAGATGTCAATACCACAATGGTGTAGTGAGAGGCACAACAAAGGGGTTGGTTGTGTTTGTTGTGGCTTAAAGAAAATATAAACACAAAGAGAGAAAATAAAAAAAGGAGGAACATGAGAGATAAAGCAAGATAGAAAGAAAATTGAAGGGGCGTGTTGTTGGTGGCAGTTGCCGATACCTCACAAGTGTTTGCCTAAATCAAAGAAGACGATGGTGCATGGTACTATGACAGTGTCAATTTGCAAAATAAAGGGGAAGACATATCAATAAAGAGAAGGAGGTGTCCACATGGGTAGCCTAGTTGGTCAAGAAGGGGCCACAAAGTGTCTTTCGTGGTGAATTTTGGACCAAGATCGAGGATCGAGTCTTGCAGGCGGCAGTGTGGGGTACCTCTCTCCAAAGTAAGGGGGGTTCCTTGTACGCGGTAAGCCCGGGTCTAGCCACTGCGTTTGGTTGGGTCACCATGATTAATCTCCTCCCACATCCTGTCGGGTCGGGTGTGGGGGACGCCCGAAGTACGCGATTTCACCTTTTGGACCAATAAAGGGAAGGAGATGGGAGAGATGGTGGTGGTTAACGATGAGGTCTACTATTGTACTTAATTTTTTTTTTTTTATGGGTATCACAGAGTCAAGTTGGGAAACCATTGGCTAGACTTTTGCGTGAATATTAATTTAGTGTCCTCGAGTTTTACTCAAAATGAATTTAATTTTATTTAGTTTCTTAACCCTAATTATTTTAGAATTTGATTTTGGTTTTGGGCTTTCCTATTCTCCTTCTAATTAAGGTTTCCCCTAATTCCTAATCAATGTGTGAGTCTCTTGTGTGTGTGTTTCTTTTCTTTTGCACTGATCCATAATCACAGTCTCAATCAAATCCTTTTTTTTACTTCTGTTTTTTTTTTCCTCAAGAAAGAGCAAAGTCAAGCCTATTTGTGTGGCCTTTTTATTCTAAGTGCACAATTAAGGGGACTTGACCATTATATCTTAGAGGGTGAAGCTATCAAACCTTTTCTATTGAGATAATATCTTGGAGGACAAGAATCATTCTTTAAGGATAGTGTGTCTTGTGACATGCATCCGTCTTATTTCTTATTCATTGATTCTATTTTTTGATACGTGATTCAATTTTTTGTGGTTTAAATTGCTGCACAAATCTAGATTATTTCAAATATTCTTTTTAATTGCACTAACTTTTGGTGAGGGTTTTTAGAGCCCTAGTGGATGAAACCTCAAGATTCTATAGTCTTCTCCTTTGCAAATCGCCTTTGTCACCTTTGCAAGCTCAAAGAGATATAAACACACAGAGATGATTAAAAATGGAGGAGGAATAGTGGTGCCGACAACCATGGTAGATGAATGGAGGCATCACGTTGTGACTAAGGTAATTGATTAGGGAAATAATTGATAGTGTTATGGAAATTAAACAATGTTAAAATGAATGTTAGTCGATGGCTAATATGGCCTGTAATTTTATCTCCTATTTCAATATAATTTAGTAAATTTAAAAAATAGCTTAAGGATAGAAAATATATGAAATTGAGCTTAGAAAAGGAAAAGTGACCTATAGTTTTTTTTTTTTTATGACTTTGGTGTTCGAGTTTCTCCCCAATAATTCTGGGGTGAGCAATCTTCCCCATTGATTCGCTCTCCCAGTAAATCCAGATGTGGTAACAATCTATACACACTATGAATGGACTTTCAAAAAATGGCTACTCACCTCGTGGACCCCATCTTTATGTCATGCGCACAGAACTCTCAGAGGGACGATATGGTGCACCATGAGTCTGTCTCCACATGGACGACTTGCCTTCCATCTTTACTGTTACCTTCCAACAATAATTTTATTTTCTAAGATGCCATCAAGATTTGAACCTCTAATATTCCTATTATCTTCTTTGTGCTTTACCATTACGCCATGCCCGTGGGAGCACCTATTAGGTTTTATTTTGCAAGTCAAATGATGACTTGGAGGATCTCAAAGGTTAAAAAATTGGATTAAATGTGGAGTTGAATTAAAGTTGGGTAATGGTGTAGTAAACTAAAGTGATGGTCAAAGATATATATATATATATATATTCAAAAAAAGAAGGGCCAAGTGTGCTTGATACCAACGTAGCAATGATACCAACACCCAAGGGGGGGGGGATTGGGTTAATAAAAAATAACTTGCGTTTACACAATTTTTTAATACAAAGTGATATAAAATAAATTGAGTGAGAACTAAAATATGTTGCAGATGAAATAGGAGAGCAAAAGCGATAACAGGAACGATGATTATAGTGGTTTGGCCTTTCAAACCTAGTCCACTACCTTAACTTCTTATTAAGGATTTTGCAAACGATTCACTATAAAACCCCTACTTAGACAAGTAGGTCTTCTAGTCCACGACTAGAAAAAAATTATAGTCCTCTTACACTCATAGGCCCTCTAGCTTACAATTAGGAAAAACTCAAAACGATGAGATAATACAAGCTAAGAGTGAAAACTCTTAGTTACAAGTTCTCTCTTTAGAAAATAAGAGGCTTGAAATGAATATTACAAATTAGATACAAAGCCTCACAAAGATAATATTAACGAGAGAAAAATTTAAAGCATGTTGACACTTGAATGCTCGGACATTGAATAATAAATGTTCCCAGAAGCTTTCAATGTATCTTCAACCACCTATTTATAGTTGATGGTGGATACATTTAAAATTTGAACCATTGTGGGTGGTTAGGAGAGCATTTAATGCGCCAACAACTGGCCGTTGAGATAAATTGAGAAACAAACTGTCGACAGACAAACAACATAAAATAGAAACATAGTTGACAGAAGGAAACATTAGTCGACAGATTAAGAAAAAACATTTTGATAGTCGACAAAGCAATATGCTTAGTTGACAAAGCACTGATGTTAGTCGACAAATAACACATGATAGTTGACAGGACCAAAGTCTTAGTCGATAGATTAAAAACATAGTCGACAAACATGAAAAACAAATTACTGGTAGTCGACAGAGAAAAAGCTTTTGTCGACAGAAGCAAATTTAACAACACTGATAGTCGATAGATACACTAAACATAGTCAACAGATGCTTATGCATAGTCGACGGATTGAACACTCTTAGTCAACTATTCATTTAGAAAAAGATAATACCGTGAAGAAGAACATTTGAATAAAATAAGTGAGATTCCACACATAAACATCTTTAATCATTGAATTCTCTTAATTTTGTTTCTCTTGAAAGCAAGTTGAGATTATCAAAATGATATTGATTTTGACATTAAGCACTCAATCTTATATCTTTAGATTTCAAGATTGATTTTCATATAAATTTGTGTCATTATCAAAACTCTTTTAAGATTTAAGAGTAAAATATCAATCTCCCCCTTTTTGATGATGAAAAAACATATTAAAAATCAATTTATATCATTTTATCTCCCATTTTTTGTCAAAATCAAAAAGATTTAACTCCCCCTTAAACCAACGGATATCAATCAAACATGCAGTCATCAAAAGTAACATTCATATCTTAAACATTTATCCATAAAATGACAATGTAGTCAGCAAAAGCAACATTCATAGAGTTCCAAAATAAGCATACATATATCAAAAATAAAAATAAAATGAAATGTATGATGAGAGTTGCATCTAGACATCAAGAGAAATGGACGAGATGGTGATGAAGTAGGGGGGAGGGTACTGTGAAGATAGTATCTATATGAGTCGTCCCATCTGAGATGAAATTTCTTCTTGTTACCTATGAAGACTCTGCAATTCTGATCTTACTTCTTCTCTGAATTTAATCAAGCTTGTTTCTACCCTGGAGATATCCAATTTCAGGTTCGCCATCCCTTGAACCACTAAGTCGTCCTGAGATGATGATGGTCCCTTTGATCATCTCTTTTTCCTAGGCTTTTCTTGTTTTTCAGACTTGACCAATTGTCCATCTTTAACTACATACCCAATTCTAGTAGTAGTAAGACTAGTGATGTGCTGAGATGTATTTAGGTAAATTTTTCTTATAGTTTCCAATTGACTCACAACCTTATCTAACATCTCACTAACAACCATTCCATAGGAAAGTGACTTATTTTTTCCAGAGAACGATTCTATCATCAAATTTACCATTAATAAACAAAGATTTGGACGTCTCTTAGCCTTGATACATTGTAGGAGCCACAAATCCATTCTAGTAACAAGAGAAAAACTTTCCACTTCTAGGGTAAATCATTTGACAACAAATTAAGTGGAGAATCCTAGTGTTTAAATCCATCTAGTTTGTGTCATTGATCTTTTCAGTAATGGTGTCATCTCCATGACTTCCTTACTAGCCTGGACAAAGTCTTGTGTCCAGGAAGCATAATCTTCACTATCCAAGGGGATTCCAAAGTAATTATTGAGCAATAGAATAGTAACTTCAAAGTAAGTAGACCCAATGTTGGTTTTAAATTTCTTATCCGACTTTCACTTATGGTAGGTATTGTTGGCATTCAAATAGAAAGCCCTAACAACATCCTCATATATACTCCTATGAATAGTCAAGAAATTTCACCAACCAAAATCCTTAAATGTTTGAATATATGGAAAATCAGTGGATTCTAGGAACGTTAAATCCAAAGGGAGACCTTCTAAGACTTCTCGGGATTCAAAATAGAGGGAATACCTTTCTTGTTGACCTTCAGAGGCAAACAACTGGATTTGAGGCCTGGGTTGAGGCGAAGGATGGCTCAAAGACGCTGGCTCCTTCCTTTTGCCCTTGTCTTTTTTGAAATTTTTCGTGCAAGCCATGAGATTAGTTAGATAGGATGTGCGATTTGGGATAGGATCGATGGAGAGAAGTTTAGGAGCAATGACGAAGAGATAAATAACAATGAGAAAGAAAATAGGGTTTATCAAGGTAAATATATAAATAGCGTTGGAAGGTCAAAAGTCGATCAAGCTAGATAAAAATCAACGTATTCTGTCGATAGAAAGAATAAGTTCTGTAGACTAACAAAATATATAACCATGGCCTAGTCGACATATATTGGGCTTCTGTCAACCGATTGGCTTTTCCAATAAGGGTTTTGTCGATAGTAGAGGGATTCTCTATCGATAGAGTGAATGAAAAAAGAATTGCTTAGTCGACTAATTTAAGATGTTTTGTCGACTATCATAAGGAGTTTATCAATAAAGATGAATTCTTTAGAGGATAAAGATGTGCCCATATCACATTTTAAATTTTGGCCTAGATGCTTTTTTAGTCGACAATTTATTTTAACTTGACGACTAATTTGGATTCTTGGCCTTAAAAGAAAATATCTATATTTAAAAATCAATATGCCAAGGATAATAACTAATAAAATAACACATAGTCAGTCATCATGATAAGATTAAACCTAACTCACTTCTAAAATACTCAAATTTTTCTTTATCTAGGGGCTTGGTAAAGATATCAGCTATTTGATGATTTGTATCAATAAATTCTAAGCTAATGTATCCTTTTTGAACATGATCCCTAATGAAATGGTGTTTTACTTCTATGTGCTTAGTTCGTGCATGAAATACAAGATTTTTTGTTAGAGCTATAGCACTTGTATTATCGCATTTTATTGAAATATCTTCAAGCTTTATGCCATAGTGTTCTATTTGGTATTTCATCCATAAGATTTGAGCACAACTACCAACTGCAACATATTCAACCTTAGTAGATGATAGTGCCACAGTGTTTTGCTTCTTATTTGACCAAGATACTAAGCAATGTCCTAAGAATTGACATGAACCACTTGTACTTTTTTCTATCTATTTTACACCCATCATAATAAGCATCAGTGTAAGCTGTTAGATCAAAGTGGTTTGATTTAGGATAAAATAGCTCTAAGCTTATAGTTCATTTTAGATATCTCAAAATTCTCTTAACTGATTTTAAGTGAGATTCTTTGGGATTGGATTGGAGCCTTGCCTATAACCTTGCACATAGGCATACACTAAACATAATATCAAGTCTGCTAGCTGTTAAATAAAGTAATGAACCAATCATGCTTCTATAAAGTTTGTTATCTACAGCTTTGCCTAACTCATCTTTGTCTAAGCTTAGAGAACCACTCATAGGAGTAGCCATGGGTTTGCAATCTTGTACATCAAATTTCTTGAGAAGGTCTCTTATATATCTTTGTTGCGAAATATAAATACCTTCATCTTCTTGTTCAATTTGCAATCCTATAAAATATTTTAGTTCACCCATCATACTTATTTCAAATTCTCCTTGCATAAGATTTGCAAATTGATCATATAAAGATTTGTTTGTTGATCCAAATATGATATCGTCTACACATATTTGAACTAGCAATAAATTATTGTCATGATTTCTTATAAATAAGGTTGTATCTATTTGACCTCTTTTGAATCCTTTATCTAAGAGAAATTTATTAAGTACCATGCCTTAAGGGCTTGCTTTAGACCATATAAAGCTTTGGACAATCACATGGTCTTCAAACTTATGATTTTCAAAGCTAGGGGGTTGTTCTACATAGACTTCTTCATTAATATATCCATTTAGGAAAGCACTCTTAACATCCATTTGATATAACTTAAAAGTTTTTGTAGCAAGCAAATGCTAATAATATTCTTATGGCTTCTAGTCTAGCAATAGGGGCTTATGTTTCATCATAATCAATACCCTCTTCTTGGCTATATCCTTGAGCCACTGGCCTTGCTTTGTTTCTAATAACTATACCATTCTCATCCATCTTATTTCTAAATACCCATTTTGTGCCTATAATTGGATAATCTTTTAGTCTTGGCACTAGTTTCCAAACTCCACTTCTTTCAAATTGATTTAATTCTTCTTGCGTGGCAATAATTCAATTTTCTTCTTCTAAAGCTTCTTTGACACTTTTAGGTTCTACTTGAGATAAGAAGGCAGCATATTGGCATTCATTTCTAATGGATGATTTAGTTCTAATGCCTTTGGATGGATCTCCTATAATTTTATTTTCTTTAACATATTTCCTTTCTCTTGGAAATGTTGGTTCTTTTTCTACTTGATGCTCTTGTTCTCCTTCAAAAGGATCATTATCTTGAGTATTTGATTCATTTTTCTCTATTGAAAGTCTTTTAAGATTTTGGGTTACTTCATTTTCACAATCTTCTCTAGATTTTGAGATTTCAACATTTATGTTATCAACTATTACTTGAATTGTTTCTTTGTAATGACCCATTTTTCGAGTATCGGTGAAGCGTGTGGACGTGAAATAATTATTTTATTTGGATGATAATCTTAAATAATCAATTGTGTTACTATAGGTGATTGTCAAAGGTAATGGAAATGCTGAAAGGTCAAGGAGGCGACTCGAGTGGTAATGGGACTTGCAAGTATACAAGGTAAGTATGAGAATAATTTATGGAAATCTTATTATGAACTAAATTGTATTTGGTGTAGATTTTACCAAATAATATATTAGAAAAGAGAATTAGTAAAGGTGGGGACATGCAAGTCATTACCATTAGCTGAGTAAGGGTACTTTGGTCATTTTGAAAATGGTTATATATATATATAAGTGGAGAATTCTCAATTTGTAGAGAAAAAAGCAAAGGGAGAGAGAGGAAAGGGGGAGCCGATAGGAGAGGAAGAAAAGGGAGCTAGGGTTTTGGCTTCTTCAACTTCTCTTCATCAATCTTAGTTCTTGGTGCATCCAAAGGTAAGATTAAAGCTTGTAGGTGCCTTCATCTTCCTCCTATTGTTTATTTTCTCTTATTTGGGGTGTAGAGAAGATGTATAGATCTTGTGGTGGATTCTTCAAGCAAGATCATGGGGGAAAGGATTACTAAGGCAAGTTTCTCTCTTCTTTTCTTCATTTAACTCATTGGACTTGAAGTATGGTGGTTTTAGCCAAGAAAATTTCATGGTTTTTCTCTAAGGATTGTTGTGTAGAAATTTATGTCAAAAGTTTTATAAATCTCTCATCTTCTCAAATTAATCCCTTTGGTTTCATTTGGGTTTCGAATTAGGGGTTTTTGCATCTTTGGGGATGAGGGAAAATGGTGTGATTTGAGTTTGATGGAGTATTAAAAGACTTGGGATGGTTTTGGGGTGTTCCCGGATGGTTCTATGCATTTCTGGGTTCATTTTAACTATTGGTGGTCAATAGTTGACTATTTAGTGAGTTTCGAAAGATAAGCTCGGTCCAATCGACTAATGAGCTTTCATTAGTCAACTATCCATAAGTCAACTCTACACTGCGTACCCTATAATATTTTGGGGGTATTTGGACAAAAATTGGATGCGTTGGAGCGCTATGAACTAGAAACTAGAAATCTAAATCTTTAGTTCCAATCCAACAATGTTTTGGTGCTTGGGGCATAACTACTTGTGGTGATAGCCAAATTGAAATCCATCTTTGGTGTGATAGTCTAGATGTTATAGACTTGGTTTTGATAAGCTAATTGAGCAATTTGGGTTTGAGTTGAGTCCATAGTAGCCCTATCAAGTTCCATCTAGATACTGGAATTTTTCTACTGTGGGCAATTTGCCTTGCACCGATTTTATGGAATAAATATCTTTCTTTGGGATATGATGAGGGTCATTGAGGGATAAATGGTGATGCTTCTATTTGTGATTCCCTAGATGGTTGGAAGGGTCTTATTTGGCATTTCTTGATGTGTCTTTCTTTTAATGGCCAAGTAAGGCTTGATCTCTCTACGTTTCTTTATGGAATAATGTCGTACCCTTATGGGATAGGTTCTAGATGATTTCTATTTGGGGTGGTGTTGTATTTCAATTTATTTGCTATTACACATTGCATGGTGATGCATTGGGACATTGGGCTATGGGTTGCATACATCTGGGATCATACTTTGTATTCAGTGAAGACGTGAGCATTGGCATGACACAATTGGCTTATGCGTACTGACATGTGTATTGTAGATGTGTATAAACACATGGAGCATTCGTATGTGTGAATTCTTATGTAAGCGTAGCAGGCCTGATGCTTGGCTTATGGGGGCCTTAACATCACGTTTATGCTGCATAAGCCATTACATTTCTTTATATGTTGCATTGCATGGTTCCTTGGGCACGCTAATCTTATTCGTGAGATGTACATCTATTCTGGAGACAGGAGGACCGTCTCGAGGGAGCGTTAGCTCATGAGATTTACTATTCTGGGTGTTGGGAGTACCGCCCCGATGGAGCTTTGGCTTATGATTGTGATGCGTAAGATTAGGGGTTCAAGTCCCACAACAGCTGAGATCCCTGAGAACTTTGATGTGGTGGTGTTCATGGTTCCATTGTGGTAGCCTATCATGGCTGCTAGTAGGTTTGTATATGAGGCCTTGGGAGCCATTGATTCTGATCTCTTATATGGGCCCCAAGGACCATATGTGTGCATTTATGCATTTCCAATTATGACTTAGCATTACGGTACATGACATGGCTTGATATGCGATACATATCATGTGTGGGGATGTTTATGGGCGAGTCAAGTATCAGCCCTGTTATCCTTTTTCTTATGTATATACTTGCTGAGTCCCGTGACTCACTTTTGCTTTACATCATTTCAGGTAAGCGTGGAAAGGCAGTCGAGGGTGGGTCCAAGCCTAGTTTTTCCCATGATAGATGTCGTGTACAGAGGCACCCTAACTGGAACATTCTTGGGCATTTTATCTTGCTTTGAGTCCAGGAAGAATATTGTCTTGCTATGTTAGGCATGGTGTTCTTGTGAAATATATGGGCATGTGGGCCCTAATGTTGTGATTGGAAATGTATACTATATGACTTATGTTTCTATTGTGTATATTAATGAAAAGTTCTTAAGAGATGTTTTGTTTAAGTTTGCATTTGTATCCATTTTGGTGAGGCTTTTCTCTCGAAACTCCTGTGTTTAAGGGGGTTTCAGGAGCGGGTCCTTACATTCTTCTACTACTAAAGTTCTTTTGTTAAATACTCTATAACCTTTACTTTGAGATGAGTAGCCTAAAAATATTATCTTCATCACTTTTGGCATCAAATTTACCTAGAGATTCTTTTCCATTGTTAAGAACACAGCAAGTGCTACCAAAAACATGAAAATAACTTATGTTAGGCTTTCTTTCTTTGAATAGTTAATGGGGAGTCTTTTTCAAAATGGGTCTTATTGAGACTCTATTTAGTATATGACAATCGGTATGAACAGCTTTCTTATTGAGACTCTATTTAGTATATGACAATCGGTATGAACAGCTTTCGCCCAAAAATACTTAGGAAGATTTTTATCACAAAGCATTGTTCTAGCCATTTCTTGTAGGGACCTATTTTTTCTTTCTACTACACCATTTTGTTGAGGAGTCCTAGTACACAAGAAGCTATGGTCTATACCATTTTCTTCACAATAAAGTTTGAAAGCTTCATTCTCAAATTCTCTTCCATGATCACTTCTAATTTGTAATGCAAAAACCTTTTTCTTTTTTAACTCTTTTGCTAAAAATCTCAAAGGATTTAAATGTTTCATTCTTAGATGCTAAAAATATTACCCATGTGAATCTAGAATATTCATCTACTATGACCAAAACATATTATTTTCCTCCTAAACTTAAAGTTCTCATTGGACCAAATAGATCTAAGTGTAGTAGTGTTAGAGGTCTAGATGTTGAAACTTCATTTGTGGGTTTGAATGAGACACTAATTTGTTTACCTTTAATGCATGTACCACAAATGTGGTCTCTTTCAAATTTAAGCTTTGGCAAACCATTTACAAGGTCATGTTTTACTAGTTTATTGATTAAGTTCATACTAGCATGCCCTAATTTATTATGACATAACCAAGTATTTTGAGAAGAGTTAGATACTAAGCAATTTTCTATATTAGATGATTCTAAAACTGTAAGATAAACATTTCCTATTCTATTTCCTTTAAGTTTTATTTCCTTTGACCTAGAGCATATAACTTTGCAAGAATTTGCATCAAACAAACTTCATAATTCATATCACATAATTGACTCACATTAATCAAGTTAAGTTTAAGGCCATTAATAAGAAACACATTTTCTAACACAAGATGTTCAAAAGAGATAGAACCCATACCTATGATCTTGCCCTGAGAATTATCACCATAATATACATTACCTCCTTCTTTGAAGATCACATTGTTGAGAAGTCCTTGATCTCCTATCATGTTCCTTGAGCACCCACTATCAAGGAACCATTTGCTCCTTAAGCCAAAAGAAGCCAATGCAACCTATAAAATGAACATTTCAAGTTGCTCCCTTAGGTACCCACATCATTTTGGGTCCATTCTAATGTTTTACCCTTATACTTAGTTTTGATGATGAAAAAGAATACTTAGTTTTATTCCTAAGTCTTAAGGTCAAGCTTATGGTTTTCAACATAAATCAATTTCAATATAAGTATTATTTTGTTCAAATGAAAACTAAATTAATTTCATTCTTATACATATAGAAATTTGCAAAAACAAGTATTAAGATTTAAATGAATCTCCTAAAGTGATTTTCAAAATTAGCCTTGAAATCGTTGGTCAAGATAAAGCTAAAATCGTTCTACGGAAAAAGACCAACTAGAACATATTTTTGAAAATGTTTTCTTTTTGAATAACTATCTCCCAGTATTTTGATAGCTAGCATTCATTATTGTTAAAACGATTTTTAACAAATTTTTCAAAAAATAGAAAATGTATATTTTGGAGGTGGTAAAATCACAAAATCCTAAGTTTGTACTAAAATCCAAATTCTACTTTCTTATTGTTATGGATTTTGATTTTCTAGATATTTTTATTGAATCCAAATGGGGGGTACTTTTTTATTTACATTTATGTATTAAAGTAAATGGAAGGTAAAATATAAATTAAAGAAAATGAGGACATTTACTTAAACTAAAGAAATGTAAATATGTTGTAATGTATTGGATTGAAATTGCTCTTCATTGGTTGACTAACAGTCTGCTTATTTTTCTTCTGAACCTTGACTTGGTCGACTAAGTTATAGGCTCTATCAACCAACAATGTGCTTGTTTTAGTCTTGGTCGACTAACCTTAAGCATTGGTCGACTAACAGTATATATGATATGACTTGGTCGACTATCTCTTTGAGTCTATTTACAGATGGGTAACCTTGGTCGACTAAGTGTCCTGTTGTTTTTATGACTTGGTCGACCAACCTATTTTATCTGTCGACCAAGCTTGTTATTTTGCCTGATTCTGTCGACTAACCATTTTTATCTATCGACTAACTCTTTTCACAAAAAACTTCCAATGGCTAGTTTTTCAAATCCCAACGGTCACAAACGGCTAGTTCCTTTTCAATCTTTTTGAATGCCTATATATACAACTCAAGGATGATCAAAAGAGGCTAATGGACGGGAACGAGTTCATCTAAAGATTACGAATCTTTTTATTCGAGCTTACAGTGTTTATGCTTTCATTGTTATATTTTTCTCTCCAATGCTTCATTCTATCATTGTAAATTTATTCTTAAGCCTTGTTTTCAATATGAAAGAACTTGTAACTAAGAGTGTTAACTCTTAGTTTCTCTCTTTCATTTGTATCATTTTTATTTTCCTAGCATGTAGTGCAAGAGGACTTGCTCTTTGAAGCAAAGGGGGGTGAAATTCTTAGCTAGGTGCTAGAGGGCCCATTTGAGTGGGAGGTTTGTAACTTTTCTAGTCGCGGACTAAAGGACCTACTAGATTTGAGTAGGGGGTTGATAGTGGATTAATTTCAAAATCCTTAGTGTGAAGCTAAGGTAGTGGACTATGCTTGGAAAACCAAAACACTATAAATCATCGTCTCTCATGCTTGCGTTTTCTGTTTATTTGTCTTTTCGAGCATCTCTATATTCCTTACTTGATTCGTATATTTAACCTCTCATAAAAAAAATTTCATATTTTTCATTCTCATGTTCTTCATTGTTAAGACGAGATTGTCTTTACACGGTTGTTACCTCATCGTGCCATTTCAAGGTCTTAAGGTTTAACGAATCCGTGGTCTTCACAGACGACATCTCTGTTTATCAAAAGAATTCTTAAGGGAAGAGATATTTTTAAGTAACCAATTCACTCCCCTCTTGGTGTGTGCCATAGCACCTCCCAATCTATCACATTCTTGTTAGCAGACACTATAAGCTTAGGTACCCAAAATTGTTTAAACTTGTGTGGATTATTTCTTATTAAGCATTTGTTAATTGAGTGTCCATTCCTACCACAATAATGACATGAGATGCTTCTTTTTGAGAGACTTTGTTTGTAAAATGGTTTTCTTTGCATAAACTTTTGACTTCAGGCTTTTACAAAAATAGTTTTGCTAGAGCTTGCATTGAATGGATCAAAACCTATTCCCTACTTATCTCCAAAATTTCTTTGAGCTCCAAGAATTATTTCTAATTTCTTCTTTCCTTCAACTATTTTTTCTAAGGCTTCCTTCATATATTTGTTTTCCTTGAGAAAATTTTCTTTTTCATTTATCAGAACAATCTTTTCATTTTTTAAAACTTCTTTTTCTGATTTCAAGTTTTTGCTCTCACTTTCTAGCAAATTTATCTTTTTCTTCAAATCATTATTCTTTATATTCATTTGTTCACATTCACTTAGCAATTCATTGAATGCATCATGTAGTTCTTCAAATGTAAATTCTAAAATTGAGTTTGGAGTTTGTGAGGTTACCTTATCTTCAAATTTTGTCATGAAGCAAATGTTGGCCACCTCTTCATCTTGAGAATCATCGCTTAAGGATAAATCTTCCTCACTCCATGCGGCTAGAGCTTTCTTTTTTTCCTTTCTTCTCTTTGCGATCATTCTTCTTCAATTGAGGACATTCGTTCCTCATATGATCTAACTTTTTACACTCAAAACATCTAATTTCATTAGAAGAATTAGTATCCTTTTGATCTTTTTCTTTCCTAAAATTTCTTCTTTGATTAAATTTACCCTTCTTCATGAATCTTTTGAATTTTCTTGCTAATAAGGCAAAGTCATCATCTTCACTATCTTGTGAATCTTTATCATTATCTTCTATTCTAAAAGCAACATTCTTATGTTTCTTTGCATCATGATTTCATGAGTCATTAAGGAACCTAGAAAATTTTCAAAGGGAAAATTATCTAAGTCTTTTGCTTCAGTTATGGTAGTCACTTTAGGATCCCATGATCTAGGTAAAGTCCTTAGAATTTTCCTAACCTTTTCACCATTTGTATAGCTTTTCCTAGAGACTCTAAGGTTGAAACAATATCATTAAATCTAGTGTACATGTCTTTAATAGATTCATCTTCTTTCATAGAGAATAATTCATAGTCATGAATAAGAGTATTTATTTTTGTTTCTTTTACTTGATTTGTACCTTCATGAGTTACCTCCAGTTTATCCCAAATTTCTTTAGTTGTCTTGCATGTTGATATTCAGTTGAATTCCTTAGGGCATAGTGCACAAATCAATGTGTTCATTGCTTTTGCATTTGTCTCCATACTCGATCTTTCTTCAACCGTCCATTTGTCCCTTTTTTCCATGTCAGCCAAAGTGACTCCTTTCTTAATAGTTTTCATAAGGCTTGAGTCCTGCATAAGATAGATATTCATTCTTGCTTTCCAATAATTATAGTTAGTACCATCAAAATAAGGTGGACGCGAAGTGCTCTGTCATTAATGATGAGAGGAACTAGCAAAGTATGCCATTGCATGGATCTTATCCCTAGGTCATTAAACCTAGCTAAAAATAACGAGAACCTTTCTCTGATACCAATTGATACCAACGTAGCAATGGCACCAACACCCAAGAGGGGAGGGGGAATTGGGTTAATAAAAAATAACTTACGTTTACAAAATTTCTTAATACAAAGTGATGCAAAATAAACTAAGTGAGAACTAAAATATGTTGTAGATGAAATAAGAGAGCAAAAGCGATAACAAGGACGATGATTTATAGTGGTACGACTTTCCAAGCCTAGTCTGCTACCTTTGCTTCTCACTAAGAATTTTGCAAATGATTCACTAGAAAACCCCTACTTAGACAAGTAGGTCTTCTAGTCCACGACTAGGAAAAACTTATAGTCCTCCTACACTCGTAGGCCCTCTAGCTTACAACTAGATAAAACTCAAAACGATGAGATAATACAATCTAAGAGTGAAAACTCTTAGTTATAGGTTCTCTCTTTAGAAAATAAGAGGCTTGAAATGAATAATACAAATTAGATACAAAGCCTCACAAAGATAATATTAACGAGAGAGAAAAATTTAAAGCACGTTGACACTTGAATGCTCGGACGTTGAATAATAAATGTTCCCAGAAGCTTTCAATGCATCTTCAACCACCTATTTATAATGGTGGATACATTTAAAATTTGGACCATTGTGGGTGGTTGGGAGAGCATTTAATGCGTCAACAACTGGCCATTGAGATAAACTGAGAAACAAACTGTCGACAAACAAAGAGATTAGTCGACAGAAGGAAACATTAGTGGACAGATTAAGAAAAAACATTTTGATAGTTAACAAAGCAATATGCTTAGTCGACAAAGCACTGATGTTAGTCGACAAATAACACATGATAGTCGACAGGACCAAAGTCTTAGTCGACAGATTAAAAATATAGTCGACAAACATGAGAAACAAATTACTGGTAGTCGACAGAGACAAAGCTTCTGTCGATAGAAGCAAATTTAACAACACTGATAGTCCACATATACACTAAACACAGTCGACATATGCTTATGCATAGTCGACGGATTGAACACTCTTAGTCGACTATTTATTTAGAAAAAGATAATAACATGAAGAAGAACATTTGAATAAAATAAGTGAGATTCCACACATAAACATCTTTAATCATTGAACTCTCTTAACTTTGTTTCTCTTGAAAGTAAGTTGAGATTATCAAAATGATATTGATTTTGACATTAAACACTCAATCTTATTTCTTTAGATTTCAAGATTGATTTTCATAACTTTGTGTCATTATCAAAACTCTTTTATGATTTAAGAGTAAAATATCACTAGCCTTTGGCTAGCATCCAACATGCTTGGCTACACTAGGCACATGTCTAGTGAAGGTAAGTGTGCCTCGCTATGCTAGACTTGTAGTTAGCCTAGCCAACTATGGTTGGTACCAAATTAGGACCATTTTGTTTCCCCTATTTTCAATATATAAAAAAGGGAGGGGGAGATGCTATGAGAATTATAATAGGGAAAAGTCTTCCTTTCCCCATTTTTGGTTGATGTGTAGAAAGGAAGCTTAGAGATGAGAGTTTGAAGGATTTTGGAGCTTGGCTATTTGTAATACTCAGTGTTATTGGTGTTAAGAGAATGATAAAGGAAGTGAGAAACTTCCAAAAATGCCCTTAAGAAGGTGAGGGATCCTTGAGAATAAGGGTGCCCTATGAGAGGGGCATTTTGGTAATTTGGATAGTGAAGTCCAATAAAAGGGTAAATTGTTAAATTGAGAATAATTCCTAGGTGGAATTAAGTATGGAGGTGAATTAATTTCCTATTTTTGTATTTATGTAGAGATAAATGGGATTAATAATTCACAAAGGGCATTTTAGTATTTTGGAGTGAAATTCCATAAAGGAATTTAATTATGGAAATGGAAAAATTGAGAATATTCAATTATGAGATAAAATAATTGATTTTCCCTAAATTGGTGGATTAATGTGATAATGCCACATGGAAGGTTGAGATGGAAGCTTGGAAGCCAAATATGGTGTCTTAGAGTGACATATGGCAATATGTGGTCCAAGATAAAAGAAATAATTAAATAAATGTAAAAGGAAATGATATTAGTCTTTCAAGCATTTAATGGCAGGCGTGATTATGGTGAATTAGAGAAATTCCAAAAGAAATGGTAATTAGTCACCATTAATGCCTTGGAAAATATGGGATTTATTATATATGTGATATATATATATTTATGTCTTTCAAGATTATGGGCTTGAAAATAGTCTAAATTAAATAAATAGAAAAGAAATTCTATTTATGGGATTGGAAGGATTGATCCAAGGGTGGTGGATGGTTCTTGAAAAAGCCAAGGGTGTGGATTTCTTCTTGAAAAGCACATGGATTATGCTTTCTTTGGATGGCTAAGATCTTGTCTTGTAAAGTGAAAGAAATCTAATGGCAGATATTTAAGAAGATTAAAGGCCATGGAGTGTGTTTCTTTCAATGGCTAAGATTTATTCTTTAAAAGAAAAGTGTATGGCCAAGATTTATTTTTATTAAAGAACATGGATTGTACTTTTGGCGAAGGGCTAGGATTTATTCTCTTAAATCCATAAAGATCCAAGGGTTAGGATCCATTCTTGAAAGTGGGGAAATTTAGTATAAAGTGGCAAGTTGGGAAGACAAGTCTCCCTTTGGCCATTTGAAGAAAGAAAGGGAGAAGCTTTCCAATGAGAGGAAAAGAGAAGAAAGAAAGGTAAGATTTGTGTTGTGTTTTAGCCACATGAAGGCTAGATATTTTCTTACTATTTCTTCTCTTGTAATATGGATTTATTTGTGTGTGTAAGGATCTCTTGGGTAGAAGGGATTGAATGAAGCTAAGAAAGGTTTAAAAGCTTCAAAGAATGCTAAGGTAAGGAATAGCCCCATGGGATGGTAGCCTTGCAAGGTTGCAAGTATGGTTCATGAGCAAATATGTGTGCATTGGCATGTTGTTTGTGTTCAAGGACCTATGGCCATGAGGTTGTGTGGGGTAGGGTAGGTTTAAGCCTCAAACCAAGGTGGTTGTGAGGATGTGAAAGCCCTAACTTTATTGCATTGCATGCATTGGCATCACATTTTATATTCTTGTTCATACTTATTGTCATTGCACCCTTACTCAGCTTAATAGCTCATGAGATTTTACCCTCACATATAGGTTGTAAAAGCATGGGAAAAGTCAAGGCAATGATAGAATAGCATGTGGATGCATGAGAGTGAAGGTTCAAGACCATAGTATGGCTTGTGGAAGCCTTGTGATATATTTTATGTTATTGGTTGTGGCTTGTTGAAGCCTGAGCATGGATTGTAAATGCTATGTATGATTTTATTTTTAAAATGAGATATTGGCTTACGGCATGTGGAAGCCAAAGTATTAGTGTAAATCTCATATTTGGTTTGGCTTTTGGAAGCCTATCTTGTTTATTTGATTCATGTTGTAATGAGCTTAAAAGTGGGGTAAGGAGTGTTATTTTTGTTGTGTAAGCTTTTGTGGGAAAAATGGATATTTTTGGTGTATGTATGATGTGTATGAAAGTTGGAAATTTTGGGCCAATAAGGGGTCCAACAAAAATTTTGGGCATGGTTGTGCAATGGCAGCAGCTGGGGCCCGCTGGGGGCCACAGTGGGCAGCAGGCGGCCAACCCGCGCAGCCAGCACACCGCGGGGCCCTAGGCGCGCTAGCAAGCCCCGTTGGCTAATTTTTTTTAAAAAATTTGGAAAAGTTGGGGGATTTTTGGGGCATTTCTTGGTTGATTATGGGCCCTAAAGGAATTTTCAAAAATAAATGGATTTTGGGTATTTTTGGAGAAAATGCCAAAATTTTTGAAAATTTAAATTATATGAGTTTTTCTTCAAAATTGGTAAAAATCAATGGGTTGATTGAAATTGGGAATTTTATGGAGCCCGGTGGAATTCTTGGAAAGAAGAAGAATTAAAATAAATAAAAATGGCGATTAGGCAAACTTAATGGAAATTAATTTGCCAAGTGTGCCCAAATCTGCTAGTTGAATCCTGGGATTGAGGGAAATGAAGGATGAAAACTAGTTCCCACCTAGGGCGTTTCATGTTGAAACATAGTCCGCCCTTCACAAACGGTCGGACATGTGAGTAGTTTAGATGATTGTTCACGAGTGGCACCCGTAAATGGGAGCGGGGCGTCACACTATTTGAGTTGGATCGCCCCTCACTAATGTAATGGACCTTACTCTACCATTTTCCTAGGGTTACTTTTAGGAATGGTGAAGAAGATAGCATAAATATATATATATTTTTTATCAGATTGATTTTAGGGTGAGATCTCACTAATTTGGGGACTTAAGGAGCTTCTAATATCACATTTTTAGTAAATATGCCTTAACGCCTTTTGTGTGCATGGAGCACAATGGCATAACATCCATGGTACATGATTTTTATGTGTGATGTATTTTATTTCATTCTATATAATTGTCATGAGCAGTTGAAGTGCATGGGTTATGGAACAACAAAATTGTCAGTAAAGAAATTTCATTGCCATATCAAAAAAGGTTGCGTTAGAGATAATGACATTAGGGGTCACTTCTTTTCTAAAGAGGGCCTTGGAAATGGGAGAATAGGAAATGGTGGTTCATTCATGGTATGCCTGAAATTCTTACTGAGTTATAGATGTTTATGACTTGCATTCTCCATATTTTTAGATGATTTGGGGGAAACTACCACAAGTGGACTCCATTATTGGGTTATTTAAAATTTTGATATAAAATTGAAAATTTTCTTACTTAAAAAGAACAAAACTTTGATGCAAGATAAGGAAGATTGAAAGATTGCAAAGCACAAATTATGAAATGCAAAGTAAGACAATTGAGTGACACAAATGATGTATAGTGGTTTGGCTTGAACAAAGCTAGTCCACTACCTTAGGTCTTCACTAAGGATTTTCAAACAAAATTACTATAACTCTCCTATCACACCGAATAAGCCCTCTAGCATCAAACTAGGAAAATACAATCATCTTACTTAGGCAAGCAAGCCCTCTAGCAAAGTTAGGTAATACAAACTACCTACTATGACAAGTAAGCCCTTTAACTATGCAAGCTAGGAACACAAGTAACGATACAAGAGATGAATTTCTAAGAGTATGCCGTCTTAGTTACAGTGCAATCAAGAACAAATACAAGGCTAGAAATATGTTTTTACACAAATAAAATACAAGCCTCGAGAATAAAGAGATTTAGGGCACCAATGAAGAAAAATAATTGACGAGCAATTAGAAGCTTGTAGGTGGATCACTTAGGTATGTCGAATTCTCCTCTTGACTTGTATTTATAGAGATTTGAGAGCCCATACACGAATCATCTCGTTGCAAGTGGAGAATTCACCATAGAAGAGTGGAGAATCTAGTTGTTACAAGTTGTCTGCGACGAATCGATCAGCAAATTCATTCAAATGGTCGACATGTCAGTTCAAATATTTAAATACCAATCGACAAGTAGGTTAAGTCGGTCGATAGCTTCATAGGATCGGTCGACGGGTTGAGATGCAGAGACGGTCGACAACAAACAACAGAGAGCATGTTATTCAACTAGTCGACAACTTTCATTAGGTGGTCGACAGTAAGAGGCATAACCGATCGACAGGTTCATAGAACCAGTCGACAGGTTCATAGAACCAGTCGACAGGTTATCTCTTGTTTTGAAAAAATTATGCTATGATTTTTCAATGACTTTTAGAATCGATTTTTGAAACATGATTTGGCTAATGTGTCTAAGACAAAATATGTATCTTTCGATTAATTTGCATAAGATAACATGATTTCATAAAATCATAAGATAGTTTGAAATTTATTTTATTTACATAACATATGTGAAGTTTTGTGAATCATCAAAACCAAAACATCAATATCATCATATTAAAGTAGTCCCTAATTTGAGGTGGTTACGAGAGCATGGTATAATATGTGATGTAACATATTTTGATAGGATAGACATTTGGTTTGTTGGGTTCTATTTGATATTGCATGGACAGGGTTTTAAATTTTTTAGTTGTAAGTTTGAAGAAACTTTTATTATGGTAAGAAGAATACTTGTGTTAAAGTATTTTTATTTTGTGGGTAAAACGATTTTATTTGAAAGAAATGTGAGATTAAAGACAAAGTCCCTTTAAATCGATGTAGATGTCCAACATGATACTTACAATGGTTATCAAGGTTTCTAGAAAGCAAGTTTTAATGAAAATGAAATTTTTGGAAAGAGTCAAAATATTTTTTGTGACCAAAAAAGATAATGAAATGAGGTTAGTTTCGTGTCCAATACTTGTGAAGGGAAAGCCCACGGGAAGGACTGCAATACATCAAAGTTTCACAAAAATTTGACATCATTTAAACATCAAGTAGGCACATTGTCCAACTTTGATTGACCAAATTAATGGGTTTGATTAACCAAAGTGTGCAGTGATGACGTAAAAAGAGTCAACCAGACTAGTGGGTGTGGTCGACCAAAGAGTGGTAGTAAGATTCTAGTCAACTAAAATATAATTTTAGCTAATTAAAAGAGTAGAAAAGCCTATAAGACAACTTAGACGACTTGGACCATGACCTAGGCCTACAAAATCTAAGAATGAAGCACACAGTAATTTCAAAAGATTTAAAGTTGGAAAAAAATGTAAGTAATGGTGCATCAAGAAATAGGGAAAAATAAAAAACCACCCTTTGGGGTTTTAAGAAACTACAAGGACACCCTTGCACTATTGAAATCCATGTTTTCCACCCTATCATAAGATTGTTAGCGTTAAGTGTAACGGCATGACGGCAAAATTTTCTTTTTGGAAGACATGCGTCTGGCTACGTGCGTCTGAATAGCAAGGAGGAATTAAGAAATCAAGTACGCATGCAAATTCAAAATGAAAAAATGGGAAGCAAAAAGAAATCAAGTAAGTAACTTTATAATTATATAAAAACATCTTGACAGGGAGGAATTAAATTCAATATACTTACAAAATCAAGTAACGAAAAAACAGAGTTACATTCAATCACATATTAGTAACAGGTGTAGTAAAGCAAATGTTTCATGAAAAAAAAACAAGTATTTGGACCTAAAACAAAAACCTTACTTTGGTATAGTTGAAAAATGTCAACAGTGAAACCAACATACATACACCCAAAGTGTGATTAACAAACATACAACTCTAAAAATTGACAAATATAACAAGCAATATACACAGACCCAGAGTGAAATCTTTGGTAGCTAATTTTTATAAAAATTAGAAAATCAAACCCACGTATCTTATTTTTTCCCCTACCCACAGCAATCAAAGGACCGATAGACGCTTTATGTGAAATCAACATTCAACATCACCATACAAATATATTTGCAGACCCATATACTTGCAAAAATTAGAAAAAAAATAGCATCTAGTTGAGCGACGGGTTTTTCAACTTGAATAGGTGTCTATTTTATGTCAATTTCCAGAGTTTTGAAACCACGTTCTCTATGCTCATTAAAAATCCTCAGAAATTGCATATCTGTCACAACCTCCACTTTATCATCTTCCCAAGGAAGTTTGACAAATATTTTGCACATATCAGCCCCATCTAATCTATCACCAAGAGCTAGGTTCTTCACATTTTTAATTAACACAATCAAATTAATACATTCAGAATTTACTAAGGACATATCATATAATTCACCTGAGAAACTCACTTTCAGTCGAAATAACCTATATTAGCCTACATAAGTACACATAAAAATTTAGAATAATATATACCTAACATTTAAATATCAATACACATGCAAATTCAAATTGGAAAAAAAAAAAAAAAAAAACAACGGTAACATTTTCAAGCAGCTGGAAATTTATTAATCAATTTTCCTTTATTTTTTCATTTCATTGCTTTTGTTTGATCTAATTATTTATTCGTTTTAGTCATTCACGTGGGTCCCATGGGGGTACTTTAGTACATTCGATTGTCACCAGATTCCAAGACAGGCAGATTCTTAGTAGCAAGGTCCTCTATACTACACATGTTAATTCATAAGATGAAAAACATGGATTTTCAATAGTGCAAGGGTGTCCTTGCAGTTTCTTAAAACCCCAGGGGTGGTTCTTGATTTTTTCCTCAAGAAATAAGACAAAAATGAAAATTAGATTAACCACTCATGCGAATAAGAGTTATCTCGAACCAAGACACTAGACTTGTCTCAAATGTGATTCAGGAGACTAAGCGGCCTTCTGAGAAACCATGAGATTTCTCATTAATTAAAGTAAAACATAAACCCTAAAATAAAAACTCATTGTGCAAACTTGATTGATATATATATATATATATAAGACTTGGAAAATGAATGAAAATGAAGGGTTGTTATAGTCTTGTTTATGAAAGTTTAGTAAATTTTTTTAGCCCATTTCATAGTTTATGACCAATTTGACAGTTTACCTAAAGCATTTTAATATAATTTAATAGTTTTAATGTCATTTAGTGAAAAGCTCTTTTAATAACTAAAATAAAATATATAAAAAATAAACATTTTAATAATTTTAATGTAACTTAATGGTAAAAATGAAATGAATATTTATTAAAAATTTATTTTGCAATTAATATTAATTTCAATGTAATTTAAAAAATTCAATAATGAAAACAAAAAATAAAAAATAAATGAACTCTAATTTAAATCATTTTAATGTAACTTAATCATAAAGGTGAAATGAATATCTATTAGTTTTGCATTAGTTAGTGATATTAATATATCTTGATATGTATTCATTTAATTTTTTTTAAATAATTTATTAGTTGATAAAACTTTCTTCCTTTAAATTTGTTTTAAGCCTCACCTTGTTGAGGATGTAATAAGAATCACTTGTTAGTGGATCCTTCCTATGTGGAGGATGTAATAAAAGTAAAAAAGAAAAAGAAAACAGCCAATGCTTAATATGGTTGGCTGAAAATGAAAACTACTTTTGGTGTTTTAAAAGAATGTGACAAAAAAGTGAAAGAGAGAAAAAATTGTAAAGAAAAGAAACCAAAAAATAATGTAGATTTTTGTGTAGAACAACTTTGATATTAGGATTGGATGTGCAATTTTGATTCTGCTCCTTCTAGCCCAAAGGTTGTCAAATGGGGAGATTTTGGTGACGTTTGAGCTAGTTTAGGTGACCGGAGTAGAGGGGGTGGCAACACCTGCAAACACTCCAATGGAAAAGCGAGTAAGAGATTTAGTTGGCAACGTCAATGGGTTCAAAAGAACATACCTTGTCCTATGAACAGGTTACCTTATATAGAGGGGAAAAATGGGGATTTCATGTCAAGCAAGTTGGCCTTGAGTGTTGTAGTGGGATGGGACAGAGATATCCGACATTAGCGAGACTTTCTAAGAGAAGTGTGGTGCCAACGGGATTTTCATTAAATGTTGCATTAAATGCCGATGGAACGAGAGTGTTGCAAGCACAGGGGTGATAATGATCACTGTTGGTAGGTATGGGGCCGAGATCAGGCTGGAAGGCCAATAAAGGTCTTGGGCCTTCATTGGGCCAGTACGGTCCAAATTTGATTTTGTGGAACTTTTAGGATGTTGTTCTTACCATTTTGAAACAGGTTTTTGCTGTGTTTGATAGTTGATTTAGTCTCTCCAATGTTTAGTTTTATCATGGTCACAACAGCATGTTATTGGTGAAATTGTTCTTAATTTCAAGTTTATGTTGAAATCCACCGTAGGGTGATGTATATATTTGTGATTGTGAGCTAAGAGGATTAAGCAGGCTTATATTCTTGATGTTGTCTAATCCTCCAGAAGGATGTTATAAAAGACACTAAATTTTAAGTCCATTATTGTTAGCTTATAGTGGAAGGTTTGATTGGATTTTGGTCTTGTGGTTTTTACCCTTAATTTGAGTCCATGTTAAAAAAAATTTATGTTTGTTGTGGTATTGGTTGCTAGAGTTTTTGGTTTATTATTGGTTTCAGTTATTGTTTAGTATTTAATTTGCACAAAAGAGAAAAGAAGGAAATTTGTTTATTATTGTACAAATTAGTTACTTGTGTAGACTTTTTCCAACACAATGGTACATTGATGAAGTGATTCTTATGTTTGATTAAATGGAGGAAGGTTCCAAATATAGTAGCATGTTCAAACTTACTTCTTTGAATTGGTCCTTTTGAAAAAATATGATGGAAGATTTCTTATACTCTAAGACTTCTTTGATCCTATATAAAGTAAAGGGAAATGATAAGGATGTACAAGGAAGTTGTTTGTCAAATTAGACAATGGGTTGACACAAGTGTGTTTCATCATGCAGTACAGGAAACAGATCCTTATGCACTTTGGGTAAAATTGGAGAATCTTGATGAACGAAAGAATACACAAAGTAAGGCTTACATGATAAGTAAACTTGTAAACTTGAAGTACAAAGATAAGAATATGTATTGGAATATTTGAATAAGTTTCAAGAAATTTTAACTTAGTTGACCAACATGAAACATGTTTATGAATAAACCAAAAGGAAAGAACATGGCACATTTACTTTCAATTCTGTGGCACTAATCATAGAAAGACAAGAGAGAAGCAAAATAGAAAGAGCTTGTGATTATTCTTCTCATTCAAGAAATAGAGGTAAATCTAAAGACAAATAAAAAATAATGAAATAAATTACTTGTTATCATTGTGGCAAACCAAGTCATTTTAAAAGGGATTGTAAAAATTTTAAAAGAGAACAATCTAAAGATAGGGGTGAAGATAGGAAAGAAGAAAAAGATATAACAACAGTTGCATCTGATGGTGATGCGGTTATTATTTTAGGTAATGGTTGTGTTAATCTTACATGGGTTATTGACTCAACTGCTTCATTTCATAATCACACCATATAAAGATACTTTTCATCATATATTAGTGGCAATTTTGACTATATTAGGATGGGTAATGATGGTAGATGCAAAGTTGTGGGTATGGGAGATGTTTTCTTGGAAACTAACATTGGATGCAAATTGCTTTTGAAAAATGTCAAATATACTCCAAAAATATGCCTTAACTTCTTGTTTATATGTCAGCTTGATGATGAGGATTATCACAACCACTTTGGTGATGAGATATTGGAAATTGAAGATGGGATCTTTGGTGTTGGCTAAAGGAAAGAAAAATGACTCTTTATATGATACAAGCGAAGCTAGGTAAAAGAGATGTGAATGCAATTGAGCGAGAATCCTCCATTGAGTTATAACATAAGAGGCTCGGTCACTTAAGTGAGAAAGAACTTTAAGATTCTTGCCAAGAAAGAGTTTGTTCCTAATAGTAAAGGTATTTCTTTGAAACCTTACACTCATTGTTTAGCAAGAAAACAACATAGAGTTGTATTTTGTGGTCTTTCTTAATACATAAGAGATAATATTCTAGATTTTATTCATATTGGTGTTTACAATATGAAAGCTAAAACTCTTAGTGGTGCTTTATATTTTGTAAATTTTATTGATGATCACTCTAGAAAAGTATAGTTTTTTGCTTTAAAAACTAAAGATTAGGTGTTTGGAACTTTTAAACAATTTAATGTTAAAGTTGAAAGAGATATCGAAAAGTTTTTGAAATCAGTTCGTGTAGATAATGGTGGTGAATGTAGGGATCATTTGAAGAGTATAGCAAAGTTCATGGTATTAGACTTGAGAAAATTGTTTGTAAGACCTCACAGCAGAATTAGAGAATGAAGAAAACAACTTTCAAAAGGATTGTTTGTATTTTGTCACATTCTAGTTTACCAAATCCTTTATGGGGAAGGCATTATAGACTGTAGTTGATCTAGTTTACATTTCTCCTTAAGTTCCATTGGATGGTGATGTTCCTAAGAAAGTCTAGACGAGGAAGAATGTTTCTTATGGACATTTGAAAGTGTTTGGGTGTAGGGCATTTGTTCATATTCGTAGAGATGAAAGATCCAACCTTGATAGTAAGATAAAATAACGTGTCTTCTTGGGTTATGGACATGAAGAATTTGGTTGTAGGTTGTGGGACTTGAAGGTCAAGAAACTGTTAAAGGTAGAGATGTTATGTTCTTTGAAGATCAGACTATTAAAGACACTGAGAAAATAGAGAAACAAGAGCCTACAATATAAAGCTTACTGATTTGATTCCTATTTCTTCTCTACCTATGGTGCATGATGATTATAAAAAGGATGTGCATAAAGATTATGATAATATTGTTGGTGGTGAGACTACAATTGATGACATGGAGTTAGAGAGAATTTTTTAGATGAAGTGTCTTCTCAATCACATAAAGAGTCTAAGTTAAGAAGATTTTCCATAGACCATTAACTATCTAAAAGATATCCTTCTACTGAATATGTTTTGGTTATTGATGGAGGAGAGTTACAAAGTTACTAAGAGATTTTGGTATATGATAAGAAAAATGAGTGGTTAAAAGGTATGCAAGATGAGATGAAATCCTTGCAAGAGAATACGACCTGAGTTGGTGAAATTACCTAAAGGCAAGAAAGCACTAAGAACAAACTAGTTTATAGATTAAAGATAGAAGATAATAGCTCACAACTAGCGTACAAAAATGATTAGTTGTGGAGGGAATTCGTTAGCAGAGGGGAATTGATTTTGAAGAGATATTTTCACTTGTGGTAAAAATGTTTTATATTAGAGTTGTTATGGGTTTAGTTTCCAAAACAATTTGAATTTAGAGATTGGAAAATTTGATGTGAAGAACTCTTTTCTCCATGGAGATTATTAGAAGAGGAGATTTATATAGAGCAACTAGAAGGATTTGAAATTAAAGTTAAGGAAGATCATTTTTTTTATGCAAGTTGAAAAAGAGCTTATATGGGCTTAAACAAGCACCGAGACAATGGTATAAAAAGTTTGATTCCTTTATGATAAAACTACTTATGATCATTGCATATTTGTAAAGAAATTTTTTGATAAAGATTTCATCATTCTTCTACTTTATGAAATCTTGATAGTTGATCATGTTGTCATTAAGATTTAGAAATTAAAGAAAGAACTAAGTCATTTGCTATGAAGGACTTAGGACTAGTAAATCACATTCTTGGCATGAAGATACCTCGTGATAGAAAGAAAGGAAAGTTGTGGCTCTCTCAAGAGAAATATGTTGAAAAAGTGCTTCAAAGATTTTATGAGCAAGGCAAAACCAATATATTCTCCACTTGCAAGTCATTTTAAGTTAAAATTCCAAGCAAAGTCCTAAAGTGAGAAAAATATGGAAGAGATGGAAAGTTTGCCTTATATTAGAGAATGCATTTGTCACTTATCACATTTTCTAACTTTCTTCAAGACGTTATTATATAGTGTTGGCAAAAAGAGCCAGCTTAGAGCACTTTGGCAACCAATGCTCTTGATCACAGGTGTTCTCCACAAATTCCTTTGTGAACTTTTTCTAGAGCATATTTAACTTCTTGGGGACCTAGACATTTGAGTATGGGCATAGTAAAGGCTCTTTTATACAATATTCAATCAATGAAAGTAAATTGTGCTTCTCGAACCTTCATTCATTTTGCCTTTGTTAGATTAATTGAGACTTTTATCATAAGGAATTCTCAAATGGGGGTTCTCCAATCATCAGTAATGTCAATAGTAAACACTTATTTGTCCTCAATGCTTAGTTACTGAAGGACCTCCATGTTCACCATTCTTCTAGTTGTTTCTTTTGCAAATCCTAGTTTAGATGGGGCATCAGCACGATTATTTAATAATATGTTAATTTATAGTAGCTAGAAACTTTCGAATAATTGTGCTAATGCTTGAACCTTCTTTAAATATTGTTCCATCACTAGTTCTCTGGCTTTGTATTGACCCTAAAATTGTTGAACTAACTATTTTGAGTCACTATGGGCAATTAATTTTTTACTAGTAGCTTCCTTACCAAGTTCATTCCCACAATGAGAGTTTTGTATTCTACAATATTATTTGAACTTGAAAAGGCAAAACACAATGAATATTCTAAGATTTCACCTTCAGGAGATATCAACACCACTCTAGAGCCACTACCTTGTGAGCTTGATGCCTCATCCATGAATAATTTTTACTCTGGTTTATCATTTTTTGAGGGTTTTTTTTCATGCCTTTGATTGCCTAATGTGGTTGGAAATGGATGTCATATTCACCAAGTTCTATTACCCATTTAGTGAGTCATCTTGAGCATTTTGATTTTTGTAATATTTTCTAGAAAGGTTATTCTTTTAGGACTACGATGGAGTGAGCTTAAAAACAGGGTCTTAATTTTCTAGAGGCCATAATTAGTGTTATCGTGACCTTTTTAGTGTAAAGGTATCGAGTTTCTACACCTTGTAATACCTTGCTAACATAATAGATAGGTAAATCCATTTTACCCTTTCTTAATAATACCACGCTAATTGTGGTGTCACTCACTCCTAAATACATGAGCAATGTCTCCCTAGTCTTTGGCTTAGTTAACAACAAGACTTTTTTAAGTATTTTTTTAATGCCTCAAAAGCTTTTTAACATTCATTTTTCCATTCAAAACTTTTCCTTGCCCTTAAGGTTCGAAAAAAAGGAAGAATTATTTTTGCTAACTTTGAGAGAAATTTGTTTAGAGAAGCTATTCTCCTAGTTAACCATTAACCATCCTTGATTGAAGTAGGTAACTTCATATCTAGGATAACTTGTATCTTTTTAAGATTAGTTTTGATTCCTCATTGAGTGATCATGTACCATAAGAATTTTCTAGATTGAACTTTGAAGGAACACTTGTTACAATTGAGTTTCATATTATATTGTTTGAGTACTTGGAATACTCTAACAAGTTTTTTAACACGGGGCTTATGTAATACTCGAGAAATTTTAAATGACTCAAGAGTAATTTATCTTGGGGCAAAAATGGAATTTAAGGATAAATTAAGGGTATAAGGGTAATTTATTACCATATGAATGACTGAATCGACTGCCAGGAGTTCCCTGGAGCATAGATGCCAAAGGAAAATGATGTGGCATTAACGAGCACCCCGAGATATGATTTATAGCATTGAAAGAAATAAGATCCGTAATAGTTTTCGGTACAACTAAAATGCAGCTGCCAATTAGGCTACAATACCGAATTGTTATAGACGACTTCCCAAAAGTCAACGGAAGCTTGATAGGGCTTCAGTTTTTCATAAGGAACAACCCTTCAGTGGTTTCAGGAAGAAACGAAGAGGTTTAGGGCTAAAACGAAGATTCAGGCCTAAGTGCAGTTTTTTTAAAATTGCTAGAGAGAGGTTGAAACGATATTTTTTCGGAATCCTCAGGGGTCAAATTGATGTTTTAGGACTTGAGGGTCTTGAAAGAAATTATCAAAAGTCGAGGGGCTGGGTGAAAGAGGCCAAAATGAGAAAGCCAAAAGTTAGGGGGCCAAAATGCAAAAAAACCAAAAGTTGGCCAATGACCAGCACATGGCCAGTTGGCCATGGCCAAAATGGGCCACGAAGGGTCGCCAAAAGCCACTGGACTAGCTCTGGGAAGGGGGGTCGGGGATCACGTAGGTGTGATCATCAGCCGACAAGGGCCATCGTGGTGGCCGAATTTTGAAGAAAAAACGGCCGAAAGTTGGCCAAAGTGGTGCATGCCTGCAAATCAATTTTGTGGTCAGATAAGGCTTGCTCGAGGTCAATCCAGGGGCGGGTGAAGCTCTAAGGCAACTGGGTCGAGTGGCCAAAGGCATTTGAGGCATCGAGGATGCATATAAATAGGGGTTCTTAATAGCCGAAAATAGAGAGAGTTTGGCTTCAAAATTGGCCGCGATAATGAACGAATTGGAGCTCCAAAATAAGGGGATTTTGAAGCCCATGAGGTGTAGAGAATATCTGGAAACTTTGGAGCATTTTGGTGGCCGTTTGATGGCCGTTCTAGAGCTCGTTGGAAAAGGAAGCCGACGGCCAAGCCGATGCTTTGGCTGCCCGGTTGAGGCACTTCCAATGCTCATTTCAAGCTCCAAATCATGCTAAATGGATCAACTGGATGAAGGCTACAAGGTGGCATTGAAAACCAGCATTGTCGACATGGCCAACGCCAGAGAAGACGATCGGCGCGTGGGGGCCTAGAAAAATGTGCAAAATTTTCCTAAATTCCTAGAAAAATGTTTTATTGAGGTTTGTGCAAAAAGATTTGGATTTAGGATTCCCGATATCTCAATTTCCGCACCAAAGAACCTCATTTTGCATGAAAACACAACACCCGGGTAAGTCCAGTATTTTTCTTTTGAAGTTAATAGCCTATGATGAATTGTTGTGAAATTAGATTTGAGAAAATAGTCCCAAGGCATTTATTGGGATTTTTGGAAAGGAAAAATGAGAGAAAATGAAGGGAAAATGAAATAAATAGAATATTGAGGATATTTAGTGATTAAATATCATTTTATGATTGAGGTGATCGAGATGATGTGATTGGTGCAAATTTTGAGAGTTGACAAGAAAATCGAGGTCGGGCACACATATTGAGACGATGCGCGCTTTTCGAGGTGTCCTGATCTTTGGGCAAAGGTGAGTTGTTCTATCCTATATGATATAATTATGCATGATATTTATGAAAGATATGATTGCTTATACATGCATGATAATTATAAAAGATATGATTCATTTTGTCATATTGCATGAAAAATTGTGATATTTGCATGACATGATTGTCACATTGATATTTGTGCATGGGAATGGGATGTCACCCCCAAAGTGTAGCCATAATTCTCCTAGGGCAATGATGGAATAATGTTAGGCTTATCCTGCAGAGGTTTGGGATTTGCCTAGGATTTTGTGTCGGGCTTGTAACAGCCCGCCTTCTCGGACGTGTTATGTCTTAGGAAATTTGGTCTATTTTTTTTTTTTTAGTTACATTATTCCCGAAATTCCCTAAGACCTTATCTAGTGCTTGACGAGATGTTTACACTAGAAATTAAATACAAGCGGAAGCTGAATCGAACCTGCTCATACATTCAAAGTTATTACATACGCTTCTGAAATAAAATAAATGTACATAATTCTTGAACATAACATAACATAACACATTTCCTCGTTCCCTGACGTCTCGCGTCACTACATACCTCCAGCCTCGGTGTCATCACTGCTAGTCCCGACTGGAACGTTGAATGTTCCAGGGGCGAACCCAAGTTAGATGATGAACCATTTAAGTAAGGATACATAATGCTATGTCATGTGTGTATGCAATATCTTACCTCGTAGGTGTCAACTGCACCCTCATGCTACCTACCATTTTAGCGACCACCTCTTTCGAAGCCGGGGTGTATGGGTGCACCCTTGGTAAAGCAGCGATGCCAGTTCGTACTCCCTACGGCCTCATATGCATGTGTTCAATAATATCAACGTGCATTTATGCATTTCATAGTCATGTCATGGATGCAATCTACGTGATGGTTACATTTCATAGTATGTCAATATGACGTAAACATTTTCAACATTTAAGCTTGGAACAGTACACTTACAGTTAAGTTGCCTTGAAAGACATGTTGGTCTCGAAATTTGTGTCAAGAGGCTGCTTCTTGCCTTCAAAGACTCCTAGACATTAAACTTGTTTTTAGAATATCATTTTACTATTTTTCCATAATTTCCATAATTTATTTCTAAATCTTATTTCTTCAAAAATTGCATAAAAATTATCTAGTATTTCAAAAAATCTAATTTTTCTTTACCAATATCCCTTATATAATATTTCTATTATTCTAGAATTTTTATGGAATTTTCCAACTTAAATTCCTATTTTTCCCTTATTTCATAATAGCTAAATATGTAATAATTACCTAATCTTTCATTTTATTCAATTTCTTTTCACTAATATTTCTTAAATAATACTTATATCATTCTGGAATTTTCCTTGGAATTTTTCTGGACTAAAATCTTATTTTTCTCTATTTCCATAATAGAAAGACCACTTAAATACTTAATAAATTTAACATTTTCAGAAATATTTTTCACAAAATATGTCATAAATAAAATTTCTGATTTAATAAAATTTTTTACAAAATTTTCTTTCTTCTATTTCTATTTTTCTTTATTTCTTTCCTTTTCTTTTCTTTTCTTTTCTTATTTTCTATTTTTCTGACGGGCGCGTGGGCTGCACGCGCCGTCTTCCTACTCGCGGGCGCGTGCAACCACGCCCCTAATTGTAACCGTCTTCTCCAGCGGCCATTTCGCCGCCGGCGATGCCCCGGTTGCTTCAAGCTTTGAAAGAAGCTCCCCTTTCACTAAAACTCGACCTCCCGAACCCAATTATAACTTCAGATTTGCGAAAAAACACAGAAAAATACCTCAATTGAGTGATGAAGTCTCGGCTCTGGCAGCTTGTCCGATTTTTCGGCGACGCTTGGATCTCCCTCTTCGCTGCTTCGTTGGCCTCCAAATTTTCCAGAAATGATGCCCACACCTCAAAGATCGAAACCCTAACTTCAAATCTCGCCAACACTACCTCAATCGACTGCCTTAAGAAGAAATTTTTTTGGATGCTTTGCTTCACTCGAACAGGGCTATTTATAGCCCAAATCCGACATGATTCGTCCTATCATGGACGGCCACGCGTCCCTGAGGCCTTGCCGGCGTCGCTTCGGCCATTTAATGGCCCCTATCTCCCCTAAAATTCGGTTGCAGGCGCGGCCATGCCTTGGCCGCGCACTGCTCTGCAGAAATCTAGATTTTTTGGATTTCTCTTTTTTTTTTAAATATATATATATATATTATATATACCCATGACATACATGCATTTATATACTTATTATATATATACTATATATATTCCCACGATATACGTACATATATACTTATTTTTGCATAAACAGTTTTTGTTTTAAATCATATTATTTCATTTACACACTTTTATTTATATATTTATTTATATTTTACATATTAACATACTTATCAAGTAAGCACACTTTAATTATACATCATATCAAGTTAATATATCATATAAGCATCATCTAAATAAAATATAACTAAGGATAGTATTAATTTTTATTCATAATTACTTAGGGTATTACAGGGTTAGTGAGACTGGAAGTTACATTAAGGGAAAATGTTGTTCATGTTATTGCATCATGTATTCATATATATGTTTTTGGACCCTCACTAGAAGTTTCATCTTCTAATGGGTTATGCCCCTGGAACATTCAACGTTCCAGTTTAGACTTGCAGCTTAGGCAGGAGCAGGTTGAGATATGACGGCACGTGATGACGAGGTCGATGGATTCAACGAGCTGACTCGGATATGTTTTAGCTGTTGCTTTATTGATGATTAGTCTTGTTAGAATATTATGGAATCTCCATGTATTTATGTATTTCAATATTAAGGATATGATATTAACTATGGTACGAATTCTTATGTTATAAATAAAGTGAATTGATTATGTACTATATCAGGTTTCGATTATCACTTCCGCATTTTTAATAATTTATTGGGGGTTTTGTTTGGAATTCGGTACTTAAGGTTAAGTTATGTATCAAGAAATAAAGGAAAAATAATTTATGTATATTTTGGGCCCCAGCATAGTGACACGCTCAGTAAGAGAAAAACGGGGTGTTATAGCTTAGTTTTCCAGCTTTTCACAATCATATCATCGACCCAAGCTTCCATAGTATTGCTTAAAAGGTCCTTAAAGATCTTATTAAGTATACTTTGATAGGTGGCTCTTGCATTTTTTCAGTTCAAAAGGCATAAACTAATAGTAATAGGTGTCTTTTTTAGTGATAAATGATGTCTTCTCCTTATTAGGTGGATACATCATAATTTAGTGGTGCTTAGAGAAGGCATCTAAAAAGGTTAATAATTCAAATCCCGATATTTCATCAACTATCCTATCTATTCGTGGAACGGGGTAATAGTCTTTTGGGCAAGCTTTGTTAAGATCTGTAAGTTCATACATACTTTCCATTTTTTATTGGCCTTTTTTACCATCACTACATTTACCAACCAGTTAGGGTAATATACTTCTTCAATAAAGGCTGCCTTTTGTTGAGCCAACTTACTCATATTAATTAAGTTTTGATGATTAACAAAAAGAGTATTTTTAAATATATTAATTGTAGTATCGAATTATTTTTAATTAATTTATAAAATATTTTTTCATAGTATATATATTTCCAAAAATATTATTTTCCATTAAAATTATTTGAAATGCATAAAATTTTATATATTTTTAAAATGTTACAGTAATATTACCGTTGTTATAGTGATTTTACCATTACTACAATAATATTATCGTTACTACAGTATGTTATTATTGCTAAAGTGAATTTGACCATTGCTACAATACGCTATAGTGTTTTTGGCATATGCCTATAAATGCCCCCAAGCTCATTTTGAAGTTCATAAATTGCACATATTGCATATCTAAAGCACCCAAAAGCTCTCAAACAAAAATCTAACCAATCCAAGGCTCTCAACGCTTCGTTGTACATCCACCGAAGAGGCACAAGGCAAGAGAAGAAAAGTGTTTCAAGTCTTCTACAACAAATCCAAATTTCTTCAACTGAGGTCATTGATTTAATTATTTATATTTTATTTCCTTGTATATTTATTTTTAATTGCTTATTTATTTGTGTCCAATTGTAAACAAATATTTGTAATCATTTAAACTTACTATGGGTTGTATTGATTACCTAAAACTATAGAAAATCTAAGGGTGTATCTAGTTTCCAATGTGAGCTAGTGTGGAAACCTTGGTGGTTGCCTAGATGTAACACCCCGATTTTTCTTTGGTAAATTAAATATCAAAATATTCGGTCTAAGAAGCCTAATTTAATTATTGTCAGGTATCGGGAGTTAGTGACGAGTTGCCCGGGAAACTGACAATTTTTGTGCAAAAAGTTAGGTAAGTAGATTTCTTGTTTAATGTATTTCCAATAATTTATGTAAATTATTTGGGTATAATAAGGGGATAGTAAATTGTGAGTTAGTCAAAGTGTAGTTGAAAATTCAAGAGATGCTGGTTGGAAGCTTGATGGAAAAGTCTAAGTCAAGAATAAAATGAGAGGTGTGGAAAAGTCTAAGTCGAAAGTAAGAATAGGAAGTGTGGAAAAGTCAAGCAAGAATGTGGAATTGAAAAGTCAAAATAGCCAAAGGAGAATGGGAGAAGTGAGGTTTTCGGATAGCTTAAAAAGGCAATTGAAGATGGCTTCTAGAAGCATGGAATTGGTGAGAATAAGAGTCAAACTTAAGGGCTAAGGAAAGACCATCTAGAAGCATGGAGTAGAGGTAATTGTCTCATTTTAGAGGTTATAATAAGTGTGAGAAAGGGAGAAAGATTGTGTGGTTAAAAAATTGCAAGAAGAAAATGGGAACATTAATAGGAAAATACAAAAGGGGAAAATTTGAAAATTTGAGAGAAAAAAGGCATTTGGTGAGAGCTCTCGCGGGTCTCTTCCATTCCAAGAGCCAACCTTTCTTCTTCCATCCTCAAGCAAGTTTCTTCCTCTTTAAAGACCCCAAAGCCATTAAGAATTAAAGAAAAAGCAAACAAGGCAAGTTTCTTCTCTTTTCCTCCATTTCTAAACATTAAAGTTTCCTTTGGGGATTTGGTTTGGGGGTTTTGAGAAGAGAGGTGAGGTGTATGTAGTGATACCAAATATGGGGATTCATGTGATGGTATGGGTTTAGAAAGAAACTCAAGGGTTGGAAGGGTAAAGGTTGTGGGTTGTGTTTGTTAAGAAGTCTTAGTTTAAAAATCCTTTTTGGAAGCTTTTCTTGTGAGCTATTTAGGGTTTGTTTCAGCCCCAAACTTTCTTAAGGAGTGGCGGTTTTTTTCTAAGTAAAGCATGGTGAAAGATTTGACATCTTCCGTGCCTTGGTTCTTGCTTTCATTTTTGGTTTCGCAGCTTGAGTAGTCGACTTAACCCAACTTTAGTCTACTAATTGTATCTGGTCAACTTACCGTGAGTCGACTATCAAAAAGGCAGCCTCTGTCAAGTCAACTAATCTACCCCGATCCAAAGAAACCAACTCTCAGTCTAGTCGACTAAGCCAACTCAACAGTCAACTAAACCCAACCCTTAGTCAACTCACCTACATCCTTAGTCGACTAATCTGGTAAGAATTTATAAAAATGTTCCAATTTGCTTCAAATTTAATCTATCATGATTCCAAGTTTCCCCAAGCCTTTAATTAGGAAAAGAAGACATTTAACCTTGCTTATCAAGTGGAAAAGCTTATGATCTCATAAATGTTAACTCTTAATGTGGCATAACTTGAGTTGTGTGGTATATGTGCATCATGGGTATGACACGGTGTAAACATAATGATGTCTATGTTGGGCATGCGTGAGCATTAGTCATGAATTTTTGATTGTTACATGAGCATTTACGTATGTGAGCATGAAAGTGATGCATTACATTGCATGGTACGTTAATACGCGCGAAGCGGATGATTTTGCGGGATATATCCCCCAAAACTAGTAAGCTTATGTTCGACTGGGGTTTTAAGCCTTTTGGGTGACAACTTAGGGGCGCGCCCATTGATGACCACCATGGGTGAGATTGTGTGGGCCCTAAGATTTGTTCTATTCAATAGGTTGCAATTATTCAGAGACAAGTCGGTATGTATAATACTTATGTCAGCCAATTGGCCATATGTGTTTATCAGCATGTGCTTGCATGATGTATGGTATGTTTATAGCATGATGTATCACAGCTGGGTGAGTGGAAGTTTTGAAAATGGTTTACGTTGCCTGTTTAAAATATCACCCACCAGACTTCTTTCAGGTCATGTTTTCAGCTATGTTATTTTATTGTTTCATTCTTGCTGAGTCTTGTGGCTCATTTTTGTATTCCTCACCATTCCAAGTAAGGGTAAAGAGATAGTTGAGGAGAATCCTAATAGGGCGGATGGTTAGAGGTGTGTGCTGTGGCACACTTAGACCAAAGATTTGGGGATCGAATTTTGAGAAGCCATCGTATATTGTAAATGTTTTTGCTTCCTTCATAGAGTAGGAGACTAATTTTTTGGCATGTAATGTAAATACCTTATGTATGTTTTGAAATCTTAAATGGAAGAGATTTGGATGACATGGCATGTATGAATGTAAATTTTTTGGGTTCATGAATGTTTGTTTCCATGGCTCTCAAGTCTTTTATGGTTCCCCTAACGCTCCTTCTCTGGGTCTTCCTAGTGAGTCGGGTAGGCTCAGGGGAGGGGTGTTACACTAGAGCCATTGAAATCTAGCTGTATATAGTTTTTAAGGTGAGCAAGGGAGAAAACCTTGGTGAGATTAATGGAACCATAAAGGTGGTTAATAGCTTGGGAGAGTGGAGTAGGTGTGTGTGGAGACACCAAACCACTATATATTGTCTTGTGTCTCAATTTGTTTATTCTTGCTACATCTTGTGGGTTGCTTTTATCATTAATCTCAAACACTATTCAAATATATATTTTTTATAAAATCATTAATCAAGAATATTCATTAAAATTGAAAAAAAAAAATTAATCACTCAATTCACCCCCCTCTTGAGTGGCCATTCCCTAAGGGACTTATACCTTTAGGAGTCTGTCAATTTATTTTTCCAAAACTTGTTATCTTTTTAGGACAATATTTCATTTTTTTTCCATTATAGGTTTTATGTTCAGATCAATATTTATGTGATGAAAGATCACCTCAGGATTGACTTCGAGCATATCTATCGATGTCCACGCAAAGGTATTCGTATTAGCTCATAAGCATTTGATTATTTCCCTTCTCACATCTTCTTGTAGCTAGCTTTCCACATATACTAACTTTTCAGCATCTTCTCTTCTTGTAGCCTTTAAGACTTATAGCTTCTAATTTTTTCATGGCCAAAAGTTATTTAAGACTCCTTTGATTATAATGGGAGTTTCTTATTTTTCTTTTTTTTATTTTGTAGAGGAAATGCAACAATTTCTCACATTCTTTTGGTCACCTCAAACTTGCCCTACTCCGTGAGGTGTTGGAAATTTCATCAAGGGTAGGGGTGTGCAAAAAATCGGATAAACCGATTTAACCGAACCGAATCGACCGGACTGGTTCAGTTCGGTTAGCCATAATACACGGTTCGGTTTAGGTTATTTATTTAAAAAAAAAAAATCGGTTCTTCAGTTCGGTTCGATTATTTTGATAAAAATAGCCCAAAACCGAACCGAACCGTGGAATAAACTGTGACCCCCCCTCCCCGCAGGAATCGAACCGTGACCCCCCCCCCCCACGCGGGCGCAGCACCCCAAGTCTCACTGCCATTTCATTTTCTCTTCGTCACTCTCTCTCTTCCTCTTCCTCTCCTTCTCTCTCGCCATTTCATTTCATTTCATCCCAGATCTGGCCACTGGAGAAGACGTTACCGTCGCCGATGGAGAAGACGAAGATGAAGATGAAGGCTCTTGCTATTTGAGGCTTCGTACTTTGTAGATCAGAGAGAAGAGAAGACCCAGAAGGCGGAAGGACCGAACCGATCCTTGGTCCTTCCGTTTGCTCGCCCCCATCGTCTCCGACTCTCCTGCACGGCGGCACCATTGCCCCCTCCGATGCCGTCGTCAACGCCGATGCGATGCTTCCTCTCTACCTTTAACGCCGACTTGGACCTCTGACACAGTCACACAGCAACGCCGACTTCAACGCCTACGATGAGTGCATCTCTCTCTCATTCGATTTCTACCACTGTGCTCGCCCTTTGGTAGGTTTTTGGAAACTTCTATTTTTCCATAAACTTGTTTGAGTTTGTTAACTATGGAATTAATTTTTAGATCTACAAAAACCAACCATCTAATCAAAGTCATTTTTTGATATATGAATCACCATGGTTGGGGGAATCCAATGATCGGTTCTGATCATTGGAATCACTGGCCGGCCAGGTGGCCGGTGGTAACAGATGCTCGGTCTCTTTAGTATTCTAGGTTGGTTCAGTTTTCGGTTCGGTTCGGTTATCATGATTTAGGTTTCGGTTAGTTCGGGTTCGGTTAGTGGGGTTAGTCGGTTCGGTTTGGTTCGGTTCGTAATTTTCGGTTGGTTCGATTCGGTTATAACCGATTGCACACCCCTAATCAAGGGGTATCTTAACGAAATTACTGCCCTCATATCATTTAAAAGTGGGAATCCCAAGATCTCATTATAAGCTGACAAGGATGTCTTTATTACCATGAAATTTACTTTTCTCATCACACTTTGAAGGGAATCACTAGTATGGTGGTACAAGTAAAAATAAAATTTTTACCATGTATCAGACACACGCAACGAAATATAATATATACGTCAACAGAGATTTGGTATTTAAGCAACACAAATATTCATTAATTGAATATAAATAAATATATACATATTGTCTGATGTAAGCTTAGGGTACATAAACAATTTTTGTATTGAGACCGTGTCCACCTCACGTTGTGGTGGTCCTAGTCTGTCCATACCTAGCATGTCGAATGGTACCATTCCAATCATCTCTTTCATGCTAGACACGGAGGTTCTGCCTATCACTAATGCTCGCATCTCAAAATTATATACGTAACAATTACATGTAAAATATTTTTATGTAGTAGAATATTTTTCACAAGAAATAGAGGAAGAAGAAGTTGTACGCATAGGAGAGAAAGAGTGAGAGAGAGAGAGAGAAAGGCAAAGATCCTAGCTTTGTCCTTTTATCAACCCCTTACCCATTTTCTTCTTTCTTCTCAAAAATCAATCCATTCTCACATCCACCACCTTCTATTACTATGCAATCAATAATTGATTTTACTATGCAATCAAAAATTGATTTCACTATGCACTATGCATTATTTGCAATCCATCGCTAATCTATTGTACAATCAATAATTAATTTCACACTATGCACTATGAACTATGCATTAAAACTATGCACTATGCATTATTGGCAAGAGAGGCCAAAGGTCAACTTTTGACCAACCATTTCTAGAGACATTTTGGGCATATAATGTTGATACCAAACGCAACACTATATGGTGTGTGACTTTCTAGGTTCACTACCCGCTTGCAATCAGATAACATCAAAATCTTTTTTGATATCGGTCAACTCCTTGACCCATCATTGAAACTTCTCCAAATCCTAATAACATTTTGAGAGTTCCTGAATAGCACCTAGTAATGGTTCAGGACAATATAGGTGGCAGTGAAGCCTCACTTCAAGTGAACTTGTTACAGTTGACAATTACCCTGTACTATAATCTTTTCATCACCTAATACCCCAACTGAGCAAGAGTTATGGAGTGACAAACTCACAAACTCAGTAACTATGTGTCAAACCTAATTGATGTGACTAGATGACACCTCAGGAAATACATTTTTTGACTTTCAATATGCTCTGACTAAGAATTGTCCCATCACATCAATAATAGATCACATAGGACGTTCACCTCATCAAATACCGACGAGGGTGACAGATCCTATTTCCAATACTTTCCCCCATATATTAACAATACGGAACCACATATATGAATGTTTCCACCTCCCAAATTGGATGGTTATGCTCATTAGCAAATCCTGCACACTAATACACAAAACAACTATGCTGATTCAAGTCTAAAGATCAACGCACCATCGTAACTTGATGACTGGACCATTATCCACCATGCCATGTGGTCAGTCATCGGTGTCACATTATGTTGATCATTCCCTAACGACCACTCACAAGTCTACTAATAACACCTCATGTCATATGGTGCGTGACACACCATCATCCCATCGATATCCCCATTCCAAATGAGGCAGTAACCCCTGTACTAGTCCATACTCGATTAAATAGAGTCCTTATCCAAAAAATCTAAGGACTAGGAATAATTTAAGAATTCTTGTTACTAGAGAATCTTGTCACATGGTCTCAACACCTTGAGAATAAGATTCTAACGTAAAAAATCTAGGAATTTATTCATATAATTGATTAAAGAAAATATGAATGAAGAAAACCTTATCCTTTATAGATTTATACAAAAATACAATTAATGTATTACAAACAAGCCTATTAGATGTCATCCAAATCTACCATAAGGGCACACAACACTAACAATCTCCCACTTGCACTAATGTTAAATTTACATCACATGTACATCTAGTGTTGCACCATTGGTAGGAATTGGATACTTATCTTCTCAAGATGCCAATCCAGTTGTGACTAAGTCATAGCCTTGGTGAATGGGTCAACTACATTATCCACTAAATCTATTCTCTACAGTTGCACATCTCCATGTGCTATAATCTCTCGAATCAAATGAAATCGGTGTTCAATGTGTTTGGACTTCTGATGAGACTTGGGTTCCTTCCCCTGCGCGATAACTCTATTGTTGTCACAATACAAAGGTACTGGTGACGGAAGGGATCCAAACAACTTCCTTAGCAACATCACATGCTGCAACATATTCGGCTTCTATGGTTGAATCCATTGTGATTTCTTGTTTGAAACTTTTCCAGCTCATAGCACCACTATTCAAGTATGTAATACCCAAAAATTTCTTAAGGACTCAAGTGAAATTATTTTGGAGCATAAGCAAAAATTTTCAAAACTTTGGGGTAAAAATGTACTTTATCAAAGTTTATGGAACCAAGTGTAAATTCAGATAACCAAAGGGCTAAAGTGAAATAAATTGAAAGAAAAAGGGAAAATCTAAAAAATAGGTGTGAAACTTGCAAAGGCAGTTAATGGTCGCACTGGTCGTCGACGTTACAATCAAATCTCGGCCGTTTGAGGATGTCTTAGGCCATCATGGCCTAGACCTAGGCCTTCTAGTGTAAGTCACGATCGTGATTGGTTGAAAAATAAGTCGAAGATGATATAAATAATAAGGAAATGGGCTGAGGGTTTTACAAAATTAAATTGTGTAATCCGAGCAATAGAGAAAAGTTTGAGAGTTTTGATAAGGGGCTTTGTTCTCCAATTTGTGGAGATTATTTTTGGAAAGTTTGAGCGAGGTTGGTGTAGATTTGAGGTGGTTTTAATCTTTGTCAAAAAGTCGAGAAGTCAATGGAGATGAGATTTAACGGCCAAATTGAGGGTGTTCCAGCTAGAATTATCGTGCAATAGGGGTACCATAGAGTTTAGGAGGAAAAACTGAGCTAGGAGGAGAAGAAAAGTCTAACAAAACTAGCCAAAGCCAATTGCCAGCAGCGAGGAGAAGGTAAAAAAAATGACCAGCTTCAGGCACGTGGGAGCACGCGTTGGGCGAGTGGTTGCGAGCGCGTGAGAACGTAAGAAAAAGAGAAAAATAGGAAAAAGAAAAGGGAAAAGGGGAAGAAAAAATAGAGAAAAATGGGGGAAAATTCAGAAAAATTGAGAAATCTAGTTTTATTAATTTTTGAAAATTTTGGGTAGAAAATTTGCCAATGCTTGAGTTTCAAGGTCAGAGCACGCATACCGAGAAAGTCTAAGAAGCTAAATTAAGGTGAGTGATTTGTCCAAAATTTTTATACGTGGTATAATTTGAGTATGAAATTGCTAGGGATTTGCAAAGTTTATGTGACATTGTGCATCTTGTCATACATATGCATATTTATTTTATATTGCCTCGGTAAATGTGATATTACATTGGATATGATATTATTGGCATATCATTATTTGCGTCATCTATGTTAAACATGATGGGGTGGGATGTTGCCCTAGTAGTTTGACCTGTGTTTCTCCAAGTGTGATTTTCAGAATGACCATAGGGGTGTCCCGTGCCATGTGTTGCTTCTCGGGATTGCCTAGGGTTCCATGCTAGGGCTAAAATGCTAACAAAATCTACTTTAGGGTGTCGGTTGATTTTATACCCATGCATCATACATTTACGAAAATTGTTTTAATTCTCATTTAGAAGTTTCATCTTCTAATTATATGGACTTTCTCCTTGGGATATTCAACGTTCCAGGCGAGACGAGTAGTGGAAAAGAGAAAGAGATTGTTGAGATGTAATTGTACCAGTAGTCGTGAAGCAAAGTCCTACACTTATGCTAGGACAAGTTGTGAGAACCTTGTTAGAAGGCATGTTTCAGCTATTTTTATGTTAAATTTGTCTATCGGATATTGTAATTTTTGTGGTTATTGAAGACAATTTTGTATAGATTTACTTCCTTTGCAATTACAATATTTCCTTAGGTTTCGATTCTGCTTCTGCAAGTGGTTAGTTTACCATTCCTTAGCTTATCATTTGGAATGTTAAATATATGTATGTTAGGGATTTTTAAATACGATTTTGTGGGAGGAGAGAATATATATATAAAAAGAAAATCCCATAATAGTGACATGCCTTGGGAGGGCGGATTGTTACACAAGAGATATGCAAAACTAGGTGTCAATTTGTGATCATCAATTTTTGATTGAAAATCTGAATCAGTGAATCTATCCATATGGAAATCACCTCATCCATAAATCAGTAACATATCTTTAGTCATTCATAAATACTTCAGAATATGCTTCACTGCAATCATGTGACTATCACCAGGATCGAACTGATATCGACTTACAACACTCATAGCGTATGCAATATCTGGCCTCGTACATATCATTGCATACATAAGGCTCGCAACTTCTAAAGCATAAAGTACCTTACTTGTACAATCCCTTTCTTCAAGAGTATTAGGGGATATCTCCTTAAAGAGATGAACTCCAATCCAAACAGGCAATTATCCCCTTTTGGAATTCAACATGCTAAACTTCTTTAGCATCTTCTCTATGTACAAGCTTTGGGAGAGACCTATCAATTTGCTAACTCTATCTCTATAAAGTTTAATCGTCAAAATATAGGTAGCATCTCCTAGATCCTTTATGGAGAATACTCTAAACAACTAGTCTTTCACAGACATCATCATTTCCACATTGTTACCCATAATTAAAATATCATCCATATACAAGAGTAAGAACACAATGTTGCTCCCATTAGCCATCTTGTATACACATGGTTATCTAGATTTCTCAAGAAACCAAACCATTTGATCTCATAATCAAAATGAATGTTTCAACTCCTTGATACTTGTTTCAGACCATATATTGATCTCTTCAGCAAACACACTTGACGTGGATCGATGAACTCAAATCCACTAGACTATTCCATATAGATCTCTTCATCAAAAAAATCCATTCAAAAAAGTCGTCAAGACGTTCATCTACAAGATCTCATAGTCATAGTAAATAGCTATAGTTAACATCATCCTGATAGACTTCAGCATTGCCACAGGTGAGAAAGTCTTGTCATAGTAGCCATTTTGGTGTGGACTGACTTGGTCTTTCACATTTGTGAAAGAGGCTTAGTCAGCCAAGGTAAGGAGTTGTTTGTGAAGGAGGCATGAGGGAGCTTGAGGAGGAGGACTGAAGGGTTCAAGACTTTGCACAAGGTGCAACCAACATTAACTTCTTACCATAAGGTAAAAGTTAGTGTTATTATGGTTTTCATTTTGAATGATATATATATACACATGGTTGAAACTATTAAGTTTGTAAGAGATTTTAGTTCATTTCTACTACATTTATATGGTTTTGAAAAATGTTTTCGAAAAACCTCATGAATCTCTTTCGGTAATATTTTTGTATAACATCTTCCATTTGTCTCACGTTGCTTCCAAAGTGCTTCATATTCGCTTAAAGGAATTGTTAGTGGAGCAGTCTCAAAAGGTTTTTCTAGGAAAGTCTCTCGATTCCTTGAGAGATTTAGATGACTACTAATGTCAATCCTTTCTTTGCTCTGTCTATTTCATATTGCTTGAGATCTTGTATGAATCCTTTTAAATATTTGTGTATAATCGCCTTTTTGATTGATTTCTCATAGATGACACCCATTATTGTCGCTTGAACACAATAATAAAATTTATTTGCCAAGAAGAACCATCTTTAAGCCTTGAGAATTCTATAAAAATAAACACATTAGAAAGCGCAGCGTATTAGAGCACTTGAACTAGTAAAAAGTAACTTACTTGGGAGGAATGATCCTCTTCTATTTATAGATGAATTTGTTGGGAAATGATAACAATCTTTGATATATATAGACTAAGATTGTTATAGATAATCTTCATTCGTTGTGGATTTACATGAGGAGATTTTGGAAGTAATTGTTTGTATGTTTCTCATGGAAATACCTCGTGAGGGACCACCTAGGAAATTCTCCTGGGGTTTGTTGGGAGATTTTCATTGGTGCAATTGGGCTGCAGAAAGTGAAAGTGCCTAAAGGGAAAAGGGAAAAGAAAAGAAAATAAAGAAAGAAAAATATAAAGAATGGAGCTATGATGCACGAAAACTTCTAGAGGACACTGTTTCATCATTTCAAAAACTTTTTTGTTGTTACCTAACTACAACAATTAAATTTATTTATCTTGGGATTAGCCAAAATAGAGTCTTTCACCATGGCAGAGGGTTCGAGATGCCATGAGTAAGGTTAAATGGATCTAGAACAGGTTGGGCCGAAACCCAAATGTGTCTTTGGGGGCTTTCAGATGGGTCTTTACGGAGTCAGGATGAAGATGCCCTGATGGGTCTTCAGGAGAAGGGGTTTCCAATCCCTCGGGTGAGCTAGGCTGGAACTTAGCCTACAGTCACAAATGAAAGTCAGAAAGGCACGCGGGAGACTTTCCTACACGGGCCCTCTGATGCCTAAGTAAAATAATAGTCTGAGAGAAATGTCCAAATGTATGTCCAACGTCACAAGGATGATGCAAGTGTATGTATATGATAAGTATCCTGACGAGGTGTTCATGTTATGTTTGAGTTCTCAGATGGGTTTTATAGAGTGATGGCCGAATGGCTTGAGAGAGTTGGGATAATAGCTTGAGAATCTAAAAGGTCTAAGCATCTGGTGAGATTCGTTTATCCTAAAAGAGTCTTAGAGGTCTGAAAGGTTGAGTCCCGAAAGAAAAGTCCTTTTGCCTTCCAAGAGACATTTATTTATAGGAAAAATAGTGGGATGCGTAGTTGAGCCGGAATAAAATGAGACACTCCTATAGTGGTTCAGCGTCTCCACACAAGATATAGCAAAAATAAATAAAATAAGACAATATGCAATTTATAGTAATTCAGTGTCTCCACACACACATACTCCACTTTCTCAAGATCTAACCACTCTTGGGGTTTCACTAAACTAATTTCATTAAGGTTTTCTCCCTATCTCACCTTGAAAACTAGATACATTACTAGATTACAACGGGTTTTAGGCAACCATTATACCAAGGAGGTGTTTGGTATGGGAGAAATTTTTACATTCTTGGTAATGTTAGATTGGGAATCTATATTCCCATGTTTGGTATAATTTTTTTAAAAAAGAATCATAGAAAAATAGCATTCCCTGGAATTATTTTTAATCAACTTTCCCATAAAAAGATTTCCATGGACAAGGAAAACTTTTTAACAAATAAAAAGACTAAAACACCCCCCCATATATATATATATATATATGATGTTTGCCCCCATTTACATTCTCCTTCTACCCTAATCGGCCACTATTATAATCTATGTTTCCCTTGTTGCGGCGCTGCGACGTGGGTGTCTCCCCTGTAATTTTCCTTCCGTCTTTCTATCTCAACCTGTCAGCCATTTATTCTTCGTCCGTTTAAGTGAGTCAAAGAATCAAACACAATGAGATTTAGCCATTATATGTATATAATATTCAATAGATATAATATATTACATGTATATAATATATTCTTCCATCTCAGCTTTGTTAATACTATAACTTGTATATGATATATAATATATTCAATAGATATGTTATGTCCTATCCATTAAATTATTTGTTTATTTTTTTTAGATTTTATGTTAATGTTGCATCAATTAGTTGGCCATATTAAGCACCTGCAATGTTCTATTATATATATATTTTACGTATTATGCATGTACATATATAATGCTATGTTTTATTCATATACATACATAATGTTTTGTCTTATAATTTAGTATTTTTATTTATATTTGAGAACAATATTTGTCGATGATGATGGTAATGTTTGTTGTTTGGAATTTTGATTTGAGGGGGGAGTATATTTGATAATATCTAGGGTGCAAATTAGATTGGCTTTGGATTGATTTATTTGATAATTATTTATAAACTAAATGAATTAAAAAGTTCTAAATGTATATATATATTTTTTATGTTAGATTATGGCAACGTTGCACTATATATGGAAGGAAGCAAAGGCTCATCATTGTACTTATTATGCATTTGGAGTGTTTGAATCAATTGACTCTATTCTCGATGAATATATGTGCTTTGTTATTAGCTGATTTTGCAATGAGGAGAACTAGGAAAAAGGTAACATGGGATTTCCATAATAAGGCTATGATAAGGAATGTCAATTTTAATATGATTGTTTATATCAATGATACATCCTGTATTGAAAATACGATGGATAGAAGGTCATTTTATGTATTGTGTGAGTTACTTAAAACTGTTGGAAGGCTTGAACCAACTAGGCACATGTGTGTAGAAGAGCTTGTTGTAATTTTTTTGCACAGTTTGGCTCATAATGTTAAAAATAGAGTAATTAAAAGGCAATTTATGAGGTCTGGTGAAACAATAAGTAGACAATTCAACAAAGTTTTGCATGTAGTATTACAATGTCATACAATTTTACTCAAACAACCTGAGACAGTCCTTGAAAATTCAACTGATGACCAATGGAAATGGTTCAAGGTAAAATTAAAAATACATATAAGTTTAGGTAATGTTAATTTAATAATCATGAAATAAAAACTAATGACTTTGTGATTTTTTTTTTTATAGAATTAACAGAATTGTCTAGGAACTTTAGATGGAACATATATCAAGTTAAATGTCCTACAAGATGATAAGCCTAGATATAGGACTAGGAAAAGTGATATAGCAACAAATGTGTTAGGAGTTTGTTCTCAAGATTTACAATTTATTTACTTCTTGCCTGGTTGGGAGGGATTAGCTGCTGATTCTAGGGTACTCAGAGATGCTATATCTCGTAGGAATGGATTAAGGATTCCAAAAGGTACTTCAATTTATTTGTGGTAACCCCAAGTTTGTTTTGGTTAATTTTTTTTAACTGTTTATATGGTTTCTAAGTGTTAGTCATTATTTTTAGGTTACTACTACTTATGTGATACTGGTTACATGAATGGGGAAGGGTTCCTTGCACCTTACAGAGGGCAAATATATCATCTTAGTGAATGGAGACATGGGGCACAACTTGCAACACCACAGGAATTTTTTAATATGAAACACTCATCTGCTGGGAATGTCATAAAAAGATGTTTTGAGATGTTGAAGGGATGTTGGGAAATTTTAAGAGCTAAGTCATTCTATCCTATTAGAACACAATGCAAGATTATAACTGCATGTTGCTTGCTTCATAATCATATCAGAAGAAAGATGGTAGTTGACCCCTTAGAAGATCGTATATTTGACATGGAAGAAAATGAAAATATTCTGGAAGCTGATAGAATAACTCATGTAGACATCTGATGCTTGGACACGTTGAAGGGATGACCTTGCACAACAAATGTTTAACACTTGGAGGAGAAGTGTTTGAAATATTCATAATTCCATGTTTCATTTATGTTAATTTGTAATAATTGACAATTCTTAGTGGTTTCTTAATTTTGCTGCAATGGTGATAATTCCATCTTTTATTTTCATTATGATGTAATAATATGTATTCATAATTTTTTTTTTTGTGATTTGGTTTGTTTTACCTATGTTATATAATTGTTGTCTTTTTGTCTATGCCTTTCTCTTGATATATAATGAACTTTTTTTTCCTTCACTAGATGGCAAACAATAGTCAATCTATAATAAAACGTACTAACCATCAGTGGACATTAGAAGAGGATGCAATACTTGTTGAGTGTCTAGTTGAAGTTGGGCCATCTTGGAAGAGCGACAATGGATTCAAGCCTGGATTTGCTACTCATTTGGAGAAAATGATGCTTGAGAAAATGTCTGGTTGTACCTTGAAAGCTAACCCTCATGTTGGGTCAAGGATTAAGTAATTAAAGAGGCATTATAATGCAATTTGTGAAATGATGGGGCCTAGGGGTCCTAGTGGATTTGGCTAGAATGATAAAGACAAATTGATTGTGGTTGAAAAAAAAATATATAAAGAACGGATAAAGGTAAAATATAGTAACAGATTTGTACTTTTTTCTTTTTTTCATCAATATAGATTTATTCGTTAAATAATTTTTAAAAAAAATTCTATTTTACAGATCCATCCTTCTGCTAAAGGGCTTTATAATAAGCCCTTCCTTTACTTTGACATATTGGATCCAATTTTTTGTAAAGATGTAGCTAATGAAGCTAATGCGGAGGATCCATCAGATGTTGTGGAAGCAATGGACAAAGAAGCTAATGTTACTGAAACTAAGAATGGAGAAGATGGACTTTCGGACTTTGTTGAGGAAACCCAACAAATATCCACTAATGACAATAGTGCTAAAGAGGTTGGGGGATATGCTAGTGGGTCAAATTCTGCTAAAAAAAGGTAAAAAAAGAGAGAGACATAATGATTCAATGATTGAAATGGTATCTAAAACTATGGAGAGGCTTGGTTGTGTTTATGAGAGCACTAATGAGAATATTAAGGAGTTGACTTCCTGTTTTAAGTATGAATATGAGGGAAGTAATAGGAGGATGTCAATTTTTGAAGAGCTTATGAAGATTGAAGGATTGACTACTCAAGAGAGGGTTCGAGTTGGTATGACTATATGTAAGGATAGCAATATAACTGACTTTTTTATGCAGGTGGATCCTAAACACAAAAAAGATGTTAGTGGCCCAATCCTAGTCTTTAAATTGATGTGAAGACTTTAGTAATTGGATTTTATTTTGGTTTGTGGATTTATGTAACTACTTATGTAGCAAACTTTAAATTGATATTAGCACTTGTGAATGCCAAAGTACTTTGGTTTTTATTTTGTCATGTCATGATAGTTCTTTAAAATTTCCTTTATGAACTTGTTTAGGTTCTTGTAATGCAACTTTACTTCTTCGTGTACAAACAATATTGTGTTCTAGAATAGAAAGAACCACCAAAGTAGTGAAATAAAAGTATACAATCATGCAGTTTTCGTTATTTCAATTATACCTACTACTTGCATTTTCACATATATTGACCTTCATGTATCATAAGCTTTATTAGCAACAATAACTGAATATTTTGTATATAAAATTTTTTAAAAATAATTAAAGTAGATAGTCATACAAACATATATATTATGTATATATATTATACATAATGTGTAAAAAAATGATGTTTTTTGACTTCTTAAAGAGATTTTTTTTTAAGTGACATAGAGGTTGTGGACCCCAATATTTTATATATTAGAAGAAATTTATCATTTTTAAACAAAAAAATCAAATAAGGCTAATTTTGGAAAATTAACATATATTCCCAGGAATGTTGCATTTAAACCAAACATAAAAATGTAAGATTCCTAAAAAAGAATACCCAACATTCCTAAGAATGTTTAAAACTAATCAAACATAGAATTATATAAATTCTGGGAATCTTTATTCTCAAGAATCATAAATCTCAAGAATTTAAAAACTTTTCTTGTACCAAACACCTCCCAAGGTTTTCTCCTTAGCGTACCTTGGAAACTAGATGCACTCCTAGATTTTAACGGTTTTAGACAACCAATACAATCCACAATAAAAGTTTATGTGATTGCAAATATTTGTCCACGCTTAAATACAAATGAATAAGTAATTAATAACAAATATACAAGGCAATGGTATGAAAATAAGAAAGTAAATCAGTAGCCTCAAATTTGATGGAAAAATTTGTAGTAAGCTTGAAATCAATTTCTCTTCTTGCCTTGTGGCTCTTCGATGGATGAGTAACAAAGATTTGAGAGTCTTAGATTACTTGAATTTTTGCTTAAGAGCGTTTGAGAGTTTGTGATTGCTTTGTATGTGCAAAATGTACAGTTGATGATTTTCAAAATGAGCTTGGGGCATTTGTTGAAAGTACAATAGTAAGTATTGTAGCAAATGGTTGAAATACTATGATACTAGTCAAAATAATATAGGATATTGTAGCAATAGTCAAAATACTTTTAAATAAATTTTTAATTATTTAAAAAATAATTTTAATGAAAAATATCACTTTTGATAATACATATACTATATCAAAATATTTTATAAATTAATTAAAAATAATTATGTACTACAATTAGTATATTTATTCAACATATCATTTTTGTTTAATCATCAAAACTTGATTATAATTTGAATATAGCAAGTTGGCTCAATAGAAAGCTTTTCTGGAAAGACGTATCGAATGAGGCCAGAGGGTTTGCAAAAGTTTTCGGGGTAAGACACCTTGATGGCTATCTCCAGGTGGGCCCGAAAGGGATTCGGGCCATCGGATGACTTTGGCCCGGGAGATCTCGAAAGGTGTCTTGGACTTGGGCAAAAAAGATGCATGATTAGGTCGATCCCAAAGGACCCATCGGGACCAAGAGGTTCTCATCCTAGAGATGGTCCAGGGGATAGTGGACTCGAAAATTGCTTTGAAACTTAGGAGAATTTTAAAACAACCCACAATAATTTTCATTTTCGAAACATTAAAAAACATTTATGGGCTACTTTTACAATTTTATAAAAGTTTTTATGGCTATTTTGTAATATAAAAAAATATCAAAAATTCATTTTCGATTTGGAAACTCATTTCCATTCATGAATAAAGATAAAAAAGATTTCGTCTCTAACTCAAATTTTTTATTTTTTTTAAAATTTATTTTCAAAATTTATTTAAATGTATTATGAAATTTATGTTTATTTTTAGATTAAATAATTATTTTTTATATTAAAAATTATATTTATAAAAAAAATTATAATTTTCTTATAAATATAATTTGTATTTTTATTTTTTAAAAAAAATAATATTTTTTTTATTTTGGTTTCATATAGGAGAGAAGAATAAGGAAAAGAAATAATTTTAAAATATATTATATTTTGATTCTTTTAAAACATTTAAGTAAAATTATAAGGTGAAACTAAATATCTAGATTCGTCAAAAGCATTTATTACATTAATCTAAAGCTTATTTACCCAAAACTAAACTGTGACAATGGTGTTTGTTTGACGGTGAACTCAGAGAAGAGGGAGCGAGAAGAATGAAGTTCGCGGTGCAGGCATGGAGCAAGAAGGGAAGAGCAAGAGTTGGCGTTCTACAGTTGGCGAACCCAACAACAGAGACGCAACTAGAAATAGAGACTCCGGCTCTTCTGCTCTCCACCCGCAAAGGCCTTCCTTCCTTCATCTCGCCGGACCTTCTTCCATGCCTTCCTTCCCCTGATTCCCACCTCCTCCAGTGTAGCCCTCTTCACTTGTAAGGCCTTTTTATCTACTACTATACTAGCATTATGCACTTTACTTCACTACTTTCTCGGGATTTATTAATGGCACTTTTAAAATGCACACCAGGTGTTTGTGATTTCTTCCATGAGCTTACCGCTTTGCATTTTTGCTGCATTCCCGGGTCTTATATTAGCCTGCTAGCGTGTTCCTTCGGAAACTGCTATAGCGTACAAACAAGCAAGTCTTTGACCTCCCCCCTTCCAACTTACCCGTTTATAAACCCTTCCATATACCGCTAGTGTTGTTATAGGTTGATTTAAATTGAATCCCTTCTTAGCTAGATCATTCTATCTTCTCATTCCTGCTAAGTGCACCTGTATAAGATGTTAACGTACTCGTTCATCACCTCAACTCCCAACAATGCACCATATGGCTACAGAGAGGCATCCCAGCTTCAAAATGTTCACTTATCTGCCATCGTAGCATCTTTGTTCGTGGCAATAAGGATATTCCTGCAGATGCATGTAGTGAAGGAACCTGACCATATTAATTATGTGATGAAACATGACCATATCAATTATCATCATTCACCACCATTTCATTGAAACTTTTTTATCTGAAGACGGTGTTGAAACTTTATTTTGTCATTCCCTCGCTAGAGGCTTAGGCTTGCATTAGGAAGGACATCAAGCGTAATTTGCCACATTGTTATTTGCATGGATTTGTATTGTGAATGTGACTTTTAGAAGTTATTATGAATGTTCATCAACCCTAACTCTGTAAGGATAAGGTATGGTTGATGATGTGATGATGGGCTGTAATGAAGGAATACCTCCATATTACACATTGTGCCAAAACATGATCCCCCTTCCATTCCCAATCAAAATCAGTCTGAGTTTCTGAAGTTGTCCCAAGCTTCTTAGATCTCTCTCTAGAAAAGTCGATCTCATGTAGGCCTCTTACCTCCCAAGAAATTCATGCTCTTGCCTCACAATCATACTTACCCACACCACTCTCCATAGCTTATAGTATACTACCTTAATAGGACCTGATTGAAAAGCCTGAATTGGCTGCTCAAAACCACTTTCCCTCTTGGGATACAAAAACAATTCAAATCAATAGGTAATACTTGAGGTTATCCCCTTTGACGTAGTCATGTAGAAAAGTTCTTTCTACTTTTTTTTTCAACATTATTTTAGTTATTTTTCTTCAAAGATTTCCTTAAGTTAATTTGCGTTTAAGTGGCAGTAGATTGATTTTTTTTTAATAATTTGCTAATATTTTTACCTCTTGGAAAAAAGAAGGTTATTTTCCTGATATTTTATGTAAATATTATATGGATATCTGAAATATGTGCTTATTTTGCTGTTTTTCTGTTCTTTTTCCCCCTCAGTGTCAAGGAACTGTAGGATATTAGTTTAATCATTGGCCATCTTTGATTCCAACCGTTTTGAGGATTTCTACTAAAAAATGCTCCTATTGTTTTCATGCATTGTTGAAGTGAGAAGGGATGTGCCAGAGTTGGTGATGGAGCACGTGACTAATCTCTTCACTCTGCTTTATGGCCTTTGAGGCATTTGAGAGGTTAATTATTTGTACATAGAGAAAATTTGAGGTGAAGGCTATTTTCTGGGATCTGAAGGAAAATGGCAGGGAAAAATTCAACTGAAGAGATATTACAGTGCTGGAGCTCCTTCCAAAGTTTGCCTGTTTCTTTAGTGCAGTAGATGAGAAGCTCTTGATTGCTGACAATTTGATTTGGAGGTGAAATGTCATAGCTTGTTTGGCCTCTGTAACTTTGATGTTGGATCCACGTGCACATTCTCACTAATTCTAGTGTGGCAAGGAGTGTTGGGGGTTTAACCTGTAGCTTTCTTTGAGATGGAGTATTGGTGGTGGGTTGGTAGGGTGGGGGGTTAGGAGAAAAGTGTGGTCATTCGATCTTCTTTGTGGTCATTGCTCTTTGTTTAATGTTGGATCTGTGGGAATAAATTAGGTACATTCAAGGAATGAAGAAGCTCTTTTATAGACTTAAAAGACTCTTTTGTTATGCTTTACAGTTGGGGTTCAGGAATTATCATTTTGTAGATTTTTTTGATCAGTAAGTTTTGTCCTAGGCCTCTTTTATGTTGATGAGTGTGTTGCTCTCTCCCCCCCCCCCCCCCCCCCCCCCCTCTCTCTCTGTTTCAGCTGTGCATGCCATCATTGTTTAACTTCCTTTTTACATGGGAGGCATTCCCTTTGACATTAAAAACATTAAGAATAAAAAATTGTAAAGCTAGTCATGGTCCTGTATACTAGGAAATAGGAATTTTCTAATTTTTGCTGACTAGCTCACAATTATGTCATTGTTTGATTCTGCAGCTTAGAGGGACTTAATCTAAAAACGATGTCAAGTATTGGAGGGCTCCATCGGCTTCTTGGTTTGCATGAACATGGATTTGCAACTGTACCAAGGGACTCTATTTCATGTCTTCCAGATTGTGATAGTACCAACAAGACTGGAGCATCTTTTGAAACTCCTTGTGGTCGTCTCTTGGTAATTCTCCCAAATATCCTTGATTGCATTAACCTTCTCACTTGGTTTTCTTATTGGAAATTATTTGCTTGGTTGTGTCAAATTTCCGTATGCCTGCAGATAAAACCTTCAGAATACATGGAAATGATTTCTTCCATGAAGCCAAATTTATGGGCCACTTTAGCTGATGAAGTGCCTGCATGGGTTTCAGCAAAGAGAAACAAAACCTCAGTAGACCGAACTTTAAAATGGCTTGATGATTGCATTGCACTAAGCTCGGTATATAATCTTCACATTTGTATTCTTCTGCTTTTGTCTTACCCAGTTTCATTTTAGGTATCCGTATTCTAGCAGAATACATGTCTAACTGAAATTATGTTTCATTATAATATTAATTCATGTAGATAAGCTTCATGAAGCATAGGGTATCATCAATAAATTTTTGGAATTTAAGAAGGTAGGCATGCCCTGGATTTCAAACAAGGAGCTCACTTCTTCTGCATGTTAGCTTTCCTTGATATTCTAGTATTAAATCAAAAGATCACAGAGGAGGAAAGTATTCAACTCATGTCAAAAGGTCGAAAGTTGGAAAATAGAATTTGGATAGATTTAAACTTAGTATGAAAAAATTTAAGGCCAAGTTGATTCACTTTGGTATTCTAAGTATCTTGCAAGGGGAAGAAGGAAAAGGAGAAGATGAAGAGCGGATGGAAGTGGATGTAAATATCATAGAAGTATAGGTGATAGGAGATTCCACAATAGGAGGAAACTAGCTTCTGACCACATTTGTTTCTAGCTTACAGCTTGCATAGTAAAATGATTTATTTTAGTTCTTTGGCTTTTTTCTGTAATTGTTTTAGATTTTACAGTAGGGGACCTAGTGGTAATTTGGTGATTTCATTATTTTTTAAGTTGGGTTGTCATTTTCTTTTATTTGAGGGCTTTGTTATTTATGTTAGAATATCTTGGCAATATTACTAGAATATTTTATAGATCTTTTATATATTCTTCGTAATCTTTCCATAGTTGTTTTTTTTACCTTTTTAGGTTAGTCAGAGACCCTATATACACCCGTTGTATACCTACTATATTACAATAACAAGAATACAATATTCTCTTTAACAATTTAGTTTTTGGCATTTCATTTTTAATAGGCTTTTGGAGTTAACTGAGGTCAACTTTTAAACTTACTTGGCCACCTTGGTCTCCTGGACATGATTTTGACTTCATAATGTGTCTATAATATAATTGTTTTTGTCATGGCACTGAAGTATCTTGTATGGGCAATTATTTCATAATGAGACAAGTCTCTTTTTAGTAGTGAAGCTCAGGACCTTATGTCTTCCTGCCCCCAATTTTCTCTTATTTTTTTCTTCATTCTCTTATTTCCCTTGGAGAATTCATCGCGATTATCATTTTACTTTATCTTTATGATTTTAGTCCTTGTTGAATCAACTGTCATGAACCATAGAGTCCCAAACCAGTTGGCTAGCATTTTTGAGATGCATCCGGTTTTTGTTTCTAATTCTGAAAGTAAAAGTCCTGCTTCAGAAGGCTTTGAAGGGATATATACAAAGTCAATTGACATAATCTCAATTAGAGTGGAAAGATCAAGCAAGTTTTCTATGTTGTGGCAATTTTTATGAGTATACTACAACAACAACAACAACATATCTAGTCGTTATCCCACTATGTGGGGTTGGCTACATGAATTCTAGACTTCTATGTGGGTTACATCCCAACAGATAGTTTGTCTAGAATTCATATTTGGATCTGACTAGGTTTTACGCTGGCTGTCGGCTACCTAACGCAACCCTCCTCCTTTATCCGGGTTTGGGACCGGCAGTGGATAATATCCCCTGGCGGAGTAATGATGAAATGAAGTTTGAACACCATCTTCACATGGAGAAGTTTCATGAGATGGTGGTGGGTGGTGAATGAAGATAATTAATATAGTTGTGTTCCATCACTTAGTTGATATGGTGAAACCAACAAGTACAATATGGAAACACAATACATTTTATGAGTATACTAGTTCAAATAATTTTCCCTCAGTTTCTCAAGTCTTTTGAAGAGTTTATATTCTATTGTTATCCCTAAGTAATGTCAATGAATTTTTATCCATTCATCCTAAGCTTATTCTTTTTTGAGACCATAACTTTACATATATAACAAATTTCTCTTTCTTTTGTTCAGCAGTGACTCCATGAACAGCATATTACTATTTTTCTTCTTTGTTTTTGACGAAAAGTTTAACAACACTTACATTTTCCTCTCCACTGGGAGAATTCACCCTAAGCCACTATGCTGTCCTTGTTGGACATGACCTTTATACTTGTAACGACCCGCCTCTCGGAGCCCTCGCTAGCATAGAGGATCTATAAGAGGGTCATTAATAGAATGATATAAAAGCTATTTGAAATCAAACCCCACTAACATAACTCATGAGTTCTCATTAGCAAGCATCTAAATACAACACTACCAAACCTCACTTTACATTTTACATTAAAATTGTACATATACATTTCATCGAAATAAGAGTACATCCCTTTTAGCCAAACATCGAGTCATGAACAAAAACATCAACATATACATACACTCTCTTTGGCTTGAGAGCCTAACTGGCTCTAACCACTCACACCAAAGGCCTCGAGACATTTTTCTAGGTGAGCTCTATACACATCTATCCCCAGACGATCAGCCCCTGCTAGACTCGCCCTCAGCTTTATCCTTGCTCTTACTTGGAATGATGCAAAGTAAGAAAGTGAGCCACAAGACCCGGTAAGTATAACAAAGAATAGCAAAAGGGCATGAACCAATGCGAGTAAGTCACAATGATCAACATGAAAGAGAGGAGTAAGGCTAATGCAACATGCTCGTGCAATGTGTATACAACCCTTAAATATAACATACCATGAACAATACCAACTCTCCTAGCCTTGCACCCACCACCACAAGTGACTCTTGGGGCCAGATAGCTCACTCCTAGGGCTATGCACCCACACAACACAACCCTCGAGGACAATCAGCTCCCACCCAAGGTCATGATCACCACACGTGCCACGAGGTCATTGGGGCCGGAAAGCTCACTCCTAGGGTTATGCTCATGAGTACATACACCCTTAAGGAAAATTTGCTCCCACCCAATGCCTTGATCCACTCGCATACCATGCACAAGAAAAATAAATGCAATCATGCCCATAACACACACCTCTATCTCAAACCATGCAATAAATGCCATATGAGCCAAGATTCGAGCAAAAATACCCCAAAGAATGCATATTTAATCCCCATAACCTGTTAATACCACTCGGGAACCAAAAAGAGGCTTCCCAACACCATCACACCATAAGAGGGGGAAAACTAGCTGCTTTAGTCGACAAATGCCCAGCCATTTGTTGACTAAGCCTTTGAAATGAAGTAATTAGTCGACAGAAGTTAGGTCATTTGTCGACTAATAGAGGCCCTTTGGGCCATTGGTTGACAAATGCTTAGCCATCTGTCGACTAACCCTTTATATGAAGTGGTTAGTCGACAGATGCATAGCCATCTGTCAACTAACAGAAGGCTTTGGCTCGAGGGAAGGGACCTGAATCATGCAAGCTTCACCAAATTGCTTGCACGATCCATTACCTGTCACAAAACGCACCATTCCCTGTCACATACCTAGTTGCTACATGACAAATATTGTAATAATTAGTAGCTTTTTTTTTTTATTAAAAGCGAGTGAGCTTGCTAGCAGCATGTGCGGCAAAGCTAACTAACGCCTACAAGTGGGTAGGCAAGTAGTTGATTCTAGAAGGAATTTTGGGCAACCATTTTGGCGCCTATTCCCAGTTGAGCAGTATAACTACCCTGTCTCAACCCAATTGTACTCACTTTTGGATAATTGAATTAGTATTATTTCCCTCTCAATTCTCTTTCATTTCCTCTCTCCCTCTCTAACTTTCCCTCCCCAATTCTCGACTCAATCTTCCTTCGTAGTTTCCGCGAGACTCTCTCTTAATCAGAGAGAATCCTCACTGCCAGATTTAGGATTTGACATTCCCAAAGGTTTATAGGGTGGAACAAGCGCTTTTTTTATACTCAAAGGAGACTCATAAGATCAAACAAGGGGCTTGAGAGATTTACATTCATTTTGACATAGACATGCAACATGAACAAGCCCTTTTTTTAAAACCAGAATTTCAGACTTCCTATCTCAATACACCAAGGATCCGAAGTTTAGGGGGAAGGAGAGAAGAAGAACTTGCCTTAAAGACTCTTCTTGATGGTCACTTGAGATGGTATGCCTCCAAGAACCTTTTACTTCACACTTCCAACAAACAACTAGCAAGAAGAGAGAAAGAGAAGAAGATCTTTAACTCCCTAGCTCCTTTAAACTCAAGAAATAAAGGAAGAAGAAAGAGAGAACCCTACCTTTCTTGATCTCCCTCTCCCGATGGCTCTCCTTCTCTTCACTTCCTTTGCCTTCCAACTTCTTCTCATGCAAACACCCCTCATATATATATACACAATTCCACAAAATGACTTAAAATGCCCTCAACACTAAAATGAAATTCCCTTATGTTTAAATGATAGCTTAACTTTAATTAAACATCACCAACACCCTACAATATTTCCACACATACCTTAAACCATTTCAGGTCCCACCACCATATAAGTCAACCCTTTGACTTTTTCACTTCCTTAACAATTACCTACAAATATCACATATGAACCACCAAAATTTATTACTCTAGTCAAACACATATTCCATTCCAAAGTATATCACCCGGACCCACTAATGGGTCGTTACAATACTTTTATCATGATTTAGGTCTTTAACTTGCATGCTAGACCTGTAGTTTTTGTCTAGTGAATGGCATATCTGTAGTCTACTAGATCTTTATCAGATCTTTCCATTTGTTAAATCTTAAAACCATTCTTCACCTTTTTGGTTCATAGTATTAGCTTTCCTGAACTTCATTTATCTTCAGCCCAATTCTGTTCAGGTTTCACTTTCCACTACCTATTTTGCATTTCCCCCTCTTTCCTTATTTGTGAATGTTCACACCTCCTATACTTAGGTTTGTATTTTGTGTGGAAGAGTACTGTATTCATTTCTTTAAGCAAAATAATGGAATGAAATCTTGTATTGCAAATTCTGCATTTTATTTGTAATCATAGATCTAAGATTTATTTTCACCCTTATTTTGACATGCATATGAAGATTATTTCTTAAAACTGCAATTCTCTTACCATTATTTATTTTTTAAATGTGTTTTATGGAATCCAAAAAATTTCCATGAAACAAGATAAGGTTGTCATGACTTAAATATGTCGCATTTCACATGATTTAGACACTATATTCAGGATGGGGTAGTAATGACCTTAGCACATATAAACAATTTAGGCTCTGCTTTCTGATGAGAAAAACTTTACTTTTACTTGTGTAACATTGACATGTATTAAACACTGACGTTTAGACAGGTGGAGCTATTTTTGGAGCCATTGTTGGAGGCTCTAGTGTGGAAGAACGCCAGCGTTGTGCTCAGGAAGTAGCAAAGCGAAATGTATCAGGTTTCTACTAACTTTGCCAATTTCTTTAACATGCTTTATGTAATAAGGTGCCTGTTTCCAGTTTAAAAGATATTCTTGACCAACAGTTACAGTCCTCTTCTTTATTTTGAATGAATCTTGAATTAATTTGCATGACACTTCAGATACAGTTTTCTCCACTTTGTGATTTAGACAGATCTTATGATGTAGTTCTTTCATCTTGGAATTGTGATTTGGAAAGTGAATGTGTTCACTTGTCTTTGGCTATTAATGCATCTACTAGTGGCTCCCCTCCCATTTCTTTTGGCTGTTAGGAATTTGGAGGGCTGAAGTGGCAGGCTATAATAGGAATTTGGTTCCTAATATGCTCTCTTGGTTGTCTGGTGTAGATTTGGCATTTTGGCACAGAATTAGTAATAGTCAATTCATTACTCACAGACTGTTAGTCATATTTGGCCATTCCTCATAGTTCCATTTTAATTCAGGAATCCAAAAAGAAAGCAACCACACACTTCTTGTCACCATCTATCCTGTGGAACATCAAGGACAAAATCTCTGCATGGTTTGGAGCTAGTAGATACTACTAAAACTTGTGCTGTTTTGCATCTTTCATTTACCCAAACTGCACTGGTTTTCTCATTTGACTTCTTTTTCACAGACCATGTTTCTTCTGTTTGAATAGGTATTCTAATTTCAATTGGAGTCAAGTTGGTTCTTTTTATATTCTCAAGACAGATGTATAACATTGTACGCAGGATACTGGATTGGGGGATTTGGACATGGAGAGAGCATGAATGAGCGCCATCCTCTCCTTGATGCTATTATGGTGTGATTCTCTTTTACCCTTTTCTCTTATGATTCTGTTTCATTTACTATTTTAACATAATTGCACTAACATTAAATATAGAATTTTTTCATTGAGTACTATGGCAAGTTCCTCAAAAGTTTGAGACAAGCTATTCCAATCACTGAATTAGTTCACTTGTTGATCTTACTTGCTGTTTGATTAAAAAGAAATCTGACAGGCAAAACTACAGATATAAGCTCTGTTTGGTGATTAGTTTTAAAGCTACACTGTATAAGATAATGGTCAATGACTTACCTTGACTTACCTTGTTCAGATCTTAATTTTTCAAGCTACTTCAAAGGGCAGGATGAGTGGATAGTCCTTACCAATTCAATTTACACCATATGCTGGGTGACAAAAGCAATTGTTGTGATGACTAATTGTCACAGCCATGCACTTTCCAGCAATATAAACTGGGGAATCACAAGCACAATGCTACTCTTTGTTTCAATATCCTGTAATTTGAGGTTACTAATGTAAAAGGTTTATTTAAAATCTTATTTGAAAGGCTCCTAGTGTTACGGAAGTCCACATAAACTGTTTCAAGTTTTCAACAAATAGAAGTATCCAGTTCACAAAAATTATAGTCTTACGATGGAGGTAGCAGGGCAGAGGTCATTCAGGATGCAGATAAGGAAATAGTCGGCAAATGTATTTTGACTCTGAAGTATAAATAAATTTATCTTAATCATCAACTTGGTGGTTATTTTAGTTTAGTTACTTCAGGGTATGGCATTATTGAAAATTCTATCTTTTCCTGATAGTTTATGGGATCTGATATCAGGATTATTTACCGGAGCAGAAGCCGAGATACGTTTGTGGCCTTGGACTTCCTGGTATAAGCCTTACTTTGTTACTCTTTTGTTCTTGTTGTGGTTGGTATTGTGATTGCTTGAGGAATGATTTTTCTGTAACAAATCTTTATCTGGAGCCAGTGTTTTGCAGACCACCTATAAAAAGTATGTGAGAGAACCACTTTCAAAGGTCTAACATTTGGTCTCTAGTAATTTGGCTCAGTTACAGTGGTATCAAGTTTGTTTCTTGTTTTCATGCCACTTTATGCAAACCATCTGAATTCCATTTGTTTCTAGAAGGATAACTTTTCCCTAGAGATGTGTGCTCTTTTCCAATAAGATGTTTGGCTTTAAACTTTTAATGTTTGCTATGTCTTTTGTTTCCAAATGGAGTTGTCTTTTTTATTTTTTTTGTAGAAGAGGTCCTGCAAGGGGTTGCTGCAGGAGTTGATTTATTTGAGTCCACGTATGTAGCTTACTCGAAAGATGATTGTACTAGTTTCTCTCATGTCTTCTTGCTTAAAAAATTAAAGGGCTACATGACTGTTGTGCAGGTATATTTACCATCTTACAATTGGAGGCTTTGCGCTCACATTTCCATTGGAAAGAATAGAAAGAAATGATTCTAACTTTCAGCTTAGTAATATAGGAAGTGACATAACCAAGATTAATCTGAAGGCAACAGTTTACAGGTAAAGATGTCCCAGAGTTCACATCCTATTGAGCTTCTAGTATTATTTTTTTCCCCTTTTGATACTTGAAGACTTTGTGAATGAGGAGAGACATAGGGGGTTGGAACAATAACCAAATACTATGGTATGCTTTTTATGTGGTTGACTTGTCATGAATTTTAATAGTCTTGTCAAGCTTGAAATCTACTAGCTGTCTCTTTCAGCCTGCTAATATTGTAAAGAATACAATTAATTCTGAAATAATACCAGTGCATCAGTTACCATTCTCTGATTGTGAATTGGTTCTAATTTCTTGGATGGTGGTTCCCTGCTAGCCTTTTCCCATGTTTCTTCTGTTTGAATAGGTTAATGAGAAAAACTGCAGTTTGAAAGACTTCTACGGTTCTACCCAGAATTTTAAGGGCATACAGGCATGAGCAAGCAGGGTTAAACCTGTTTCAGCAATGTGTCCATGCTTATGCTTGGCAACACCATTTTGTTGGTGAGTGTGAGGACAAGAAAGTCTAGGTAACATCCCATGTTGCTGAAAATAAGGAAGAAAAACTTTTAACTCTCCACCATTATCAGACTGAAAAGATTTAAGTTTAGTATTTTACTGCAGTTACAGCAAGTTTATGAAACTGAACAAAGGTAGAAAGGGGTTCAGATTTTAGTTTCAAAGAATATAGCCATGTATCTAGTATAGGCATCAACAAATATGGTATAATACCTATACCCTTCAGTAGCAACATGAATTTGGTCCCCAAAGATCAGAATAGACAAGTTCAAGAGGTTGTTTAGCTGTAATTTCACAATCAGAGAATGGTAACTGATGTAGCTTACCAAACTTGCAAGAATCACAAAAATGGGAGAGATGAATGAGAACAAGAAACATTCATCTTATTCAATACTTTCATGCACCTTTTTCGAATCTCGTAAATTTGCGCATCATGCCCTACTTGAGAGTAGGTCTGGGATGTAGCAGTCCAGATCTTTCCTGTTGTATCCAGTAGTAGATAGCCCTTGGCAATGTTTGGTTGCATTGAGTTAATCAACCAAGACATCACAAGGGAGTTCTCTATCTCCCATTGTCAGGCTTGTACATCTCTAGTGGTAGGTTTCTAGCTTTTCATGCTAGTGATGTAGTCTTCCAATCCTTGGGCTTTGATGAACAATTTGCAGGAGTAGGACCAGGCTAGATAGTTACTTCCTTCTAGTTTCATTGGAGTAATAAGCAAGGATAGATTTTTAGAAGGTACTGCAATTTTAGGCCCCTCGCTAGGCACTATAGCCCTTATAACACTGGACGATCTAACCTCCTTGTTGTGTACCTAGAGGGAGATCTATTGTAATAAGTATGAGGTAGGGGAAGCAAGTGTAATTACTAGAACCATAAGAATTTGAATGCGGTAACGGTGGCTGTTCTGTTTGGCGCTAAATCGCTAGGACCGAGTATATAAACTCGGCCCAAATTCACTTGTAGGCATCGAATCATTTGAATTGATCCATATTCAATTTCTCCCTTTCAATTCTTTCTCAATTATTCTCTTCCTCTACTATCTTGTTCTCCCTCTCCCACTCTAAATTTCTGCCTAAACTTCCCTACCAAAGGAGAAAACCCTATTGGATCCAAGTGATATGACAATTGGTATCAGAGCATTCGCTCTTGGCTTCCCAAGGAATTGACGAACTCAGCAATGACGGATGGTACCCGCATGAAACAGATGGAATTGCAACTCCAACAAGTGTCAACTACGATGGTGGATGTGCAAGCTCGAGTCGGATCGATGGAGGACTCGTTGGGATTGGTGGTTGATTGGAAATTGGAGGAGGTAACAAACCGATTGCGTGGAGATATGTACAACCAAATTAGAGAGGAAATGCGAGAGCAAAGCAACATGCTGCGCGATCAGATGTAACAGTTCATGCTTATGTTCTCAAGTCAAGCTTAGGCGAGGCTATCACCGGACATTCCCCCGAGAGGAAGATTGGATCCGATCTTGCCAGGAGTTGGTACGAGCCAAAGGGTGGTTGGCTCGTCGGAGGTGGAGGGTGATCCGACAATATTAGGGGATAATGGGATGGAGAGGAGACTGGAGATTCAAGTGAATTCCAATCCCTTTAATTTCCCCATTTCAAAATTGGAATTACTGGTGTTTTATGAGATGAAGTCTTGCCGGTGGTTATGCTGGTGCGAGAACTTGTTTGGGATACATCAGGTGGCTGAGGATCAGAAGATTAGCTTGGCGGTGGCCTATTTGAACAATGTAGGAGATGTGTGGTACCATGGTTGGTCATGGGTGAGGGGAGATTGTAATGGGAGGAGTTCGTCAAGGGGATATGTGAAAGATTCAGAGAAAGGAGGACCATGGATATCGTGAAAGAATTCAACAAGATGAAGCAACATGGATCAGTGCAAGAGTACCAACTCCAGTTTGAGGAGTTGAAGTCTCTAATGCTTAGCTGCAATCCCTACATGACCGAAGATTACTTCGTGTCAAGTTTTCTTATCGACCTAAATGAGGAGCTAAGGTCCGTAGTGAAGATGACTAGACCACAAATGGTACAAGAAGCAATGGAGAGTGCTCTGCTTCAGGAGATGAATGTGGAAGCATTGATGAAGGTACATAGGAGTCAGGCTAAGGGGCATGGATCCGTTCCAACCCCAATCGTGGGAAGGGGGCCAATAAGGGAGACATATAGAACGGGGCCAATACCGAAGTTGCCAGCATTGCCACCAGCAGCTAACGTAATGCAACAAGGAGGAAGGATGATGGAGTCGAAGAGGTCCCCTGGACTATGTTACAAATGCGGAGATAAGTACTACCTAGGGCATCGTTGTGGAAGACAATTGCTCCTGTTGGAAGAAGGAGAAGTGGAAGAAGATGCAGGGGAGGAAATCCTAGTTACTGGAGAAGAAGGTGAAAAGGAAGACAATGGCACTATTTCTCTCCATCCTATAAAAAGGGTGGCTGATAGCAAAATAATTAAGGTGGAAGGAAAGGTACTGGAGGGATCTCTCATGGTGCTAATCGATAGTGGGAGCACCCACAACTTCATTGGCGAGGGAGCAACAAGGAAGATGAAATGTGAGTTGTCTAGCACTCAACCACTAGCTGTTACAATGGCTAATGGAAGTCGAGTATTGAGTAAATTAGCATGTTTGGGGTTTTGTTGGACAATGCAAGGAGAAATGTTCAAGGTTGACCTTAGTTTACTAAAATTGGGAGGCTGCCAAATAGTTTTGGGGGTAGACTGGATGAGGAAGGTCAGTCCCATCAGTTTTGACTTTAACAAAATGGAGGTTACGTTGGCGAAGGGAGGAAGGAGAATTACTCTATAGGGAAATGTGGAGATAGAGGCTTGTAAGTTGATCAGAGGGAAGAGGCTACACAAGTTACTTAAGTGCAAGATATCCCAGGTGGCACAACACTTTACAATTGAGACCAATGATTATCAGGAAGAACAAGGAGATGTTTGATGGCCAATAGTCTCCTAGCTACCAACCCCTAGCAGGTACATGAATTGACTTCCCTTGATGCACTACTTCTGCATTTGGCTGTAAGGGTCTTTTAGGAGGTAAGCCCTTAGGTTCTGCAAACAAGTCCCTAAACTGAAAACTGAGATTGAAAGGTTGGTCAAGGAAATGTTAGACCAATCCTTAATTTGTCCTAGCAAAAGCCCTTTTGCATTTCCCGTCCTTATAGTTAAGAAAAAGGATGGAACTTGGCATTTCTGCATTGATTACCACCAACCTAACAACATCACCATTAAAAAAAAAAATTCCCTATTCCTATCATCGAAGACCTACTCGATGAACTAACCAATGCGTCAATGTTTTCTAAGCTTGACCTAAGGTTCGGATATCACCAAATCTAGATGAACCCCACTGATATTCCTAAGACTGCTTTTAAAACTCACTATGGGCATTTTGAATTCACTGTAATGCCCTTCGCTTAATCAATGCACCAGTAACTTTTCAAGCCTTAATGAATCATATCTTTGAGCCCTACTTTTGCAAATTCGTGTTGGTATTCTTTGATGATATCTTAATCTACAGCCCCTCCTTCACCCAACAGTTAGAACACCTAGAATTGCATTCCAATTCCTTAGACTCAATTGGTTGTGTATCAAAAAGTCCAAATGTGCCTTTACTCAAACGCAGGTGGAGTATTTGGGGTATGTGATGTCTAGTGCTGGAGTTAGCACCGATCCCAAGAAGATATCAGCTATGCTATCGTGGCCTAAACCAGACTATAATGTGGCTAAAGAGTTTTTGGATAATGTGGTGAAGTTAAAAGAGGTACCCAAGACTATAATCTCAGACAAGGATTAAGTGTTTACTGGCCTATTTTGGCAAGAATTGTTGAAATCATTGGGTTCTAAGCTTCACATGTCAACAGCATACCATCCTGAAACAAATGGTTAATTGGAGAGAGTCAACTAGTGTTTGGAGGCTTATCTCTTCTGCTTTATGCAGCCTAAATGATGGAACAAATGGCTATCTCTAGCGCAATGGTGGTATAATTCTAGCCACCACTGCTCCATTGGGATGATGCCATTTGAAGCCTAGTACGAGTACAAGCCCAATTTAGTATCGATGATTGGAAAGCCAACCTTAGTGGCAGCTGTGGATACGTATCTACAACACCGACAAAACATCTTACAAACTCTGAAGATTGAATTAGCCAAAGCACAGAACCGGACAAAACAACTGGCAGATAAAAAGATGAGTGAGAGGGAGTTTGAGGTAGGAGAAGAGGTATACCTCAAACTCAGCCAACCCCAACTTAAGTCCATATTGAAGCAACCGGTGACTAAGCTAAGTCCAAAATTCTATGGGCCCTACTCCATCACAACAAAGATTGGGCCAGTAGCTTATAGATTTCAACTACCGGAAGGAACCTAAGTTCACCTTGTGTTTCATGTGTCCTTGCTCAGAAAGGCTATCGAGAGTCCAACAACCAGCTAGCCCCTACCATTGCCTCTCAGAGAGTAGGAGCCAGCAGCCACCCCAGTGGCCGCCTTAGACAAGAGGGTGATTTTTCAACAAAGGGCCCCTATCACCCAAGTGCTAGTGCAATGATCTACACTACATCCAGACAACAGTACTTGGGAATACCTTCCATAATTCCTCCAGCAGTTTCCCAACGCAGCCAACCTTTTTACCATTCTTGAGGACAAGGATTAGCTTAAAGGGGGGGGGGGGGGGGGGGGGAGTTGTGTACCTAGAGGGAGATCTATTGTAATAAGTATGAGATAGGGGGAGCAAGTGTAATTACTAGAACTATAAGAATTTGAATTCGGTAATGGTGGCCGTTCTGTTTGGCGCCAATCTGTTGGGACCGAGTATATAAACTCGACCCAAATTCACTTGTAGGCATCGAATCATTTGAATTGATCCATTTTCAATTTCTCCCTCTAATTCTCTCCCCTCTCAATTCTTCTCTCCCTTGTCATGACCCCAAGGAATCCCTAGGGATATAATAGTCATACGAATTATAGATTTCTTATTTTGATTGTTTTGCTATTATAGTTGTTAGTATGCTGTTAGTATATCCAATTGTAAGCCTATAAATAGGCTTGAATAGTTAGAGAATGGAGGCTAATGAAGGATAATTGAATTCCATTTCCCCTCTCTCAATTTCCCTCCATTCTTTCTTTTTCTCTCTCTCTCTGCGTGTGTAAATCTTCTCCAACTCTTGCTATTTCTTCCTCTCTTTTAGTCTAATCTCCCTCCATTTCTTCCAAATTCCCTTCCTAAACCCTAGCCAAACCCTAGGGTCATAACATTTGGTATTAGAGCCACTGTTCCTCAGCAGCTTTCTTTGTTGATTAATCTCTGATGGGTCGGCATCTGCTATCCCACGGAGGTTGATTCTTGAAATTTGAAGGCTACTACGAAATTCGGTAGCAGTAGGCATTTCCGGAAGCGGCGATGATTCCAACAATCCTTGGCAGTAAGTTTGGGAAGAAGCAGCGATTTTCGACAATGCAAGCTTAAAGTGGACGGTGATTGGGTGGCAAATCCACTATGGATCTTGATTGGGGTTGGTTGTGAGCAGATAGCGACCAGTTGTAAGCCGGAGTTGAACTCGGATTTGGAAGGCGAAGCCAAGCAAAGCAATTTCAGCTCGGAATTGAAGACGACGTAGGTCAGGAGAGTTCCGACAGTGGTCAACGAATTTCGATTGATTTTTGGCAGCCACAAAAACCAATCGTATCCTTAGAAAGACTACAACAGAGCAGGATTGTGACAACTTAGCTGCAACAGATCCAATAGTCCTCGGCAGATCAGTAACGATCAGAATTGCAGGCAACGCAAGGCGAGTGACTCTCGGAACCGGTCTAGGTCACTGCATGTGATCGAGGTGGGAAGGAAGGCACGATCGAAAATAGTTCAGAAGTGAATTCCGCAAGTGGCGATTCTCAATTGCCTCGATTTCAATTGTGATTCTCAACTCAGATTTGGAAGTTGAACGAGAGGTGAGTTCTAGGAAAATTCTGACTTGATTCCTGCAGATTTTTATGGGTTGCAGCAGAATCGACCAACATAGAAGGCGGAATAGGTCTGGGCAAGCGTGGAACTGAGATTCTAGGAGTAAGGAAGGCTGTCGATTACGAATCAGTGGCCAGGAGCAAAACAAGGCTAGGCAATTCAGGCAATCTAGAAGCTAAAGACAAAGCAGGTGGTAGCCTTGTGGCTGGAAACTCAGCTGTGGAAATGGATAGCAGTGATTTGATTGTGATTCGGAAAGCTCTTTGTAGTGAGACTCAAAATTGTTGAAGGTGCAATCAATCAGTTGCATCTCGATTGCTACTTGGGAGTTAAGCGAATCAGGATAGGGCTGATTGAGGTAGATTTGTGAGGTTCTAGTGACGGAATTTTGGTGAAGTTGGAAGCTGTGGGTAGGCAAACTTGAAGGCCAAACAAATTCGATCCTCGATTGTTGAAGTGAGGTTGAGGCGAGGAGGAGGCTTTAGCCAGAAGTGGTGAGAAGGGAATCGATATTTTTTAGAAGCAGCTTGTGGTCTTTGGAAGCTATTACAGGGGCGAGCGATTGCCGATCGATAGCAATTTTGATCGTAATGGGCGATCAGGCCAAGGAGCAATTTCGACTGTTAGTTACACAACACTAGGTCCAGATCAAGAATTATATGAAGAAGTAAGACGCATTTGTAAATAGCAGGCGAAGCAGATTCTTAGAAGGCATATTCGTAGTAGTCGATTTTCGACTGCTGCATCGTAGCAGGTGATGATATTAATCGGGCAATGATTATTGCAATTCCAACGAATTCAAGAAGTTCAATGAAGAAGAATCAGACCCAAAGATTGGTCTAGCTAGTGATTCAGGCGATTATTGGAGGTTGTTCAACAACAGTTGAACTTTGAAGGTTGTTTCTAAACCAAATGATAATTGGAATTGAGGTAGCAAAAACAGCGTGTTGTTCATTAATGGTATCCTCCCTATGATCTATGGATTGCAAGAGATAGAGGAACTCCCAGCCTTGGGACCGAAAATTCAGGTAAGAGGAACATTTTCTCACATTCCCAATCATACACCAATGCCTAGGGAAGGGGAGGTCAGGTGGACTGACTTTGCTAAAGATCTGTGTGGCCAATTTGGGGAGAAGAACATGATTAATGTAATGGAGGAGTTTAACAAATTAAGGCAGGGGGGATCGGTGACAGATTATCAGGTTAGATTTGAGGAGCTCTAAGGTCTATAATGTGGAGCTTTTAGCTAGACCTGTCAGAGCATTATTTTGTATCAAGATTCATTAATGGTTTTCATGATGCTTTAAGGTTTAGTGTGAAAATGTTCTGCCCTACTACGGTGGAACAAGTAGTGGAGAAAGCGAGGCTGCAAGAATTGACGCTAGAAGCCATTTGTAGAAAGCATGGACTATCGCCGGAAAGTTATCGTAAGAGCAGCTCACAAGTTTGTAAAGGACCATATGTAGCTAAAGGAGTTTTAACGAAACAACCCGGATTGGAACAACTTTACAACGGCTCTTAAGGAAGCTGATACTGAAGCTGTTGAGGGGGCAATTGATGAGGACTTAGACCAAAGGCAAAAACTGGAGGCTGAAGGCAAGAATGGTTCTAAGGAAGCAGATTCTAAGAGAATGGCTTCCTTGCCTTTGGTTTTGGAAAAGACAGAGGGGTCATAGGTTAAGATAATTGTAGCCAAAGAAAATTCTCCCGCTGTTGTGAATAATTTTGATATTGGGCATAATGACAGCATTGCTGTCATGTTACTTGGTGTAGACAAGATTTGGAAGGTGAAGGAAGAGAAGGGTGCTGCCATTTGGTCCGAGAGTTTTAATATTGTGGAAGAGGAGGTTACTGCCATATGGTTTGGGAGATGTGACATTGGAGAAGAGAGCCTTGACGTATAGAGGTGTCAAAAGGGCCGGGCGGCCCGCGGGCCGCTCGGCCCAGCCCGTTACTGTTCAAACGGGCCGGGCTGGGCCAAAGAAATTGGGCCCACGGCCCGGCCTGTGGCCCTTATGGATCGGGCCCATGAGGCCCTTACTCATTTTTTTTTTAATTTTGTTATTCTTTAGTAATTATTGATATTGGATATTAAAAAATTTAATTTCACAATATATATAAATAATAACCATCAATTTATTTAAAATTTTTAAGTTAAATTTTTTATATATTTAAATTATAAATAAATATTCTCCTTTTTATATGTACATTATTTTTCATATCAATTCACAAGAAAAATTATAAGGCATATAGAATTTTGAAATATAAAATAATGAAATAATATTTAAAATTTAAGAATTAAGATAGAAAATATTTTTAAAAGAAAAAAATTAATTTTTATATATGTTTTATTTTGATATTTATATATATATATATATTATATGTATTATTTTTAAAAAAATTATTTTAAAAAAAGGGCCGGGCCCACTGGGCCGGGCCCGCTAGGCCCTGTGGGCTAAGGGCCCGGCCCGGCCCAGTTCGGCCCCTTTGTAGGGGGGCCGTGGGCCGGGCTGGGCCGGGCCCTATCCATGGCAAAAGGGCCCGGGCCCGTTTAAAAAGCCCGTGGGCCGACTCGGGCCGGCCCTTTTGACACCTATATTGACGTAGCAATCCTTGGAGTCTACATTTTATTTTCGCAAGAAAAACAAAAGCAACAGAACGTAAGAGAAGACGGGACCAAGCTTAGAAGGAGAAAGAGGCGAAGAATAAACCATATTGTTAAGCCTAGAATTGGCTGAAGAACAGGGTCAGTAGCTGCCAATTCTTGGAGACAAGAATTGTTTGAAGGAGAGGGAATTCCCACGACCCCAAGGAATCCCCAAGAATATTATAGTCATATGAATTATAGGTTTCTTATTTTGATTGTATTGTTGTTATAGCTGTTAGTATATCCAATTGTAAGCCTATAAATAAGCTTGAGTAGTTAGAGAATGGAGGCTAATGAAAGATAATTGAATTCCATTTTCCCTCTCTCAATTTTCCTCCATTCTCTCTCTCTCTCTCTCTCTGTGTAAATCTTCTCAAACTCTTGCTATTTCTTCCTCTCTTTCAGTCTAATCTCCTCCATTTCTTCCAAATTCCCTTCCTAAACCCTAGCCAAACCCTAGGGTCATAACATCCCTCTACTCTCTTATTCTCCCTCTCCCACCCTAAATTTCTGCCTAAACTTTCCTAGCAAAGGAGAAAACCTTGTTGGATCCAAGGGATACGACACTCCTCTTGGGACATTTTTGCTCAAACTATTGTCTTTTCTGCACCTAGCCTAGTTGTGGCTCTGATATCATGTAAAAATAGCAACAACTAGGCTTTGAAATTATAGGCAAAAGACGCCTTGCCTCTTCGGATTATCCTCTATTTATAACCTCAGAATTTACAGTTCAGGAATCTAAAAAAGGAAAGAATACATCTGGAAAGTATACACAATCAACATCCTAATTTCAACATATATACATTCACAATTATTTTAGATTGATTGCTTTGTTGTCTTCCTTGATTACTGCCATAGAATCAGCCATTTATAGCCTTGCACCACTATGGTCAACCTTTCCATAATAACCATATATTTAGAGCTGTAACAGCTGTTGCCTGCTCTCTTTACCCAAGATTCCAGCAATTTGAATCTCCAATTGTCAACCTATGAAGGTGCACATCTCTTGCTTTTGGGGATTTAGCCTTCTAAGATGTATCTTTTAGTGCATTCTTGTAAAGGTGATAGGTGAATCTTTTTTATCTCTCTTTAGATATTTGATCATTCCATGTTGTTTCTCTAAGTGCCAATCTGATTAGGTGGCCTGTTATGCATCCTTAATCTCTTTCTGAGGATTGAGATTCAATTCACCTACATATCATCAACTTGGCCAATGGAACTCTTTGCTCAAGTGCTCTGCTTGTCATCATGTTACCTCTGTGTTGAGTTCTCCAGAAGCATATTCTATTTCAAAAATTTAGGTTGAGGCAGGGCCTAGGTTTTTGCTTGTGACTTCTAGGGACCTGTTGGGGGCTAAAGCTATGGGCTTGTTCAATGTTTATAATAGTTTATCACTGCTTAATTCTTGAAATATTTTTAGTTGCTTTCCAACTTGTGGATTTGGGAACCATCCTTTAGCTTTGTATTGAAGTACATGCACAGTTTTTGTGTCAATATCAAAGTTAAATATAACATTGAATCTGATTACATACAGCTCTAAAGATTTTTCGACTTGGGAAAACTGTGGTATGACTTGACAAATTATATTTGCATTTTTTACTGTACTCTGTGTGAGAATCACTGCAAATTACATCTATCTATAGTTCCTTTTCTGAGTACAACATTAAAACCCAGAGTGTTTGTGGGTTGACACATCTTGATTCTAATTTTTGTTTCCTTTGATAGGAAAGATACATCTCCTCTTGTAGACGGCTGTAGTTGTTATACATGCCAGAACCACACAAAAGCATACATAAATCACCTGCTCAATGTTCATGAGATGTTGGCTCAAATTCTATTAGAAATGTAAGTATTCCCTTATGCTCTTTTATTGTGGCTATTATTTTCATGGTCATATGCTTCTCAATGTTCATGAGATGTTAAACTTTCAGCCATAACACCCACCATTATCTGGGGTTCTTTCGTGTGATCCGTGAAGCAATCAAGGAAGGGAGTTTTCAGCAATATCAACAGAAGTTCGTTGAAAGTAGGCGTGATCATATGTTTGCAGCTTCTCTTAGTTCATGAATTATATGTCTTATCAAGATTGCATCTGACAAAACCAATTGCTGTCTTGGTATTCCCCCTCCCAAAATCCGTTTATGTTTCTTTGCAATCTGATGCCGAGAAACCCACCATATAAATCATGAGCTCTTTTAGATATTAGGAGGCCCTTTCTTTAAGGATAGTAGAAAACAGCAGTCGTCATTTTACTCCTTAGGTTACTATTACAGGATCTGAGTTTGGTAAGGAATACGACTTGATGGAACTCAAATTGGAGAACACTGCAGGGAGGATGAGATTACAGATGTAATGTGGTATACATGAACCAAAGGCACAGGCTATGGGTGTGCAATGGGAATTCCTACCAAGATCTCATTTTTTTTTTTTTTTCAAATGTACCCAATGTGCTTAGCCGTCCTCAAATCCTATCCTTGTTAAGGAATGATTCAGATCTTCATCATTGGTTGCATTGCCATGGCAAAGCACTTTTTTTATGTATTAAGTTACTACTGAATGGCGTCATAATATTAATGCACAAATGGCTTTTGTTATGTGGAGAAGTTCGTATTTTGTTTGAATCTTTCAAGGAGATGATTTCCTAAACTTGAATTGCTTGATTCTTTTGTGATAACATTGCCTACTTTGGGAGTTATGTCCCAACCCATTGATTTGTGACACTATTGGATTCACCGTAATGTGACAAAAATGAGTTGTGGAAATTTTCTTCAAACTAGGATGCGCAGCAGCATAGAAGAGCAATCTCTCGACTATCGTAAAGCAATGGTTTAAAGAACCGAGGACCCTAATGAGGTGGCTGCCTATGCCTAATTCACATTCGCAGGAAAGATCAAATTGAAAGACAACATTGGAACAAGCAAGGAGAAAAAAGATTCCTGAAGAGTCGCCTCTTGGCTCCCCAGCAACCACAATAATTGAGCCTCACATGGCATAAAATTGGAGAGGGCAGTTGGGGCGGTCGGTGGACGTGAATTGCAATTGGAATTGGGGAAGGGGAGAAATTTTATAAAAGGAAGCAGATGGCTTTCTACTTTTAACACGCATCCTTTTCTTCTTCCTTTGTAAATTTCTACTACTATTATAAATTATACGTGTCACGTGTATAATTTTGAAATATAAGTGCTAGTAATATGAAGAACCTCTGTGTGTAACATAAAATAAAAAAAGAAATTAGAACTATATCGAATTGCATATTGGATGTGATCAGACTAAGGCCACTTTAATTTGAGGTGAAATCGATCTCAGTATAGAAATAATTTCTATACTCTATCCTTACATCAGACAATAGATACATATTTATTTATAATAATGTGTTAAATATATGTATTGTTTAAATATTCAAGTTTGTGTATAACGTGTATGTTTTATTCCGTTATATGATCCGCTGGAATCTGCATCTTTTTCTCTTTATTTGTTCCACTGTCGTCTTTCAATTCAATTTATTTTTGTCCATACCGCTATATACGTGATTTTCAAGAGTGGTATTCAAATTGAATTGAAAGACGACAGTGGAACAAGCAAAGAGAAAAAGACGCAGATTCCAACGGATCAAAATGATAGCAAGGCTTGCAGAAACTTGGGAAATATCAAAACGAAACACAAATGCCAAAATGATACTGTGAACATCAAGATTGTACGATAATGAATGCCACAGTAATCATGCATGGTGGTAAAAGCAGACAAGAAACATGGCCTCCTTTGCAAGTTCTGTTTTGTACATCAATTGCACACCAATACCATCATATTCTGTACAAGAAAGAATACGCATTCGTCATTACAAGAAGATGAGAAGGCAGGCCGGGCAGAAAGATAACACCAGTCACGGGTCACTACCATATATCTGGTTTCCTTAGCATCCGATGATAACACCACCTACGGGGAGACATAAGTTTGCATGGTACCCTGTGCTATTTGTCTTTATTCGGGGCACTCCTCCAGTTGGCATCTTTGGCGCCCCTTCAACAGCCTGACCATTATCTGGGCGGATGTTGCAACTAAGCAGTAACAGTAGAATATGTCTGAAATAAATAAGATAAAATCTTCTTGTAGTCACCCATTTGAGTGCCGGTGTTGGGGTCAATGATGTACGGAACCTGGAACATAAAGGTTGTAAGTGATTGATTTTTTCAATTGAAAAGTATAAAAGTTGAGGACTTATTCTTAAGCTAGTGACCCATTGACAACAAAGCCCCCTCTGCAATAAGGGATGCCAAATGCAGGGAACAGTTATTTGGATGGATAATTTCCTCCACAGATCTCTTGTCTCAATTCTGTCATATATCGTCTATTCAGTCTCACTTATATGTGTTATATATATATATGTGTGTGTGTGTACATATATGTTTAGATCACAGTTCGGCCACAGAATTTACACATTAGACAGTTTGATTAGTTCAGTTCAGTTCAGTTTAGTCATTTTCTCTTGGTAGGCCCAGTGTTTGCACTTGTGGACATTGGTTATTTTCTTGTTGCGACATTTTTAACAGTTTGATATGGCTTATTTACAGGCACGGTTGTACAGACATTGATTCAATTTATTATTATAGAACCAATACTGCTATTGTCAGTTTATTGGCTATTATTTGTTATGGATAGAGGCTTGTTTAACCCTAATGGGCCTATAGTTCATTAAGGGTTAGGCATTAGTCACAGACCCCCTTTTGGGTCATGACATGTTAGATTCAAGGTGTTTGCTTCACATTGCTAGCTTGACTTCCCCATCAAGACATTCTTGCCAGGCATACATCACATTACAAAAGCAACCTTAGGTCCATCAGAAAGCTTATAGTTAGCTCTTCCTAGCTATATTTTTTATTTACTTTCTTTTTCTTTTTATATTTTTGGAAAGAGGATGAGTTTTGGTAGCAACAATAAGGTTACTCCTTTGTGATAGAAGGTCATGGGCACAAGGCATGCAAACAATCTCTCTGCAAAAAAAAAGGGAAAAGCTATGTACAAAAATAATTCTCCCTCAACCCTCATAAAGCAAGGAGCCCATGCACTGGGGGCGCTCCTTTTTTATTTAATTATTTGAAAATAAACCAAAGACACAATGTTTAGCAAGAAATGGATGTCAAAATGAGGCTAACTACTCAACAAAAAACAAAGAAGAAGAAGAAGAAAGAAAGAAAGAGGCTAACCTCTTTTGATCCAGATACCTCAAGTAGTAAAGTCATTCGCTGAGATCTCTCTCCCACACTTTGAAGGATGTAAGGAAGCTCTAGTTCACATAATGCTTCACGCACAATTCGAGCATACTACAGAGTGAAGTGAGTGAGAGAGAAACCATTTTAGATATAACAGAAAGCTGCATTCTTTTGGGTGCAAAATAGTCAGACTGGAAGTATCCTTAATCTTCTACTTCCATTCCATGGCGCACAAGTTCTAATATTTTCTTCAATCAAATATTATGCTTTCCTTTTAGGCACATGAAATTTCTGGAAAACTCAAGTCAACAAAGCCTCAATCCAATTATTTGAAATTATTATGGTGAAATTTTTATTTCCATTTCTAAAGTAAAAGCTGTAATTTTAGATAACCATATGCCAAAAATGCCTGCCTTTAACCAATCATGTTTAGGTATTCCACATCCCATACCAAATTCCTTAACCTCTATTTCAAACTGCACCATTATAAGATTTTTTTTGATTGAAAGACATGCATTTTTTTCTTTTATCAGATTTGATTCAACCATGGTTTGATCAATTGATAACTCCACTCAAGAAATCGTTATCCCAACAATTTGAAGTAGTTAAAGATGTGGAATTAAGTAATGCAAATATGTGGTATTAATACAAACACATGCAAAGACCACCCTAATAAGTTGGCCCTTAGCAGTTGTCAATATAATTCTATGCACCAACTGTAAGCTAGTGCTATATAACAAGCAACCCTGTAGTTCATAGGCTGTGAATACACTACTGGTATGTGTATACAGATTGTCTCGAAAAAGCAGCTGGACAAAGGAAGCTGCCTATAGATGGAGCCTCTGATGAAGTCTCGTGTGTGTGATGGTTTCAAGCCATTTCCGGGACTGTGCTAAGTGGATATTCTGTTTTTGGTGTTGTTCAGTTCTTGCTTTGTGCGAACTTAGCTCTTACTTTTCTGCAAGTATTGTCACTGTTCTCTCCTTGTTGGTGATTTGTTCATTGGAAGTACCCAAAGGTGTCTGGAAAGAAGCTTGATTTACATTATTGGGCCCCTTTCCTAATGGCTTAAGTTTTGGGATAAGCAACTTGATATGGCATTAGAGCTAGGTTCCAGTTGGTCCAATACTCTTCTGTCTTCATTTCCCATTATTCATATTTCTTGTGACTCAAATTCTGTGAATGTTTATGTTAGAGGATACTGAGATACATATTCCCGAGATCCATATTCCTTTTCTAGGAGATCCTATCTCTATCTTGACTGCATGTATATTACAGGTTGTATTCTAGGCTGTATGTGTTTCCTAATTACGGTAGACTATGATTAGGCAATTGACTAATTTAGAGATTAGTTTTTGTTCTTCTTTTCATTGACCAACTGTATATAATTGGGTAATTCTACCCTAAGAGAATACAGATTGGATTACTGGTTTACTCTTAACATGGTATTAGAGCCCTAGGTTCATATTCCTGGAATTGGGCACTGCCTTCAGTCTTTCCTTTTTGGTTGTAACAAGTGTTGACATTTGGTCCACTTTAGCAACACCCTAAAACCATAGAACCATGACAGACACAATTGAATCCAGTAGTACAACAAAGGCACCTTTCGCTGGAAGCAATGGCACAACTTCGGGTGGGGAGGACATTTAGGCAGCATATAGACTGAATGGAAAGAACTATTTGAAGTGGTCTCAATTAATCTGCACGTTTCTGAAAGACAAAGGGAAGCTGAGTCATCTACTTGGAATCGGGCCTAAGAAGGATGATCCTACATATAGAACCTGGGATGAGAAAGATTCGTTGGTCATGTCTTGGCTGTGGAACTCCATGCTGCCAGAAATCAGTGATAGTTATGTTCCTAAGCACTGCCAAGGAGATTTGGGATGCAGTTAAACTCATGCACTCCAAAGTCCATAATGCTGCTTAGATTTATGAGATCAAGGCAAAAGTGACGACTACCAAGCAAGGATCTCGGTCAATCACCGAATGTGCCAACCTCTTGCAAACATTGTGGCAAGAGTTGGACCATTATCAATGCATTTAGATGAAGTGCAGTGATGATGCAGCTATAAAAAAATGGTTTGTTGAGAAAGAAAGAATTTATGATTTTCTTGGAATGGAAAACCTGACTTCTTCTCTAAATGAGACATTGCAATTGTGTGCTGAGGAAGAACAAAGTTTAGTGATGCTTGAGATTTCTTCTACAAACAGTTCAGTTCTTGTAACTATGAAGAATCCTGGTTTGGACAAGCAACCTAGAGAGGATAAGAAGCCATCCGATTCATAAAAAATGAACAACAAGGACTCCTTATGGAGCAACTATTACAGGAAGCCTTGTCATACCATAGAGAAGTGTTGGAAGCTTCATGGTAAGCCTCCTAAGAATGGACAACTGAGAAGGCAAGGGCAAGTTTATGTGGCTATTATCCATCAACCTGATGAAGGAAAACTCCAAGAACAGGCAAGTCTAGTGGAGCTCAATTGGGAGGAGATTTAAAAACTAAGAAGTCTATTGGGGTCATTGGAGAAGAAAGATAAACTAGAGAGAGAGGTGGGCTTTACTCTCTTAAAGATCTTGGCGGGCATGTTAATAAAGGGAGAGTTTCCCTTCATAGTTAAGTCCTCCAAGTCCAATAAAGATAAGCTTTGGCTTCATCATTTTTGTCTTGGTCATCCCTCTTTTAGGGTTCTTAAATTAATGTTTCCTTTATTGTTTAAAGGATTAGATGTTGAGGATTTCCATTGTGATGTGTGTGAACTTGCAAAACATAAGAGAGTTTCATTCCCTATCACTAATAAAAGTTCTCTTCCATTTACAATCATTCACAACAATATATGGAGCTCGATGGTTTGTCTCCTTTATTGATAATTGCACTTGTGTAATTTGGTTATACCTTTTGAAAACCAAATTTGAGGTGCACCATTTTTCCAATCTTCTACAATATTGTCAAAACTCAATTTGGTGTTGAAATAAAAAGATTTCGTTCTGATAACGCAAAAGACTATTTCAATTAGTCTTTGTCATTCTTCTTTCACGACAAGGGCATAATTCATGAGTCTTCTTGTGTCCATACTTCCTAGCAAAATGGGGTGGCTGAAAGAAAGAATGGTCACCTTCTAGCTATTACAAGAGCTCTCCTATTTCAAAAAAATGTCCCAAAACAATACTAGGGAGAAGTAGTTTTGACAGCCACTCACCTTATCAACAAGCTACCCTCAAGGAGTCTTGATTCCCATAGTCCAATCCAACTCCTCACCTGATTTCAATGCCTCTAATGGTCTTACCCCCAAAGTTTTTGGTTGCCTATCTTTTGTCCATATACACACTCAACATAGGGGAAAACTTGATCCACGTGCTCTCAAATGTATCTTTGTTGGGTATTCTTCCTCTCATAAGTGTTATCATCCACCTACTAAGAGGTTTCTCGTCTCAATTGATGTCACCTTTGTGGAAAATAATTCATAATTTGATTGTCTTTATCTTCAGGGGGAAACTTCTTTCTTGGAAGACAAGGACAAAGATTTATTTCTCCTTGAATTCCCTTATTCGAATCCTTCGGTTTCTATTCCATCATCTGAGTTCAAGGACTCACAGGACATGATATAGGGGGAGCATCCACCGACCTCATCTTGTCCACTACAGGTGTATTCAAGAAGGAAAGAACCAGCCCCTCAACCTATGCAGGCTCCATAATCTTAATCGGGTCCTACTCCTAATATTACCATAGTAACTACTATTTCCACTCCTGGAACTAAACTTGTCACTGAACTTGTAACTGACCTTGATCCAAATGACCTTTACCTTCCTATTGCCATTAGAAAAGGAATAAGAACTTGTACCAATCACCTTCTACACTTGTTCATGTCCTATACAAACTTGTCTCCTAAACACAGAGCTTTGCTCACTAGCCTAAGCACAATCCCCATACCTAAGACCTTTTTCGAAGTAATAGGCAATGAGAACTAGAGGGATGCCATGGAGGTAGAGATGGCAACATTGGAAAAAAATCAAACATGGGAGTTGGCAAAATTACCGAAGGGGAAGAACTTAGTGGGATGTAAATGGGTGTTCATAGTGAAGTATAGATCAGATAGGTAATTAGAAAGGTACAAGGCAAGATTAGTTGCTAAGGGATATACACAAACATATGTGATGGATTATCTTGAGACATTTGCTCCAATAGCTAAAATGAACACTGTAAGAGTGCTATTATCTTTGGCTACCAACCTAGGCTAGAAATTGCAATAGTTTGATGTCAAGAATGCATTCTCACATGGCGACCTTGAGGAGGAGATCTATATTGAAGTACCACTAGAGTTTAGATCAAAGATAAGGGAAGATGTAGTGTGCAGATTGAAAATGACCCTATATGGACTGAAGCAATTATCGAGAGCATGGTTTGGACGATTCAGCAAAGTCATGGTTGGTATGGGGTACAAATAGAGCCAGGGTGATCACACTTTGTTTGTACATCACTCGGCCTCAGGGGGAGTGACTGCATTGCTTGTAGATGTGTATGATATTATAGTAACTGGTGATGATATGGAAGGAATGGAAACCTAAAGAAGCTGCTTGGCCAAAGAATTTGAGATTAAGGAGCTAGGCAAATTGAAATATTTTTTGGGTATTGAGATTGCTCACTCTAAGCAGGGAATCTTTATATCCCAATAGAAATAGATCCTATACTTGTTGATTGAAATTGGTAAGTTGGGAAGTAAAGTTGTTGATACACCCATAGAGCCTAATCACCGACTAGGAGATGTCCCAGAAGATGGTGTAGTGGATAAAGGTTCCTACCAAAGGCTAGTAGGAAGACTTATTTACCTATCACATGCATGACTAGACATTGCTTATGCTATGAGTGTAGCCAGCCAGTTCATGCATAATCCTAAAGAAACACATCTCAAAGCAATGTACAAGATTCTACATTATTTAAAGGGGACACCGAGTAAAGGCATATTGTTTAAGAAAGGGGGAGTGCTATATCTTGAGGCCTATATTGATGCTGGCTATGCAGGGTTGGTTGTTGATAGAAGATCAATATCGGGGTATTGCACATTTCTAGGAGATAATCTTGTGACTTTGAGAAGTAAGAAATAGAGTGTTGTAGCCCAATCAAGCGCTAAAGCAGAGTTCAGATCAATAGCCATGGGAATATGTGAATTACTATGGATCAAGATAATCTTGGAATACCAAAAAATCAAGTGGAAAGAACCTATGAGACTTTACTGTGATAATAAGTTAACTATCAATATTGCTCAAAATTCGGTATAGCATGATCGGACAAAGCATGTTAAAGTGGATAGACACTTCATAAAGGAAAAACTAGATAGCAGATTGATTTGCACCCCATGGCAATTGCCTAATTTAGAGATTAGTTTATGTTCTTCTCTTCATTGACCAACTGCATATAATTGGGTAATTCTACCCTAAGAGAATACAGATTGGATTATTGGTTTACTCTTGACAGTTTATGCAAGTTGGTGTAGTCCCCCCACATACAACCACGTGGTTTTAATCAGGGGGGTACAAGAAAATTTAATATAAACTGTTGGGTTCCTTTCTTAATAGCTTATATATATTTTTAGGACAAGTGGCAAACTAACAAAATTCCAAAGTAATATTCAGCAATGATCCAAAGCAGCTAAGGTTTCTCTTTCTGGTTATGAGAAACATTGCCATCTCATGGAGAAAGATCAAACAGAGATTGATACTTGAGTTAGGAAGATGCATATGTTTTTAGTCTACTATAGAATTCCATAGACCCACATTTTTTAATATATGCAATCACCCAGACAACGTAAGGAGATTAGGGAGTCTGTTTGGTTATTATTTCTAGTGATTTGACTTGTATGTATGGCACCTAGAGATTATGTAAGGAAATTTATCATACATGGATAGATGCACCTACCTATATGTAAGGAAAATTTAAGTGCATTTAGATATTATTTACTAGTGACTTGTATGTGTAATTTCATCTTTTCCCAAAACATTTTAGGTTCTGTATGCTGCTTATATGGAGCTAACATTAGTTGATACACATCCTATTCGTTCAGCACTGGCCAATCAGTCTGTTCAAAGTACAGTATGGCTGTAGTTTCTATGGTGGTATTGCTGACTAAAACAGTTATGGTTGTGAAGGCACACTTGGCCTGACAACCCTCGAGACATATCCATTGTGGTTTAGGCAACATATTGGAGATCAATGTTGGGATCCAATTCACTAGTTCCACTTCCAAACCTTAAGTTCTCATTTTTTACTCAAATCAAATGCAAGAGATATCTAGTTTATTTTCTAATATTTCAATATTCCAAATTTCTTCTGTAATGTTACCATAACAAATGGCTGGACTACCACTACTAGTGGTGTTTGGATTATGCATTCAGGTTCCTCTATTTCATTGCCTTAAGCTTTTGTCAGGTCTTCAAGTCTGACAAGGTCAATTATCTGCTAATTGAGAGAATTAGGGCAGAACTTAGAGAGAAATGTGAGAAGGATTCACAGAAGTAGGTGAGAGAGAGAGAGAACAAGATTGAGAGAGAGAGAAATTGAGAGAAAGAAACAGAGAATTCTTTGGAAAAATGCTTCAATGATCTTTCATTCAGCTGGATTAGGTTTTTATACTAATCCAGGCAGTTTAGTTCGACGCCGATAAGGCTGCCAATACAAAGTACAACTTTGAACAGCTTGTTACAGTACAACTGCTTAACTACCAACCCAAAAATACCAAGAAACCCTTATACAAACATTAGGTTCCTGACAGCTTTATATATGCTTTCACATCCCCTCATCTTACATGTTCTAGTAAGCTTGCTGAATATTTTGATTCCTCAATGAAATTTCTTTCCTGATTATGTTATTTAAGATTTTGAAGTCAAGAGAATACTAAAGGAGGACATGAACACGAAGGTGTGTACTACTTTGATACAGTGTTGTCCCTTGTAGCCTGATATGTTGAGGCATCTATGTTAGATATTCATTATTGTTTGGATAAGTTGAAGTTCGTAGTTCCCTGTCTGCATCAGTTTTGTCATTCGGATTGTCTCATGTCAATTGAAAAGATCAGTGTGTAATTTTTGCTTCCTAAGACAATGACAAGGTACAGGTCCTTAATTGTTAGTTCTTTTGAAATCAAGCTTCCAAGTTGTGCGACCTCAAAGTTAAGATTTCAATGTTTTGTTACCTCTATTGATGATTCCTCAATGTTTTGTTACCCATTACTTTCAGATGTCTTCAATCTCTGAAACCAGCAACCCTAGCCACTCCTCAGTTGATCCTAACACCAGCATGCTGACTGGAGTCACTAACAACCCTTCAGCGAGCAACTTCCAGAATCTTAACCCGTCATATCGGTTAGATCGGAGAAACTACCTACAACGGTCTCAAGTGGTAAGGACATTCTTTAAGGGTAAAGGGAAGCTGAGTCATCTTGATGGGATGGGACTATCAAAAGAGGACCTGAGATTTGCAGCATGGGACAAGGAGGATTTGAAAATTATGTCATGGTTATGGAACTCTATGCAGCCTGAAATTAGCTGCAACTGCATGTTTTTATCCATTGCCCAGTAGGGTATGGGAAACTGTTCAGAAGACATACTAAAAAATACAGGATGTAGCCCTAATGTTTGAAATCAAAACCAGAATCGCATCCACGAAACAGACAAGTTTTTCTATGACTAACTATTACAATACTCTGAATGGCTTGTGGTTAGAACTTGATCACTATTAGAATCTGAAGATGAAAGACAGCAAGGATGCCCAAATCCTAAAGGAGTTCATTGAACGAGATTGAGTGTTTGAGTTCTTAGCAGGTCTAAATCTTGAATTTGATCCTGTTCAAGTTCAAATCCTTGGAAGAGGAAAGTTGCCACAATTGGGGGGAAGTCTTCTCTATCATTTGGGTCAAGGAAAGTAGGTGCTTGGTTATGCTTGAATCTCAACAAACTAAAGGGTCTGTCATGGTATCAAGGAAGCCTAATGGAGGAAGGACTACCATGGGGAGTCAGACTGACAGCCTTAAGCCCTCCAATAAGGATGGTCTTTGGTGCACATTTTTGTAAGAAGCCACCACACACAAGAAAAAATTGTTTTCAAGCTTTATGGAAAGGCTCAGGTTCTAAGTTGGACTGGTGGATTCAAGGGACAAGCACAACAGTCAGCAAACATTGCCAAAATGACAAATTAGTCCCAAGATGCTTCTGCTAGCAGTGATGAACTTGGTGGACTTAGTAAGGAGGAGTTTGAAAAATTGAGAGGTTTCATCCAATCTCTTTCTGGCTCTAGTTCTGCATGCTCTCTAGTTGCCTTTGGTAAGTGTCTCTCTGCTTGTTCCTTTAATGCTTATGCTAGCCCACATCCTTCTTCATGGATTCATGACTTAGGTGCAACTGATAACATGACACCGTATCCCATTTTTTTTGCAACCTACAAATCCCTTCTGGGCCACAGAGGGATTGCTGTTGCAAATGGCTGTCATATTCCTATTGCTGGTCAAGGCAACAACAATCTCATTCCCTGAGGACAATTGAATCTAACCTGTGCTCTGTATTTGCGAAGCCAGTGAAAAATTGCACAGAAACCTAAAAAAGGGGTTAAGTCATTCATTTTTGGCATGAGGTCAATAAGTATTTGTCTCTGGTTCCCTGAGGACCCATTATCCATGTCTATGGTTGTTGAGTAGATGATTTCTGTTTCATGTCTCCTCTCAACCCATCTCCTTTTCTAACAACAAAATTTTCAATCTGGAAAAGCAGTATAAAATAATTGGAAAGAGAAGAAAAGAAAGGAAACCTAAATGATTTGCACAGATACACAATGCATATTTATTGTCTTACTGGATTATTTTCATAAGAGAAAAGTTCCAATTTCTTGGATGGCAGTTCCCTGCTAGCCTTTTCCCATAATGTCATTCCTCTTCCTGCTCGAAAAATTGTGGGCATCCATCCAGTGAATAGCGTGCTGTGTGATGAAAGGAGGACCAATTAGAGAAAAATTAATCTAAAAGAGGGCAGCAAAGCCTTAAGAAGAAGAAGAAGAAGAAGAAGAAGAAAACAAATAAAGATAAAAACACGTCATCAAAAGCAAGGGCATTAATACTATAATGTAATTTTTCCCCAGTAGCACCAGCAGCTCAAAAATAAATTTTTAACTATAACTCAGAATTGAAGATAAAAAGAAAAATTCCACTTTGATTGTTCAACTCAGTTATTTCTCCAAATTTCATAGTGGTTAACCTCTAGAATGGGATTTTTCTAACCAAGTCCCATCAGAAAGGTTTTGGGTTTGCATGGACCAAAGAGATATATTTGCACCTGTAGTACTTACGATGTATAATGAATAGGAAAGAAGCTAGTAAAGAATACATGTAAGGACATTTGTTAAGAGCAAGAAAAGAAAGAAAAGCAACATTGTCGAACCATCATTCCAACTTAAATAGTGACTAGGGAAACAACTATATTCCTAATGCAACATCAACTTTTTAGCCAAAGCAACTGGCAAATTGACTGGTGTAATTGCACAAACAAATGTATTTTAACAAACAGAAAATGGAAAATATATAAAAGAAGCCTCTTATATTCTGTCACAATATGGCTCCTCCATCCTCTTCCAAGAATAATAGAAAAGTAAATTTTGAATTGGACAAGGTCAACTTTCCAAATTTATACAATAAAAAACAAGATGGAATTCATAGTACTCAGTAGCAAGATTATGTTCTTCATGATCATTCACTTTATAACAATAATTACAAAGACAAATCACTGCCCAAACTTTTTCCATGGTAATTTAGAAATTTTCATGGTAGGATACCTTTCTAGAAGACCAGTTGAAGGATTTCTTCCTTTGCCATATTGCTTAAATAGGTATTTTACGATCTCACCTAGAGAGAAACAAGAATGGCATAACTCTCAGAGTTAAAAACTGGTCAAGAAGCATTCAAAATAATATACCATGAACACAAGTGGAACTGAGGGTGCAAAAGGAAGTTTGGATACTGAAAAAGAAGTGAGAAAAAGGATAAACAGCCTTGTGCAATTGTGACTGTTAAACTGGATCATCCAACTAAACCTGTAACTACAGATCTTCAAAACTCAAAACTCAACCTGTATGCAAGTGTATGAACAGATATAGGGTACAAAAATACTTCAAGGAAATTAAGAACCAAGAAAAAGAATTATCATGTTCATCATTTTCTGGTCAATTTACTCTATATACAACTACATCCTCTATGAAACTTCTATTCTATTTGTTAAATGTATACAAAGAAACTGTTTCTATTATACTCAAGAGTACAACATAAGCATATATATACATACATTTACTTAAAGATAAATACACTAATACCTCCTTACTTATCTTATTTAATACTTCCCCTCAAGCTGGAGCATATATATTGAGCATGCCCAGTTTGGTACAAATATAATTCACACGAGACCCTCTAAATGACTTGGTGAGTAAATCAGTTAGTTGATCATTAGAACCCACATATGTTGTAACTACATCCCCAGAGAGCACATTTTCTCTAACAAAATGGAAATAACAAGTCTCTCTAGTGTGACCAAGGCAATTACAATAGGAGCACTGGGGCCGTGGAGGACCACCACCCCGACGACCACCACGACCAGTCAAGGGTCATAACTAGGGCGGAGTGATCTCCAGGAACGGACATGCCACGATCAACAGTAATAGAGGAGGCTCTAAGTAGTCTGGCAAATACCTCTGTCAGAAGAGGAAGAGAGGCACTGCTGAGGATCTGTGTCTTAATTGAGTCAAGCTCTGGTCAAATTCCATGAAAACAGAGGATAGTAAACATTTGATCGCGTTGTTGCTGTTGTTTCTTGATATCGGTATCAAAGGGCATCAACTCGTTAAAGTCGGTAATAGAAGCTTGAAGCTTACCCAAATATGTGGTCATATCCAAATCAGTCTGTCGTAAATTGAACAAAGCACCAATCACATCATAAATACGAGTGATGTCACTAGTATACAACTCACGAGCCCGAGTCCATAGGGCACTACACTCCCAAAGAGGTCGAAATATCGGCATTAAGGTCGGCTCAATGGTCTGCCACAATAAACTCAATAACTGGGCATCCACTCTCCGCCAAAGAGATTGATCCCCCTCAGAAACAGTTGAAATAGTCTTTGATAAATGATCCTCAAGGCCATGACCAAGAAACCAAATTTCAACTGCACATGACCAAGAGGGATAATTATGTCCGCTCAATTTCTCTGTTGTAATAACCGGTGTGCTCGAAAAATGGGGAATGGTCACTGGTGTGGACATGGTGGAGTGACTTGTGGATGACGAGTGAGCTGGAGATGAATCCATGATGCAGAAAGAACAGCAGATCTGGAGCAGATTTGATTACACAACCAAAGAGAGGGAAGACAGATCTAGAGCAATGGCAGATCTGGAGCAGATTGGGTTACACGACCAAGGAGAAGAAAGAACAGATCTGGAGCAATACCAGATCTGGAGCACAAAAGCTGAAGCTGTCACCGGAGTTCACCTGAGGATGGCCGGATCTGGACAGGCGCGGCAAAGGCGACGGAGAGATGACCGGGACAGAGGCGGCGACAGTGAGGACGATCTCGGGTGCGAGCACGGGCGTGGCGACGGCAAGGACGCAGGAGCGGCAATGGCGATGGCACAGGCGTAGCGACGGAGAAGGCGAGATCTGGGCGCGGCCGGACCGAATCTGGAGAAGAGGAGCCGCGATCTGGAGAAGAAGAAGCCCTAAACCCTAAACCAGCGGCCGACGAAGAGACCAGCGGTGATGACGACAGCAGGCGAAGCGACCGGCAGTGATGGCGTCGGCTGACGATGGCGGCGGCTAGGGTTAGGTTAGGATTTGGGCTCTGATACCATGTTAAACGTATACAAAGAAACTATTTGTATTATACTCAAGAGTACAACATAAGCATATATATACATACATTTACTTAAAGATAAATACACTAATACCCCCTTACTTATCTTATTTAACACTATTGTTTGTTATTGTACACCATTAGCCTCTTGTTGAGCTGATATTCAACCATCTTTCTTTTTTTCCCTTCTCTCCCCAAGTTTGTGAAAATGAGGCAAAAGGGAAAAAAAAGTTATGCCCTGCACTCCTTGACTTTTTACATTGCTATATGATGTACAGAGTATCAAGTGCAGGAACATAATCTAACATTTCCAAATATTATGTCTTCAGATGATAAAAATTGAACATGTCAATGTGCATATTATTGATAGAGGTACACAATCTCCAAAGAAGATCTGCTTATTTATGCACTAGCATGAAGACATAGAAAATAAGATTAGAGGAATATGGCAAAGTAAACAAGATATGCTTATTCTGGACCAACATGAAGTCATACTGAACCTTTCTACACTTTTGGAAACTTAGGCCAATTGAAAAGGTGATTGTTTAAACAAGAGTATAGAGTTTAAGGTGATAAAATTCAAATTTCAAATCCTTCATAACATTTTGTGTCATATTGCACTCTAGTACAGTTGTTAAGTGAAAGGGAGGGCGAAGGTTTTTCCCTCCATCCTCACCAGAAAATATGTAGGTGACATGAATTCAAATTATGAATCCAATAGCAAACAATAGTGCCAACCTCTTTATATCCTTCTATGATAACTAACAGAATGTTGAAAGAAAGAAGAAGAACACGAGTGGGGAGAAAGAGGCAGAGAAGAAGAGTCTTATTACAATAGGGTGTAGAAATTTATTTTTTAAAGGTTAATACTGGGGGATTGAAGACATTGAAACCTTTCTTTGGAACTTCAAAGTAGAATGAGGGAATCTACCTTTACATTCCCATTCCTGGTTTGATTTTCCCCCCCTCTTTCTGATAACATGGTTTCATGGTTAGCCTCCTGCTGCTAAAGGCTCCTGGTTCATCTGTCCGCTTTATCAGCTTTCATTACTACTGCCATTAATTAACTAGTGGTCTTGGCTTGAACTACAACACAACAATGAATCCCCTTCACCATCAACCCCCACCCCCCCAGGGCTCCTAGGAAAAAGAAGCCTGGAATGAAAGGAAAACCTCAAATCCAATGCAATGGATGAAATGAAAAGAATCATGGTATTTTACCAAGCCATTGTTTACAGTGACTCCACATATTGAGATCTCTGTCAGTGACGCGAAAACGAAGAACATGATATGATCATATATATAGAAACATGGATGCTAGAAAACAGTAAAATATACATTCATGGATAATGGAACAACTTACTGCTTTCATACATTGACATTCCAGTATTTGGATCAAAAAGGAAAGGAAACCTGCATGAGAACTTCTATTTAAAATGACAAAGATAACATGGATATAACAATGATTATAAGATATTATTTGTCAAATATATGCCAATGTCAATTAAAATTCATTTTGAAATTAAGCTCTGTGATCATTATGCTTGAAATAAGTTCCATTTGGGCATCACTCTTTAAGGACATTTGAACTGAATCTACATGGGATGTCATGGTACTGTTTCCAGAGTCCAGAACAAGTTTCTTCTTTTAACCAATTACTCAGGAAGTTATCCAAATTCAGAATAGAAGGGAAAATAGAGTTGATGACATAAATTCCATGAAGAAGTTACATACTGCTCTTTGCCACCAAGTCTTCTAACCATTTCCCTGTGTTTTATAGAACCTTTTGGGCAAGGATAGATCTGCATGTATATAATATTTATGCTGATTAACATATATATACAGATAACATCAGACCAAAAAACAAATAATTTTGAAGAAATTCAGATCTGGAGCAGCATAATTTCTAAAAGTGGTTGCCAAAAAAATCCATTAAAATAAACCGCAAGAAGTTAAAGACAGAGAATCCCTATATATTATTGCCATTTCTCTCTTTTATTCATCCTTTCTTGCCTTGATTTTCTTTGTTTCCATTCATTATACAATGCCCAAGAACTAATTAGATGTACATGAAAAATTATGTACATCAAAATTTTCTGATACTGCAAGAGAGTCTCATGTAAACCATTATGCTCTTAAGCAAGAAGTTAATGCCATTCCATAAATTAGGCTGAAAAATGGATATATGGCACTTGAGTTTGTTTAGAAGCTCACTTGAGATCATTCAAAAGATGTGTAAAGTAAAATTCTATCTGCAAGGAGATTAGTTCATTGCTTCTGCTCAAAATAGGGCCCAATAAGCTAAATACTGCCATGTGATAATATAGAAAACCAAACATGACCATAGAGTCTTATTTCTAATTCAGTAAAAAAGTAAAAATAAAAAATGTGCATTACAAACATGATGGTATCTTTTTATGCTATAAAGTTTCCAATTGATAAAACAGAAACTGAATTGTCATCAATATGAGTTTACTCAAAAATGTAAGTATCAACATAGATATCAAATAAAATTGGAGCACGTGTACTGTACTTGGAACATAAGTAAATACACACACGAGAGAGAGAGTGCTAATGAACCAACTATTTTTTAGTAGGTCATAATCCAAGTGGTCTAGAAGCTCTGTTAAACTTCTCCCCCATTTAGCTTGAGTTTCAAGCTAGAGCTCATACAAAGCCAATACCTCAGCTCAATGTTGGATCTAATAGACAATGCTCAATCACTAATTCCTATCAGTTAGACAAATTGGATATTTACTAACATCCTCCAAGAAATCGAAGTTGATCATTTTTTTTATCAAGTAATCCCCAAAAAAGATCAATTTCAATACCTTGGATCAATTTTTTCAAATGAAAGGGAAGACTATAGAGGATGTTACTCACAGAATCATGGCAAAGGGGCGAAGTTCATCCAGCATTTTACGCAATCTTAAAATCTCTTTAAAGCTAAAAGGAAAGTTTTACCCGACAGCTATAAGAACATTTCGTTTTATGGCTCAAAATGTTGGGTAGTTAAGTGCCAACATACACAAAATATGAGCATAGCTGAGATGAGAATGTTACAATTCATGCTGCCATAAAGGAAAGACAACACGAGATAAGATCATGGCACCTATTGAAGATAAGACGAAGGAATCACGATTAAGATGGTTTGGACATATAAGAAGAAGGCTGATAGAAACATCTATGAGGCTAGTGGATGAAATGGAGAAAATTTGTAGCAAAAGAGATGGAACAACCAAAGAAAACTTTAGACATGACATAAGATTAATGGCTTATAGAGGATATGACCACAAATAGAAATGTTGGAGATCTAGAATTAGTGTAGTTGACCCTACCTAGTGGGATAAAGGTTTGTAGTTGTTGTTGGACTGACTTCATAAGTATAATAGAAAACTGTACAAACCTGAACTTGTTCATGCATGATGGTCACAAAGTTAATTTGTACTTGAACTTGAGTATTTTCCCAAATCCAATCTTATCATTACATTCCACATCGTTTGGCTCACTAACAAAATAAAAGAGAAAAAAATAAAAATAAGCAAGCACTAAATAGAAGGTAGGGAAAATGTAGATGAAAGGGAAAAAGAATCCTCTACACTCAGCTCCTACAAAATTTGAAGAGACATTGTGATATTAAAAGCGCTAAAATGATTTAGGGAGTTAGACAACTTTGAAGGATGGCCCAAGGTTGTGCTAACTAATTTTATCTTTCTTCTCTGTTTTTTTTCTCATTTGTGTGGGGGTGGGGGTATGCTAAAAGGTGGCTAAGCACATTATGGGACTAATAAACAGATTGATATACAGCCGATGGGAAGTTAATGGGGCCATGCAATCAATTTCATGTGCCTATCACAAACACATACCCCCTCCCCCACATAAGACAGTGACTACTACCTATGTAATCGTTTCTGTCAAAGAGGTACTGGCTTTGCCTAAACCATGGTACATAATCTTTCAAATTTGATTATATTGAAAGATAAGAACCTCCTTGTAATCATAATGACTAATAATAATAGTTCTTACAATAAAGAGCATTCCTAGTGCACGAGACCCCCAGTTTTTGCGAGGTTTGGAGGAGGGGGAGGGTTATTTTTATATGCAATTTTACAAAAAATGTTGTTTCCACAACTCGAACCTATGACCTTATAATCATAAAAGAGCAACCTTACCATTACCATAAACTAGATAAAAATTTAAATAGAATATTACAGCTTGAGAAAATAAACTAGATAAAAATTTAAATAGGACTTTTTAGCTAAACAACAACAACAACATATCCAGCCTTTATCCCACTATGTGGGGTCGGCTACATGAATTCTAGACTTCCATGTATTTCTGTCTTTTGTCATATCCTCATTTAGATCCATATATTTCATATCAAATTTTAATGTTTCTCCCAAAGTCTTCTTGGGTCTACCTCTACCTCTTTTTGTGACTAATTGTTCCATTTCATCAACTCTCCTCACAGGAGCGTCTCTTAGTCTCCTTCTCACATGACCAAACCATCTTAGTCTAGTCTCTCTCATCTTCTCCTCGATTGGCACTACTCCTATCTTATTACGAATAACTTCATTTCTAATTTTATCCTTTCTTGTATGTCTGCACATCCATCTTAACATCCTCATCTCCGCTACACTCGTCTTTTGCTCATGCTGGTATTTGACTGCCCAACATTCTGAGCCATATAGCAAGACTGGTCTTATAGCTGTCCTATAAAATTTTCCTTTCAATTTTAATGGGATTTTACCATCATATAACACCCCCAATGCATTTCTCCATTTTAGCCAACCTGCCTTAATTCTATGTGCGACATCCTCGTGGATTTCTCCATCTTTTTGAATCACTGATCCCAAATATCGAAAATGGTCTTTTCTTTGTAAGATTTGGTCTTCTAATTTTATTATAACATCATCCACTCTTGCATTTTTACTAAATTTGCATTCCATATATTCTGTTTTCTTTCTACTTAATTTAAATCCCTTAGATTCTAAATTGTTTCTCCACAACTCAAGCTTAGTGTTCACTCCTTCTTTTGTTTCATCCACCAACACTATGTCGTCTGCAAATAGCATACACCATGGCACATCTGTCTGAATATCTTTAGTGAGTTCATCCATTACTAGGGCAAATAAGTATGGACTTAGTGCAGAACCTTGATACAGTCCTATTGTAGTTGTAAATGGTTCAGTATCCCCTCCGCATGTTCTGACCCTTGTCTCTACACCATTATATTTCACAGTTTTGAACATCTCCTTTGTTCTTGTATATAGGAACCAAAGTACTCTTCCTCCACTCATCTGGCATCTTTTTTGATTTAAGGATGGCGTTAAATAGTTGCGTTAGCCAGGAGATGCCCTCTTCTCCCATGCATTTCCATGCTTCTATTGGTATATTATCTGGTCCCACTGCCTTATGATTTTTCATCTTTTTTAATGCTTGCCTTATTTCATTTGAACTTATGCGTCGATAGAATGTGTAGCTCACATTCCCTTCGGAGTTACTAAGATGTCCCAACCTAACTCTTGTGTCACCACCATCATTGAATAATTTTGTGAAATACTCCTTCCATCTCTCCTTAATCGCTCCCTCATTTACTAAAACATTTTGATTGTCATCTTTTATGCATTTCACTTGATTTAAATCCCGTGTTTTTCTTTCTCTTGCTTTAGCTAATTTATATATATCCCTTTCTCCATCTTTTGTATCAAGTCGTTTATATAGATTCTCATATGCTTTTGATCTTGCTTCACTAACAGCTCTTTTTGCTGCCTTTTTTGCTTCTTTATAATTTTTTTGATTTTCTTCATTGTTGCATTGATATACCGCCTTATAACAAGTTTTCTTATTTTTAATTTTCAATTGTACCTCTTCATTCCACCACCAAGACTCCTTAAGGTTAGGGGCTCTACCATTTGTCTCTCCAAGGACTACCTTTGTTGTGCTTCTCAGAGCATTAGCCATTTCTTTCCACATTTGGTTTGTCTGTCTTTCTCCATTCCATTCCCTTCTACCCCTTAATTTTTCTTTGAAGATTAGTTGTTTCTCCCCTTTTAAATTCCACCACCTGATTCTTGGATTTTGTTTTGTGTGATTTTTTCTCTTCCAATTTCTTACTTGGACGTCAAGTACTAGAAGTCTATGTTGAGTAGTCAAACACTCTCCCGGTATCACCTTACAATTCCTACAACATAACCAATCCTCTTGTCTCATGAGGAAGTAATTTATTTGGGTGCTTGAGGTGATATTTTTATATGTGATTAAGTGTTCGTCCCGTTTTTTGAACCTAGTATTGGTTATAATGAGCCCATATGCCATAGCAAAATCTAGGATAGATTTACCCTCATTATTAATTTCCCCAAATCCATACCCTCCGTGTACCTCTCTATATCCGTTTCCATCTCTACCCACGTGCCCATTTAAGTCACCTCCTATAATCACTTTCTCTCCTCTTGGTATCATTTGTATGAGTCCCTCTAGGTCCTCCCAGAATTTTGCTTTTATCTCATCACCTAACCCCGCTTGTGGTGCATATGTACTAAAGATATTCATAGTCATTCTTCCTAGACTAATCTTCACCATAATAATCCTATCCCCTATTCTCTTTACATCCACTACCTCATCTATTAAGCTTTTATCCATAATAATCCCCACTCCATTTTTCGCTCGATCAGTTCCTGTGTACCATATTTTATATCCAGCTTCTGATAAAATTTTTGCTTTTTTCCCTACCCATCTCGTCTCTTGAAGGCACATAATATTAATTTTTCTCCTAATCATCACATCCACCACTTCCATAGCTTTGCCTGTTAATGTTCCTATGTTCCATGACCCAATCCTTAATCTATGATTTTGTTTTTGGCCTTGACTTTGGATTTGATTTTGTTTTTGGCCTTGACTTTGAATTTGATTTTGTTTTTTATTTTGATTTTGGTTTTGGTTTTGATTTTGATTTTGGTTTTGATTTTGATTTTGATTTTGGACTAGCTTCTTTACCCACATCAGTCCAAACAAATGCGGGAACCCTTGCTCATTTATCACTACATCCGGGCGCCGATGCAGCGGCCCTAGCTCACTTGTCACTACACGGGGGCAGTGTAGCGCGTCGCTATGAAGGGTTACGCCCACGCCCAAACGATTTTTCATAATTTGTCTAGAGTTCATGTTTTGGATCCGACTAAGTTTTACGTTGGCTGTCGGCTACCTAACACAACCCTCCTCCTTTATGGGAAGCTTCCAATCCTCTTTGTAAGAGCTAGAGAGAAAATGAAAATTGAAAGGAAATGAAGAGAGAGAATCAAAACTGTAGAGACTGAATTAAAAATAAATAGTACAGCAAAAGCAGTGAGTTTATATATGTTCACTGTTATAACAGATGCTAGCTGGCAGTAAGAAACAGACCATTGGTTCTGGTTTTGGTTTGTAACAAACTGTCACACTCCTAGGGTTTACCTAGGGTTGAGAATGGAATTTGGAGGGAATGTAAGTGAGAGAATAGAAAGGGAGGGAGAAATCAGGAGGAGGGAAGATTTCAGAAGAATGGAGGGAGAATTTAGAAGAAACATGAGAGAGAAACAGAATTCAAATTTCACTCATTAGCTACCATTCTCTTCTTCTTTAGCCTATTTATAGTCTGTTACATCCTTTCAATTAATAACTAACTGTAGGTACAATACTACAACAGCCTAAGGTACAACAAAGAAAAATACATGCAATAGAGCAATTACTCCTATACCCTTGGCGTCGTGATACAAACTGACTACCACCCACATAAGCTAAGTAAGAAACTGAAAATTAACTATCAACAAAAAAAGAAACTGAATAAACTCTCCTCCTGTTCTTTACTTCCTAAAATGACACCTCCCTAGCATTCCCCCTCAAATGACACATGTTACCTTGCATAGAAGCACTGTGCTCTGCTTGCTCTTGAGTCTTAAACTCTTTTAAAATTCCCTCTTCAGCACTGTCCTCTAAAGGAAACCGAGGAGAAATCTTCAAATATAACTTGTGACACAAAGATAAGAAACTATCCCAAGAAAGCCCCCTTGTAAAAATATCTACTGCCTGATGTTCAGATGGAACATATCTGATATCAACATCACCATTTCAACTTTTTTCCAGACAAAATGGATCTCAATCTCAATATGTTTAGTCCCAGAATGAAAAACAGGATTTTCACCTATACTTTTTGCTGCAGTATTGTCACACAATAGTACTGGTGATTTGGAAAAAGGGTAACCAAGCTCAGAAAACAAGGATTTTAACCACAGCACTTTGTGACTCCTTGAGTTAGAGCTTTGTATTCTGCTTCACCAACAGATCTGGCCACGACGGACCGTTTCTTAGAACTCCAAATAACTAAATTTCCACCCAAAAAGACACACAAACCACTTATAGATTTTCTGGTGACTCTACAGCTAACATGATCTGCATCTGTATATACCTCAATATTTAAGTGAGATGAGAGAGTGAAGAAAAGTCCCAGTCCAAGAATACCTTAAAGATACCTTAGTAGTCTCTTACAAGCCTGCCAATGCTGTTGCTTAGGATTAGAAAAAAGATCACTCTCATCAGTAAGCTGAGTACCAACTGTAGAAGGTATAGGACTAGGTTTACAATTCACCATACCAACTTTGACCAACAAATCAGTAGTATACTTGGAATGTGTGAGATAATAACCCTGTAGAATTCCTATGAGCTTCAAATCCCAGAAATAACTCATTGAACCAAGAGTTTTAAGGGCAAAAGTAACATCTAGATCATGAATGAAAGATTATAGGAGGGCAGAGCCTAAACCAGTCACAAGGATATCATCAACATACACCAAAACAAATAGAACAACAGACTGCACTCTTTTAATGAACAAAGAGGCATCAAAAACTGCATTCTGAAAACCCCAAGATTTAATAGCAGACTTAAGTTTGGTATACCACGCTTGTGGGGCTTGTTTAAGTCCATATAGACATCTTAAGCTTACACACGAGCAGGATACTTAGAATCTTCAAACCCCTCAGGTTGAGAAATATAAACTTCTTCTAAATCTCCATTAAGAAAGGCATTATTTATATCAATTGGTTGAATATCCCAGCTAAATGTAACTAACAAAGAGATAAAAACTCTAATAGTAGGAGCCTTAATCACTGGACTAAAAGTTTCAAAATAGTCAATGCCCAGTGTTTGATGAGAGCCTTTAGCAACCAATCTAGCTTTGTACTTGTGAGAATGGAATACTTTCATTCATTGCTAACACAGAACAATACAACCCTAGTTATAGGGTTGAGGAATTACAGCATAAGAAATATTACAATACTTAAAATTAGGAAAGATTACCTATACAAAGTTTAGGAAAGTATCCTAAACTGATTTTAGAAATTTCTTGAAAGAATCGGTTAGGAGAATGAATAATTCTTCCACCATGAAGACACTATTGATTAGGAAGATATAAATACAAAGAATAACCAAAAAATCTCTTGAAAACTCTCCTATTTTACAGGAATAGGACAACAACTTTTGTACTAATCTAATTTATAGATTTGGATTAGTATATCTTGGATATCCTTAGTTGATTCCAAGATTGCTTTTATCTTTTATTCTCCTTTATCTGTTAGGATACTTAGCTGTGATCTCTTTAATCAATCTCAATCCTTATCCATCCGGCCTATCTTTCGACTCTTTTTTCTTCCAACACTCCCCCTCAAGCTAGAGAATTGATATCCATCATTCCCAACTTGCCTCTAAAAGCTTCAAATCCTTGTTTTTGCATAGCCTTGGTCAAAATATTTGCTTCGTGGTCTTCAGTAGGAACATAAGTAAGCCTTATGTCTCCTCTCTCTATCTCTTCCTTGACAAAATGTCTATCAATCCTGACATGTTTCATTCAGTCATGCTGTATCGGATTGTTTACTATGTTTATAGCTGATTTGCTGTCACTATAAAGTAGTTTAGGAGAATCCACAGACATAGAAAGGTCTTTCATTAACCTTTCTATCCAAATCACTTCAAAAATGCACTGTGCAATGGCTCTATACTTTGCCTCTACACTGTTGCGAGCAACTACTTGCTGCGTCTTGCTTCTCCACATGACCAAGTTCCCCCATTGCTTGGTACAATACCCTAATGTGGGTTTTCTATCCTCAATGGATCCGACCCAATCCACATCTTCATAACTCCTTATTCCTCTTTCCTTTATGAAGATAAGCCCTTTCCCGGGTGTTCCTTTGAGATACCTTAGGATATGGTAGGCAACTTCAACATGTCTTTTGGTTGGAGAATGCATGAATTGACTAACTATACTCACAACATAGGCAATATATGGCCTTGTGTGAGATAAGTAAATTAATTTACCTACTAGGCGCTAAAATCTCCCTTTGTTAACTTGACTATCTTCATTAACTTCTTCTCTATTCTTCCAATTAGGCTCTAGAGGAGTGCTTGCAGGCTTACACCTGAGCTTGCCTGTTTCTTTTAGCAAGTCTAGGGTATACTTCCTTTGTGATATGAAGATACCCTCTTTGCTTCTAGCAACTTCTAGGCCTAAAAAATATCTCAGTTCTCCCAGTTCTTTAACTTCAAATGCCTCCCTTAGTTGATTCTTCAAATTTTCAATCTCTTGGATGTTATCACCGGTGAAGATTATGTCATCCACATAGACTATTAGAATAGTCCTTTTTCCATCAGCTTCCATCTTTGTAAAAAGAGTGTAATCAGCCTGGCCTTATTTGTATCCAAGCTGGTTTAAGGAATCACTAAACCTCTTAAACCATGCCCTAGGAGATTGTTTAAGGCCATATAAAGATTTTTTCAGCCTGCATACCTTTCCTTTAATGTCATCTCTTTCAAATCCAAGTGGTATCCGCATGTAAATTTCTTCCTCCAGCTCATCATTTAAGAAGGCATTCTTTATGTCTAATTGATGTAGTCTCCAGTCTAAGTTGACTGCTAAGGATAGTAATACTCGAATAGAATTAAGTTTAGCCACCGATGCAAATGTTTCCTCATAGTCAAGGCCTTGAGTTTGACTTAATTAGCTATTGTGAAGCTTCCAGTTGGTATGCTGTTAAGGTGAAGTTTGTTGTATTTCCTTTTTTAAACTCCATCATATGGGTAGTTTGTCCTCCGGATTGTCCTCTCTTCCTTTGATTCCTTGGTTTCTAGTTTGCTGGCTTCCCATGAATCTTCCAACAAGTTTCTCTAATGTGGTAAGGTCTATTGCAGTGATCACACCACTACTTCTCCTTTTGAGGCTCTCTTTTAGCTGTGATAGGTATTTTCCCTCGGGAAACATTAAGGGGTGAGGTTGGATTATAAACCTCACTGTTGGAATGCCCCGAATAAGTCAACATCACCTTCTTCTTGCTTTCTTCTAGTCTCACCTCTACAAAGACCTCTCTTATGGAGGAAAAAGGCTTTGTCCCAAGTAGCTTGCCCCTTACTTCATCATGGTCTAAATTTAGGCCATATAAGAAGTCAAAGACTCTCTCCTTCTCCACCATCTTGTCATATTTCCTTCCATTCGCAGAATACTCCCATGTAATCTCATAAAACAAGTCCATCTCTTGCTACAATTCTGTTAAAGAATTATAATACTCAGTAACATAACTTGTACCTTGTCTTGTGGTTTGAATGAGTGACTGGATCTGGAAGCATTGGGCTATATTTTCCAGGTCTGAATATATTTCTTGGATTGCCTTCCAAATTTCACTAGTTGTCTTGTAAAATAGGTAGGTCCTTCCAATCTTTGGTTCCATGGAATTCACCATCCCCAAGCCATAACAATGGCATTCTAGGCCTCCCATATGCCATATGTAGTTGACTCAAGGCTCGGCTTGGAGACTGCACCAATTAGATATCCTACCTTCCCTTTTCCTTTAACAAGTAAAACTGATTGGGACCATTCTCTGTAATTGGTTCCATTTAGTTTGTGTTGAGTGATCTTGAGAGAGTGGCTTTCAATGGTTGTTGGAACAATTGGAACTGGAGTATCCTTCATTAGAGGAGGATTAATGGTAGAAGTCACACTAGCTGATTGTTTTTCAGCCATTCGTGGACTCTAAGACTCTTCTATGCAACAAGAAATGTAAAAATCAGGTGCCACAAGAACGTGGCTCTAATACCATGAAAGAATATGTTAGGAGAATGAACAATTCTTCCACCATGAAAACTCTATTGATTAGGAAGATATAAATACAGAAAATACCTAAAAAATCTCCTGAAAACTCTCCCATCTTACAGGAATATGACAACAACTTTTGTACTAATCTAATTTACAGATTTGGATCAGTATATCTTGGATATCCTTAGCTGATTCCAAGATTGCTTTTATCTTTTATTCTCCTTTATCTGTTAGGATACTTAGCTATGATCTCTTTAATCAATCTCAATCCTTATCCATCCGGCCTCTCTCTCCTCTCTTTCTTCTTCCAACATTTCTAAAAACAAGGGTTAGATCAACTTCCAATCTTCTAATGGATAAGTAATCAACCTTCCTTCTCCTTTCTTTTGTGTATCCTACAGAAATCAACACCCCCTCTCAAGCTGGTGACTGAATATCTATTATTCACAACTTGCATACCAAGTCTTCAAACCTTCTAGCAGCCAACCCCTTTGTCAGTAGATCAGCCAATTGTTTTTCAGAGGGAATATAGAGTATATACATCAAACTTGCTTCCAACTTCTCCTTTATAAAATGTCATTCTATCTCTATATGCTTTGTCCTATCATGTTGCACAAGATTATGTGCAATACTAATGGCCAATTGATTATCACAAAATAACTTGATTAGTCCATTCGTAGTAACTTTTAGATCCTCTAGAACAATCCTTAGCCATAACAATTCACATAGACCAAGTGTCATGGCCCTGAATTCTGCTTCATCACTAGACCTGGTCACAATACTTTGCTTCTTAGTTTAACAAGATATTAGATTCCCATCTAGGAACACACAATAGCCAGTTGTGGACTATCTATCCGTTAGAGAGCCTGCATAATCCACATTTGTGTAACCTTTAATATCCAAATCATTTCCTGACCTGAACAAAATTCCCTTGCCCGGTGTTGTTTTCATATAGCATAGGATCCTTCTCAATACCTGCATGTGTTCCTTAGTAAGACTATGCATAAATTGGCTTACCAAACTGACAGCAAACGCAATGTCGGGTCTAGTATGTGAGAGATAGATCAAACGACCTATCAATCTTTGATATCTCCCCTTGTCCACTGGTTGATTGTTGGAATTTCCTCCCAATTTAATGTTAGGCTCTACAGGGGTGCAAGCTCATTTTCCTCCTAGCAGACCTATTTTCTTTAACAAATCCAGGATATACTTGCGTTGGAATAGAAAAATACATGCCTTAGAATATCCCACTTTTATTCACAGAAAGTACTTGAGTATACCAAGATCCTTAGTCTCAAAAATTCGGGCCAACCTTTCCTTTAGGAGTCTTTATTCTTCAACATCATTGCCTATAACAATTATTGTAACGACCTGTTATTGGGTCTATGGCATTAATGATGTTTTTATTTTATTTCGGTGCATATATAAATTGGCATTATAAAAAAAAAATTAAGGGATTGAAAATTTAATAAAATGGGTTGAGTTTAATGTATAGGGATGGCCTAATGTGAAAAACCCAAAGGCTTGGGATAGTTAAAAATTAAATAAAACACATTTCTAATGGATTGGGCCTAAGTCATGTGGGTTGTGGATTTAGTTAAATTCAAATGTAATGGGTTGGGCCAATTTGGAAAATAAACTCTTTGGGCTTATGTGAGTTGGGCCTAATTAATAAGAGTTGAATTAATGGGTTCGGGTTGAACCCATTTGCAATGATGTTTTAAATTATAGGGAAATGAAATTAATTGTGAAATGTCAGGAAATGGCTTGAGGTCCTTATGTTGGGTGTGAAAAAGGTAAGGGTAAATGGGAAATTGTATAAATGGGTTTGATAAAGAAAATGGAAAAAGAAATGAGAAATGGCAAATGTCCAAGAGGGGCATGAGAATAATTGCGGTTGTGTGTGCAAGTGAAGGTCAAAAAGGGTTATTTGGTGAGAGACATATGCCCTCTCTTTTCCCTATTTTCCTCTCATTTATCTCTCAATCATTCTTCTCTCTCTCCTTTCCCTCTTCCGAGAAGTCTTCTTCTTCTCCTTATTCTTGATTTTCTTCTTCTTCATCTCCATTTCCATCTCCCTCATTTGAAGCTTCAAGGGTGAGTTTTCAAGTTGGAAGACAAGTTCTTCTTGGTTTATCTCCATCAAAAGAAAGGCAAGTTCTTCCTCTCTTTTCTGTTTCAGCAGATTTGTTCGCTTCCTTTCCGAATTTCTGCATTTGGAATTCTGATTTTTTGGATTTTGATCTTGTTCCTTCCATTTCATGAAGCTTGTTCCATCCATTTTTAAATTCTGTTCATGGAACTCTTAGATTTCGGATTTACTGTCTATGCTATGTTCTTGGGCTTATAACTTTTTGTAGTTATATCGGATTTGAGATCCACTTTTTGTATCCGAAATTAGACTTCCTAAGCTTCGTTTTGACATATTATTGAGATCATTTGGCTAAGTATTGAGCTTGTAATCATCTTGTGAATTTCTGCTACACTGTTGCGTTTTACTGTTCCCGCGTGATCTGACCATGCTCCGGTTTTGGGGGCATAACTTCCTATGTTTATATCCGATTTAAGATCTGTTTGTTTCCTTATAAACTAGACTTCATGAGCTTCGATTTGATACACGGCTTCAATTTTTTGGCTTCAATTTGAGCCCCCAGTGGCCTTGTTAATTTCTACCAAAAAAATTCATAACTTTACTGCTCCATGTAATTCGACCTTGTTTAGGTTTTTGCGGTATAACTTTTTGTGGTTATATCCGATTTGCAATCTGTTTGTTGCTTTGTAAACTAGACATCATAGGCTTCATTTCAGTATAGGATTTGAAATTTTTGGTCGTGATTTGAACCTATAACAGCCTTATTGAATTCTACCCAGAATGCTGTAATTTTACTATAGCAATTCTACCTTGCTTCGGTCTTTGGGCAATAACTCATTGTGATTATTTCCGATTCCGAATCCATTTTTGTTTTAAAAACTAGAGGTCCAGGACTTCAATTCGGGTATATTATTTGTAATATTTGACTAAGTTATGAGCCCGGAATAGATCCCCGAAGTTGCAGCTGAAATCTGAAAATTTTGGGAATTTGTTGTGTTGCTATACTTCCTATGTTAATATCATGGTTCTTGCCTATGCAAAACCCCTATTTTGATAAATGGGTTGCATCTCCCTTGTTTTGCTAAGTTTTGAAATTTTCTTGTATTTTTGTGGAGTCTTGTTGGAAGCCTCGATAGAGTTTTGTATCACCCTATATTTTTTAAGAAATGACACATTTCTTGATTAGGGTCTAGGGTCATGCAAGATTTGGTGTTTCTTGTATGTATAAATTTTGGCTTCTTGCGGTTGTTATTGGGGTAAAAATATACCATGAATATTGGTTGGACATTTCTATAAGTATGAATGAGAAAATTAATGTATTGAAATTTACCATGTGATCATGAGATAGTGCACACCTTAATTCATGTAATTGTGCATGATAAGCATGATGTGAGATTTTTCTTAATCATTGAGGATTGACATGAAATTAGGATATGTATATGTGATCATTGTGATGCATGATTATATTGATTTGCGCACCTATTATTTTACGCGGCAGCTATGTCCATGGGTGAGAAAAGGATATCCTATGAGCGCCTGACGCAGGTTGATGTGGCCATAGGCCCGGTAGGCAAGGCTCAACTTTCTTTGTTGTGGAATTATTTTAATGATGTATGTATACATATATGGATATGTTGGTTGTGGGAGCCATATGGAATATGTAAAAAATTCCTTACTATTGATGCATGTGCATGAGCATGGAAATGAATACGTGTATGTATAATGATCAAGGCATGGAAATGGGTGTGAATGGGAAAACTTGTGAGTTGTATCCTACTTACACATTTTCATAGAGTCATTATTTACTATATCTTGGTTATCTATGCCTTTGATTCTATCTCTCCATGCATTATATATAAACTTACTGAGCCTTGTGGCTCACCTTGTTGTACTCTCGTGCCATTCTAGGTAAAGGTAAATCAGTGGTTGAGGGCGAGTCCAGTGGAGCTACAACCCATGTCTAGAGGTGTACAGAGACAAATCCCAGACTAGACGGTCCATGTTACTGGTTTGATGAGGGCATATTGTGAGAAAATTTTATGTTGTAAATTTTATTAATGCCCTTGTATACATTATGTGTAGGCCATGGTCCCAAGTGGATGTATACAAATGATGTTGTAAACCCTTATGTTAACTTCCGCTGATTTTATCTAAGGATAGTATTTATGATGTTGAATGTTATTGTTTTATATCATTCTTGTGATGACCTCCTTTCGGATATCCTATGCTAGCAGAACTATCCAGGAGTGGACCACTACAATTATATCATCCACATAAACCAATAAAGTTGTCACCTTCTCTTTCATTGAGTGCTTAATGAATAGAGTATGATCTCCCCTGCTTTAGTAATATCCCATGTGTCTCATGGCCTTAGAGAATCTATCAAACTAGGCTCTCGGTGATTGCTTAAGGCCATAGAGTGCCTTTTTAAGCTTGCATACTTTACCCAAATCTCCTTTATTGAATCTTGGTGGTGGTTCCATGAACACCTCTTCCTCTAAATCCCCATGAAGAAAAGCATTATTCACATCAAGTTGCTATAACTGCCACCCATAGTATGCTGCTAGAGATAGGAGTATTCGAACTGTTGTCATCTTTTCCACAAGAGCAAAGGTCTCTAGATAATTGATTTCATAAGTTTGAGTATAGCCTTTAGCCATTAGTCGGGTCTTATATCTTTCCAATGTACCATCTCCATTGTATTTCAAGTTAAAAATCCACTTGCAACCTACTAGAATAACCCCCTTTGGTCTAAGCATCAGTTCCCAAGTCTAATTTTTCTCTAAAGCTCTCATCTCCTCTTGCATAGCTTGCTTCCAATTCTGATCTTTTAAAGCCTTATCAACTATCTTAGGAATGAAAATCGTATCTATAGAACTCAGGAAGATTTTGTGCTTTTGGGAAAGACGATGATAGGAAATATAGTTAGCCAATGGATGCTGAGTACAGCTTCTAACCCCTTTTTTGACAATAATAGGGAGATCCAAATCATCAAGAATATAGTTAAAAGGAATCAAGGGATGAGTGACTTCAGTACCTAAGCTAGAAACTGATGTTGATTTAGGCTGAGGATGCAGAATAGGCTAAGATCTTTTCTTGAATACATAGGAAGAGCCTTTAAACCTGATTGGGGATGGCACATGGTCTATGGATGCTATGTTTGGTTAGGTGAATCTTGCTCACTTGAGCTGGGTGAGTGAGAAGGTGGGTCAAATTGAGCAGTTACTTCTGTGTCACTAGAGCTCGTAGGAACTAAATCCAAGCTGGGAAGAACACCTTGGTCACCGCAATGTATATTCTCCCCCTAGTGACTAAGACTAGAGGATTCAAAAAAGGATTGAGATTCAACAAAGGTCACATCCTTAGACACATGGAACTTTCTAGATGAAGGATGATAGCATTTGTAACCCTTCTGAGTAGGGAAGTAGCCGAGAAAGACACATTTAAGGGCCCTAGGATCAAGTTTATCTCAGTAGTGCTTGGGAATATGAACAAATGACACACAACCAAATACTTTAAGAGGAAGAAGAGTGTGCAGACCAACATCAGGAAAGTAGGATGATAAACATTGAAATGGACTTTGATGGTTTAGGAGTTTAGATGGAACTCAGTTGATTAAGTAGGCTGTTGTTAAGACTACCTCTCCCTAAAAATGTTTAGGAACATGATGATGGTGGAGAAGGGATCTAGTAACATTTAGGAGATGCCTCGTTTTTCGTTTGGCCACTCCATTTTGTTGAGGAGTATCAATGTAGGAAGACTCGTGGACAATTCTTGTTTGCTGGAAAAACTGATGCAAGTATTGATTGAAGTAATCCCTTGCATTATTAGTACGAAATTTTCTAATGGGAGAGCCAAATTGAGTCGAGATCATCTTATGAAAGAGTGGTAAAATAGCACTAATACCAGCCTTATCCTTTAAAAAATATACCCAAGTCATCCGTATATAATCATTTATGAAAGATATGAACCATCTAACCCCAGAATAGTTAAGAATCCTAGATGGTCCCCAAACATTAGAATGGATCAATGAAAAAGGAATAGAAGATAATTTATTACTAATGGGGTAGGACACTCGATGATGCTTTGACACTTCACACACAACACAATGAAGATTACTAGTATTTAAATCCTTGAATAAAGAAGGAAACATAGTTTTTAGCAAAGTAAAAAGAGGATGTTTAAGGCAATAGTGATGAAGCCATATGTTAGTGAGAGCAGAAGTAGACTAAGATGAACAGGCAAGCATAGGCTGCAAGCATAGGCAGAGCCCCTTGAGGAAAAACACTCTCCCTCTTCAAGTAATACAACCCATTTTGCTTCTCAACTGCACCAATCATCTTCCTCATGTCTAGTGCCTGAAATTCAAATGTATGAGGAGAAAAAATAACACGACAATTAAGATCTTTAGTAAGTTGAAGGACAAAAATTAGATTGGTAGATAGGTTAGGTACATGCAAAACCTGTTTGATTGGAAGAATGGGACTAAGGATTACCCTACCCTGACCAGTTATAGGAATTAAAGTTCCATTGGCTACGGTGATTCTTTTGGAAGTTCCCAATGGCTTATAGGTTTCAAATACATTTAGGTCATAAGACATATGATCAGTAGTCCCTGAGTTTAGAATCCACAAATCATTCCTATTGATTTGTGAGGCAATAAAAGAGTCAGAGTGAAAACAAGTATCTATTTGTGCTAGAGAGCAAGTCCCATCTTGAATAGTCCGCAAGAAACTCTTGAGCTTACTGATTTCATCTACATTCAATTGACTTAGGTCAAATCCAGTAGCTGACTCTACCTTATCTGCGGGGGCTTCCTCCTGCTCCTTGTTAGTGAGATAGGCTTAGTTTTTAGAGGATAAACTACGGAAACCTCCCATCTTATTCAGAACTGCCTCCTTCCAATGCAATTTAAAGTACGTTTACCAAGCGAGCTTTGGCTCCTTACAATAGGTGCACCACAACCCTTCTCGATTTTGTGATTTTGGGTGCAAGTCAGGCTTCCCTGGTTGAGATTTAAATCTAGTTCATTCCCCTTTACTGGTCATCATGGCTGATCCCTTAGAATTGGTTTCACTAAGCATAACTATCCTTCGATACTCCTCACTTCGAATTATAGAAAAAACTTCATTGAGAGATGGAAGTTTTTCTCTTCCAAGAACTTGTACCCTTACCTGATCATGCTCGACATTAAGACTTGTCAAGGATTCTACAATTTTGTCTCGTTCAAGTATGGCATTAAGGGTGGTTGCATCCTCACTGCACACCATCTTAGTATCTTGGTAGTGATTTAATTCAAGACAATATCCATTCATCTTGTTATAGTAATCAGTTACTGTCAATGACCCTTGCTTAGTACTACTTATTTTTGTCTTAATCTCAAATATCACCGAGACATTTTGTACTTTATAATAAGTACACTTAACAGTGTCCCAAATATCATTTGTAAAAGATAAAAACATGTAATTTTTGCTTACCTCGGCCTATATAGAACTCTAAAGCTAGGACATGATCACGGAATCCTCAATATCCCATGCTGAATGTGGGATCTGATGTCTTGGGGGTTGGTTCAGTTAAGTGGGCTATCTTCCCTCGACCTTTTAGGAATGTCCTCACAAGCTATGACCATTGAAGGTAGTTTCTACCACTGTTGTTAGAATCGTGCGATTCGCATCGCAAATCGCACGATTCGGCTCGATACCAAGAGAAATCGAGTCGAATCTATAGGGTGAATCGAAAATTGCTTAGAATCGACTATGAATCGAAAGAATCAGCAAAGAATCGGTAGAATCGGACGAATCGAGTGAATCGAACGAATCACAAAACTGAAATAGAAATGAGGTGAAACAGCAGTACCTGAAACGTTAGGAGCTGGAAGCTGGAAAGTTGAAACAGAGAAGCAAAAACGCTGCATATGAGCATAAGATAAAACGACATAAGCAAAGGCGAGACTCGAGAGCTACGACCGCGAGACTTCAGGTTCTGTTCAAGGTGCGTTGCTTTCTTCTTCTTTAGTTCTTCTTCTTTCTTCTTCTTCTTCTTCTTCTTCTTCGCTTTATGCGAGACCATACAAATCCTAAGAAGAAGACTGTGTTTGCTTAAAACCAGTGCTTCTATTCTATGCCTATTCCTAGAGAAAATCTAGCTTGGGAGTCTTGACGAGTGTTGAAACCAGTGCTTCTGTTCTAGCCACTTCTCTCGTCAAATCATTTTTCATCCTTGAAAATGATATTATAATTTTGGCTTAATACATTTTTTAGTTCCTGAACTAATCAAAAAAATGGCTTTAAGGATATCAACTAAATTGTACTCACTATTCATCCCTGAACAAAATAATTTTATACACTTTTAGTCCCTACGTTAACGGCCATTAAAAGAGGCATTAAATTTGCCTCATCAGCACGTCACGTCAGTCAAACTTGCTGGGCAATGTCACTTTCAATCTTCTCCATTAATTAATTAGTCATTATTAGTCAATCCCACAAATTAGAATGCTAAGCTTGCTGGGTGAGGTGTGAGTGATTAAATTAATAACTGAAGATTTCAAACAGAAAGCATAAATATTCATTATGTGCAGCCCTAGTTATAGGGTTGGAAATTACAGCTATAGAAAGTTTACAATAGGAAGGGTTACAACACATTTAGGAAAGATTATGATACAATGGGATTAAGAAAGATTCCTAATCTGTTTTAAGAAACTAATCTAATCAAAATCTTAAATAAATCATTCCTTAAATAAAGCATTCCAAAACAAGCTGCAACCTCTTCTTCTTTCCTTTCCTTTTATGTTAACACTCCCCCTTAAGCTAGTGAATGAATATCTATCATTCCCAACTTGCATATTAGATCTTCAAATCTTCTATTTGGCAATCATTTTGTCAAACAATCTGCTACCTGTTGTTCAGAAGAAACATAAGGAATTTGAATGATACCTTTTTCAAGCTTTTCCTTTATAAAATGTCGATCAATCTCAACGTGCTTGGTCCTGTCATACTGTACAGGATTATGTGCAATGCTTATGGCTGATTGGTTGTCACAAAATAACTTGATTGGTTCCTTGACATCAATCTTCAAATCTTCTAGCACAATCCTCATCCATAGTAACTCACATAGGCCAAGTGCCATAGCCCTAAACTCGGCTTCAGCACTTGACCTTGCCACTATGCTCTGCTTCTTACTTTGCCAAGAGACCAAGTTCCCTCCTAAAAACATGCAATACCTTGTAGTAGATCTCCTATCACTTACAGATCCAGCATAGTCTGCATCTGTATACCCCTGTATATCCAAAACACTTCCTACTTTAAATAAGATTCCTTTACCTGGGGCTGTTTTCAAGTAGCACAATATTCTCCTTACAGCCTGCATATGACTCTCTGTCGGGCAATGCATAAATTGACTTACTAAACTCACTGCATAGGCTATATCTGGCCTAGTGTGTGATAAGTAAATCAAACGCCCTACTAATCTCTAATATCTACCTTTATCCACTGGTGGGCTTTTGGTGTCTTCTCCTAATTTCACATTAGGCTCTACTGGAGTACATACTCCTTTGCTTCCCAATAAACCTGTCTCCTTCAAAAGATCCAATACATATTTACGTTGGGATAGAAATATACCTTCTTTGGAGTAGGCTACCTCTATTCCCAAAAAATACTTAAGTAATCCCAAGTTTTTGATCTCAAAATTTTGGGCCAGTTTGCTCCTTAGATCTTGCTGTTCATCCATATCATTTCCTGTCACAATGATGTCATCCACATAAACCAACAATGCAGTCATTTTTCCCTTTCCCGAGTGCTTGAAGAAGAGAGTATAGTCTCCTCTACTTTGGTGATACCCCATACACTTCATAGCTTTAGAGAACCTGTCAAATCAAGCTCTTGGTGACTGCTTGAGGCCATATAGTGCCTTTTTAAGTCTACACACCTCATCTCCTTTTCCTTCCTTAAATCCTGGTGGCTGCTCCATGAAGACCTCTTCTTCTAAATCACCATGAAGAAATGCATTCTTCACATCTAGTTGGTGTAATTGTCATCCATAATGAGCTGCCAAGGACAAGAGAATTCTTACCGTGGTCATCTTGGCCACTGGAGCAAAAGTCTCCAGGTAATCAATTCCATATGTCTGGGTGTAGCCTTTGGCCACCAATCGAGCCTTATACCTCTCCAATGAGCCGTCTGCATTGTACTTTAGGTTGAACACCCACCTACAGCCCACTGGAACCACTCCCTTTGGCTTAGGTACCAAATCCCATGTGTTGTTTTTCTTTAATGCCTGCATCTCCTCCTGCATGGCTAGTTCCCATTTTTTATCCTTTAAAGCCTCTTCCACCGAATTAGGAATAACAATGGTATCTAGAGTGGTCAAAAAACTTATATGTTTTGAGGACAACCTGTGATAGGAGAGATAGTTGGCTAGAGGATGCTGAGTGCATCTTCTAACACCTTTTCTAATGGCAATAGGAATATCCAAATCAGTAGCAAAGGAATGAACAGGATCAAGGGAACAAACCTTCATAGAATCTGGCTAGGGATTGGATGTTGTTTCATGCTGAGAATGAGGCATGAACTGTTGTTTCCTGTGATACACAAAAGGAGAGCCCTTGAACCTTACTGGAGATGTTGATAATCCAGGTTGATGAGTTTGCTTAGGGCTTGGGTACTCATTTGGGACAGAACCAGAGTGATCACTCGAAGATAAGGGGACAGAACCAATATGCAAGGCAGGATTAGGAATAGAATGTTTAGGGTCTATTGATGTTGAAGAATGTAGACCAAGGTCAAGACTAGGAAGGAGATTGGACACGTGGTCTTCAATCGTATGATTCTCCCCCTGAAGACCAAGGGTAGAATGACCGAAGTAGGGTTGTGACTCAACAAAAGTCACATCTTTTGAAACAAGAAATTTTTGAGTAGGGGAATGATAGCACTTATAACCTTTTTGTGTAGGAGAATAACCAAGGAAAAGACACTTAAGTGCCCTAGGGTCCAGCTTGTCTCGAGTATGAGGTGGAACATGAACAAAGGCTACACAACCAAAGACCCTAAAAGGAAGAGGGGTGTGTAGGTTAAGAGAGTGAAAAAATGTAGAAAGGCATTGAAAAGGACTGTTGTTCCCAAGAACCCTAGATGGTACCCGATTGATTACATAGGTTGCGGTCAAGATAGCCTCTCCCCAAAAGATTTTTGGAACATTATGATGATGAAGAAGTGTTCTAGTGACATTGAGGAGGTGTCTCATCTTCCGCTCAGCCACTCCATTTTGTTGTAGAGTGTTGATGCAGGAAGACTCATGAATAACCCCTTTGTCTTGAAAGAACTTATGCAAGTGTTGATTAAAATAATCCCTTGCATTATCAGTTCGAAATTTCTGAATAGGAGTACCAAATTGAGTTAGAATCATTGAATAAAAGTGCGGTAACACAGTGCTAACAGTAGCCTTATCCTTAAGAAGGAAAACCCAAGTCATTCTAGTACAATCATCTATGAAGGTAACAAACCATCTAGCCCCAGAATAATTGAGAATCCTAGATGGACCCCAAACATCCGAATGAATGAGAGCAAAAGGATGTGAGGATCTTTTATTACTAATAGGATAGGAAACACGATGATGTTTGGAAAGTTCACATACATCACAATGAAAAACACTAGGATCCACATGTTCAAATAAAACAGGAAACATAGCTTTGAGTAAGGGAAAAGGTGGATGCCAGAAGCGGTAGTGATGAAGCCAAATGTCACTACTAGAAGACTGAGAAGTGCAGGCTGATTTAGGCTGAAATCTGGACTAAAAGTGATGGGGCTGCAAGGTCTCCTTTCTCAAAACATACAGCCCATGTTTCTCCTCAGCAGCTCCAATCATCCTCCCCGTAGCCATTTCCTGAAACTCACAAGAATAAGGAGAGAAAACGATTCGACAATTTAGATCCTTAGTGAGTTGATGAACTGAAATCAAGTTAGTGGACAAATTAGGAACATGCAAGACTCTTTGAATAGAAAGTTTAGGACTGAGAGTGACTTGTCCCTGACCTTTGATAGGAATAGAAGTCCCATTAGCAATAACAATCTGTTTAGGTGTCACAAGAGGCTGATAGGTATCAAAAACATTTGGATTAGAGGACATATGGTCTGTAGCTCCTGAATCTAGAATCCATATATCATTCCTATTGGTTTTAGAGGCTGTTAAAGAACTCAAATGGAAACTATTACCTGGTTGATTATTTTGCTGGGCAATAGAGCATGATCCATCCTAAAGAGTTTTCAAGAACATCTTGAGTTTGCTAACTTCATCAGCAAGCTTGCTGATTTCATCAGCTTTCAGTTGATTCTACTCCAACTCGGGTGCTGCCTCAGTTTTTTCCACCAACTCTTCTTGCCTATTTGAAAAATAGGCCTGATTTCGAGAAGTCATATTCTTAAAGCCCCCTAGTTTCTGCAACACAACCTCCTTCCCATGCAATTTAAAACATGTCTCTCGAGTATGCCTCGGCCTCTTGCAATGGGAACACCATAATCCTTCTGTTCTATGCGTTTTGTTCTGTCCATCAGTCCACATACCTTCCTTTCCATGCAGCCTACCTTGCACATCACCTCTTCCTTGCAGTGGTTTAAATCTGGACCCTGCTCCTTTGTTTGTAAACATTGTTGATCCTTCAGAAGTCATATCACCCAGCATTGTTGTCCTCCTGTTTTCTTCACTTCGAACAACTGAAACACTTCATTAAGGGATGGAAGTTTTTCCCTTCCAAGAATCTGCACTCGAACTTGATCATACTCATTATTAAGTCCAGCCAAGAACTCTACAACTCTATCCCTTTCAAAAATTGAATGAAGAGTGGCTGCATCTTTCCCACATTCCATTTTAATGTTCTGGTAGTGGTCAAGTTCCATCCAAAAACCATTCATTTTGTTGTAATATTCAGTGATTGTTGAGACTCCTTGCTTAGTACTATGTAACTTCATCTTAATCTCGTAAATAACCGACGCATCTTGAATCTTAGAGTAGGTACGCCTAACCGTTTCCCATATATCTTTAGCAGAGGACAAGAACATATAATTTTTACTAACCTCTAGTTGCATGGCGTTCCATAGCCATGACATGATCATGGAATCCTCTATATCCCAAGCATTAAACCCTGGATCAGATTTATGTGGACTAGGCTCTGTCAAGTGGCGAATCTGTCATTTCCCCTTTAGGAATGTTCGAACCAGCTGTGCCCACTATAAGTAGTTGCATCCGTCCAGCCTGTATGACTGATGCACCCCTGGTAAATCGCTGGAAGAAAAACCTCCTATTGGAGCATCAACTCCATTATTCTCACCGGATGTCATGGCTGAAACTGGCGTTATTTCTGATATTTCTGACATGATCAGAAAGAAAAATGTCTAGCAATGAAGGCAAAGACAAGAAGGAATTTCGAGGCTTGAGTGACTAAAAATATGGCAACAATCGGCCAGAAACAATCAAGGAAGAAGACCAAGGAATCAGCAATGAAGGCTGGGGAATGGACTGAAATACAGAAAGCAATGAAGGCCGGAAATCATAGGGCAATCGAAAGTGGCTCTGATACCATGAAGATTTCAAACAGAAAGCATAAATATTCATTATGTGCAGCCCTAGTTATAGGGTTGGAAATTACAGCTATAGAAAGTTTACAATAGGAAGGATTACAACACATTTAGGAAAGATTATGATACAATGGGATTAGGAAAGATTCCTAATCTGTTTTAAGAAACTAATCTAATCAAAATCTTAAATAAATCATTTCTTAAATAAAGCATTCCAAAACAAGCTGCAACCTCTTCTTCTTTCCTTTCCTTTTATGTTAACAATAACACCTAAGCTTGAATGCTAAGTATGTGATTGGCCAACAAAATTACCTCTACTAAATACAATATATTAATATTAATATTACTTAATAAAACCCAGACGCCATGGCCACCATCTTCGACTAGGGGTGAGCACAACTTCGATTAAACCGAAGTAACCAAACCGAACCAACGAGTTCGGTCGGTTCGGTTCGGTTATTTTTTTTCAAAATTTCAGTTCGATTAATGTTTTTAGAAAATTCGGTTTTCGGTGTTCGATTCAGTTTTTTGCTTGAAATAACAGAAATAACCGAACCGAACTAAACTTACAAAAATGACACAGTTTTGGGTTTATAAAGCAAAGTGAAAATATCCCCACCCAAGTCAAATCGAAGTCACGTAGAGGCAGAGGAGAGAAGACCCTAAAGGCGAAAGATCAAATCGATCCTTCCTCGCTCCGCTCTCTCCCTTCCATCGTCTCCAACGCTCTGGCAAGGCGACATCATCGCCCCCTCCGATGCCGACGTCAACGCTGCAACACCCAAGGCAGAGACTCTTACTCACCTGGAACTGAAAGGCTGGACCAAGATGGACGCGAGATGCCGAGAGAGATCCTTCGAGTCCGTCGCCATCGGTGTCGCCTCCACCTTCGACGCCTTTCCCTTTACCGTCAACGGTCGGTCGCTTCCCGCCTTTCCCTTCGCCGATCGTCGTCCCCTTCATCAAACCCAGACCGACGCCTTTCCCTTCGCTGATCGCACGAGGCTTCGTCTCCTTGTTTCTTCCCTTCCTTGTGCTTGGACGATCGACCCATACCAAGTACCAACGATGACCGACCGTCAAATAGAGGTTAGTATTGACGTTAGGTTAGGGTTTTAATTTTTCAATTTTTTTTGACTCAATGAGGTTAGTTTCTTATATTTCTTCCTTTGCTGGGTTTTTTGTTTGTATTTCATTCTTTTGCACAAATTGATTTGTATTTCTCTCAATCTCTAAATGGTTTTGCATTTTTCTGTATCAATTCAATGGATGTTCTTCTTGTATTTCATTTCTGCAAATCGGTTTGTTCTTTTACTGATTTTGCCCAATCGGTTATCGATTATCGGTTCGGTTAACTTAGTTTAGATTTCGGTTATTTCGGTTTTGGTTAGTTCGGTTAGTTAGAATTAATCGGTTGGGTCGGTTCGGTTATTACATGCAATTCGGTTCGGTTCGGTTCGGTTCGGTTAAGATTTTTTGGTCAGTTTGGTTCGATTATAACTAAATGCACACCCCTATCTTCGACAACACCATGTACAGTAGCAGCGCCACCAACAAGCATAGCCCCACAAATATGGCGGTCGCCCTTGAGTCCCTCCAGGTCACTAGCTCTTGCACCCTCTCCCCCTCAGTCGCAATGTCCCCAGCACCATCTGCAGACACCCCATGATGTTCCATAGCTTGTCGTACCTCGCTTTCATAACTTCGTTCCCGCTCCCGCTCGACATCCTGTTGAACTCCTCCTCCAGCTTGTCCCTATTAATGGCCTCCACCATCGACAACTTCGGATTGAACTGGGTCGACAGCTTCCTCTCCCAAAACCTGTAATTCCACGCTCCCACCACGAACACGTAGAATGCCAGGGCGGGGATGATCAGGTCCGACCGGGTACCACACCAGCCTCACCACCAAGGCGTGCACCAGCACCACATGTCATTCACCCACTTCACCACGTCATCTACCCTGGCCACCACTTCCGCATGCTGAACCCATGCGAGTCCGCTTCCAGCATATAGCTCACCACCTCCCTGATGAAGCAGCGGCTCAAACTGGGTCAAGTGGGCCGCTGCGATCTTCACGGCGACACTCCTTAGCATCTCCAGTTGAGCCAGGCCGAGTGGGCAAATATGCCCCCCCCCCCCCCCCCCTCTCTCTCTTCCATAGCCGCCGCCAAGCTGGGCTCCTCGACAACGGCCATTGCTGGGTGTGTATATATATATGTGTGTGTGTGGTGACGTGGCAGTGCTGACAAGGCGAATTTAACGCCTCTTTTAACGACTGTTAAGGTAGGGACTAAAAGTGTATAAAATTATTTTATTTAGGGATGAATAATGAACACAATTTAGTTGATATCCTTAAAACCATTTTTTAATTAGTCCAAGGACTAAAAAATGTATTAAGCCTATAATTTTTCATGTGCTCACGTGCCAACAAAGACATCAGAGATGTGGGCAGCTGGGCACATGAGCCTCAACCACTCATGCTTACTTCTGAGCACCAGCTGTTTTTATTGACTTTGAGGTTTTCTTGTTAACTTGTTGTTTTGTTTTTTTCTTATTTTTTCTTACTGTTGCACTGCAGTGCTAACTGCTGTGTCTTTTGCAGCTATTTTTGTGGACTTTGGAGGTTAAGGGAACCTATTTTGTAATTGTTAACTTAACTTGTTATTGTTTTATTTTTATTTTTTATATATTTTCTTGCTGCTGCACTGCAATGCTGACTATTGTGCTATGTCTTTTTTTCTTCTTCTGATTTTTTCTAATATGTTTTATTGTCTGGTCAAATTTATTCTACTTCTTTTATTTTCTTTTATGATATTTTTACTATTTTTTATTTCAAAAATTTGACTTTATATTTTTTTTCAATGCTAGAAGAATATTGTGCTTTCTTTCTTGTTGAATATGGTGTCAACATCAAAAAAGGGATCTACAATAAAGAATAATGATCCTACCTGGGAATATTGCACTTGGATTAATGGAAATAGAATGAACTTAAAGTGCAATTATTGTGGACTTGAAAGATGGGGAGGGATAAATTGAATGAAACACCATTTTCTGGGTGATCATGATAATGTGACTCCTTGTACACAATGTCCAGATAATGTGAGGGAACTTTGTATTCAGATCTTAGGAGAATTGGAAAGACAAAAGGTGAATGAAAAAGAATATTTCCAAGAAGAAGAGACAAAAGTTCAAATGGTAGGAAGAAAAAGAAAAACTAGTATGGATGTCTTTGTCACTAAAGGGAAAGAAAAACAACAAACTTTAAATGCAATGGTTAAGAAAAGGGAGCCCGTTGTTCATAGCATTTGTAGATTTTTGTATGGACATGCATTGCCTTTCGTTTTGGTAAAAAGTCCTCTTTTTGCTTCAATGATGGAAGCGGTTGGTGAATATGGTAAGGGTTTAAAACTTCCTAGTTATCATGAGGCTAGGGTTACATTTTTGAAGAAGGAAGTTGACAATGTAAACTCAATGCTAGAGAAGTATAAAAATGAGTGAAAAAGGACTGGTTGTACTTTGATGTCGGATGGGTGGACGGATAGGAAAAGTAGGTCTCTTACAAACTTTTTGGTGAATAGTCCAAGTGGAACAGTTTTTCTTAAATCTATTGATACTTCAGATGTTATAAAAGATGCACAAAAGTTATTTGAGTTGCTTGATTCATTGGTGGAGGAAATTGGGGAGGAAAATGTTGTTCAAGTGGTGACTGATAGTGCTTCGGCCTATGTAGCTGCGGGTGACTTGTTGATGGAGAAAAGAAAAAAATTATTCTGGTCTCCTTGTGCAGCACATAGCATTGATTTGATCTTAAATGATATAGGTGGGTTGCCTATTTTCACAGATACAATAAAGAAGGCTAAAAAAGTTCGTGTATACATTTATAGACATGCTTGGGTCCTTAGCATGTTTAGGAAGTTCTCCAAGAAGAGAGAGTTGAAGAGGCCAGGAGTTACAAGGTTTGCCATATCATTTCTTACATTGAGGAGCTTTAAGGAAAATAAGATTCCTCTTAGGGCTATGTTTGCATCGGAAGAGTGGGATAAAAGTCATTATGCTTCTAAGGTGGATGCAATTAAAGTGAGAGCAATTTTGTTATCCGATGACAAGTTTTGGAAATCGGTCAAGTATTGCTTAAAGTGTGTAAGTCCACTTGTTAAAGTTTTAAGACTTGTTGATGGGGATGTGAAACCAACAATGAGATACATATATGAAGCGATAGATAGGGCAAAGGAGAAAATTGCACAAAATTTCAACCATCAAAAGATAAAGTATGCATTTGGAACATTATTGATACAAGATGGGATTTGCAACTTCACAAGCCACTCCATGCAGCGGGATATTTTCTTAATCCCAAGTGAGTTTCTAAAATCATATTTCCTATAACTAACAATTTTTTGTATTGTATATGCTTTGTTGTTTCTTACTTGTATTGCATTTTTTTAAGGTTTCAATATGATGAGTCTTTTAATGCGGATATAGAAGTTAAAGTTGGTTTGTACAAGACAATAGAAAAGATCTATCCGGATATTGAAACAAGACTAAAAATTGATGAGCAATTAGAAAAGTTTAAAAAAGGCGAAGGATTGTTTGGCATGAGTATGGCTACTTTAACAAGAGACAAGAAGCAACCAGGTATTATTTTGATTTAATGTTTCAATTTTCAAATTTCAATTGTTAGCTCCTTTAAACTAATTAGACTAATTAGTTTTTTATTTTTCTATCTTAGCTTTATGGTGGGAAAGCTATGGGGAAGAATGCAAAGAGTTACAAAACCTAGCCATACAAGTCTTGAGTCTCACATGTAGTGCTACAGGATGCGAAAGAAATTGGAGCACATTTGAGCACGTCCATTCAAAAAAGAGAAATCGTTTGGAACAACAAAAATTAAATGCTCTTGTCTTTGTGAAGTATAACATTCAACTTGAATTGAGGCAAGTTAAGAGGGAGAAAAGAGGTGAAAATTATGATCCTATTTGTTTCAGTGATATGGAGTCCGATGATGAATGGATCACCGAACAAGAAAATCCTTGTTGACCCCAAGATAATTCATGGATGGATGATAATGAATGTTTTGAAGATGATGGAGGTATTCAACCAAGTAATAATAGAAGAGGTATATATCTATACTTTATAGTTTCCTACTTTCTAAAACTAAGTTAATGTGTTTGTTTAAGTTTGAGTTGAATTCTAATATGTTATAACTTATATTGTATAATATAGGGCCAAGGAACTTGAAGCTAGATAGAAAAAGAAAAGGAAAAGTTGTTGAAGATAAAGTGGAAGAAGAATTGGATTTAGAAATGATTGATGGTGAGGAAGATGTAGAGGATGGAGAGCAAGTGGATTTGGCTACGATTGAAGATGATGAAGATGATGATGCTCTTCAACTTGAAGATGAAAATGATTGATAACTTGTGAAAATTATGGACAATGGCATTTATTGGTGGCCTAATGGCTAATAGTTGTTTTTTTCTAGTTTGTTATTTTGAAAGTGGTTTGATTTGATACAATTTGAATTTAAAGGCAACATGAATATATTTTTGGTATAATTTTAATATATTTTATTTATTTTCTATGGATATATATTATTTATATTTGAAATTAAAAATGTGTACTAAATCTTACGATTCGATTCGATTCTCGATTCACGATTCGTAAAATAAGGATTTCGAATCTCGATTCAACAACTATGGTTTCTACCTTCTAGGCAGTAGGAATGATGCATTCCTGGTAGCTCACTAGTAGGAGGATTTCTTGTTGGTTGATTGAATGAGACAGCCTCTCTTGTTGCCATGGATGGAGTAGTCTCAGAGATTTGTAACATATTTGGAGGAACAATTGGCTGAACAAGTAGGATGAAAGGGAACAATACGGTGCAATGAAGGCACATTGGGATTTAGATCAAAATAGGAAGATAACAAGAATCGATCACGAAAGCTCTAATACCATGTGAGAATGGAATACTTTCATTCATTGCTTACACACAACAGTTATAGGGTTGAGAAATTACAACATAGGAAAGATTACAATACTTAAAATTAGGAAAAAATACCTATACAAAGTTTAGGAAAGTATCCTAAACTGATTTTAGAAATTTCTAAAAACAAGGGTTAGATTAGCTTCCAATCTTCTAATGGATAATTAGTCAACCTTCCTTCTCCTTTCTTTTGTGTATCCTACGGGAATCAACAGTACTTAAGAATTGAACCATCTGGTTTATACTTTACAACCAATCAAATGCATATCAGGAGACTGTGAAACTAGTTCCCAGGTCTTGTTATTCTATAAGAGTGCAAATTCCTCTTGCATAGCCTTGAGCCATCTAGGATCTGATAAAGCATCTTTAACTGAACAAAGCTCCAGTTCATTAAGGCAACTAGGAGGAATGAGTAGCTTGCTCTTTGATCTTGTAATCATAGAATGAACTAAGCAAGGAAAAGGATTAGGTTTTGGTTGGGAAGCAGATGGAGGTGGAACTGGAACTAAATTGAGAGATTGCTGAGATGTAAAAGAAGATTGTTTTTGTTGTCAAGGAGAGGAACCAGGAGGTTGTGCTATAGAAGAACAAGGAAATGAAAGGACTGAATATATGTAATTGGTAAACTAGAAACCGAATGTTGTTGAATAGGAGATGTTTGAAACAAAGTCTTAAGGGCAAATTGAGACTCATTAAAAATGACATGTCTGGAAATATAGATTCTTCCTGAAGGCATTTGTATCCAGCATGCATTGGGCTATATCCAAGGAAAACACACTTAGAAGAATGAAAGTCAAATTTATGATGGTTATAGGGTTGAAGATAAGAAAAACAAGCACACCCAAAAGGTAGAAGAATGGAATAATCTGGATGCTTGTTATAGAGCAGCTCAAAAGGAGAAGAAAACTTTAGAGCTGAAGAAGGTAATAGATTAATGAGAAAAACTGCAGGTAAAGACTTCTACCCAGAATTTTAAGGGCATACAGGCATGAGCAAGCAGGGTTAAACCTGTTTCAGCAATGTGTCCATGCTTATGCTTGGCAACACCATTTTGTTCATGAGTGTGAGGACAAGAAATTCTTGGTAAAATCCCATGTTGCTGAAAATAAGGAAGAAAAACTTTTAAACTCTCCACCATTGTCAGACTGAAAAGATTCAAGTTTAGTATTATACTGCAGTTCAGCAAGTTTATGAAACTGAACAAAGGTAAAAAGGGCTTCAGATTTTAGTTTCAAAGAATATAGCCATGTATATCTAGTATAGGCATCAACAAATATGACATAATACCTGACACTATACCCTTCAGTAGCAACATGAATTTGGTCCCCAAAGATCAGAATAGACAAGTTCAAGAGGTTGTTTAGATGTAATTTCACAATCAGAGAACGGTAACTGATGTAGCTTACCAAACTTGCAAGAATCACAAAATGGGAGAGATGAATGAGAACAAGAAACATTCATCTTATTCATTACGTCAGTACATGAAAATTTGGACTACCTAGCTTGACATGCCAAATGTCACTACAGATTTATTCTGCATTACACTAACAGTGAATGAACTTGCAGAACAAGATTTTAGTGTCTTGAATACAAATTTTTAGAAAAGGCCTTAAGTCTGAACACAAATTGGAAATCAGCAAAGGATCTTCAGTTGCAGGAACTGAGGCTGCACTGAAAGGAGAAACTGAAACAGAATCTGAAACCGGTAAGGAAGAACTTCTTGAAGAAACAGCAGGTGCAAGTTGATAAAGGCCATCTTTAAGTTGACCTTGGAGTAGCACAATCCCTGTTGCCTTGTCCTTGATTAAACATGAATTAGCATGAAATTCTGCAATCATTTGATTATCTTTGGTAACTTGATAAACACTTTGCAAATTTTTAGTCATTGCTGGAACATTCAATACAGTAGGTAAAGAAAAGATAGAGGCAGGTTTAGTGTCTGTGGTTAAATGACTAAGACCAATATGTGTAATAGGTAATCTCTTACCATTCCCAACAGCAACTTTCTCAAGGCCTTGATACTGAGAATGAAGAGAAAAATTGTCGAGACTAGAGGTGATATGGTTTGTTGCACCAAAGTCAACAAACCAAGCTGGATCAGTTAGGGTTTCAGGAGAGGCACAGAAAGTTTCAGTTGGGCCTGAATAGTGGGAATATTGAACTGATCTTGTCTCAGGTAAAGAATCTTCATTAGAGTCGCTAGTGACTGCTAAATGAGCTTGCTGAATGACTGAGAAATAGACTCATTAGAACCAGGAAAATTTGTATGATGAAAATTCCTGTCGAAATGATGAAAGAACCTATCTGCATAATGACCTGGTTTTCCACATAACTAACAGTAGAACTTTCTAGAATTAGATCTGTCTCTGCCTGTACATACCTCCACTATTGCTAAAACCACCACTTGTATTATTATTCATATTTCTAGACCAGTAAAAAGCAACATTAACTGAGAAATTTCCATCAAGTGATCTAACTGAATTTTGCACACTGAGCCTCTGTTCATGCATAAGTAACAGATACTGCACCTTGTCTAGATTTATCTCATCCATTTGATATATGATGAGAAAAAAAAACAGTCTCATAATCTGAACCTAATCCACTAATAATGACCAAAAGTAAATCCTTATCAGATCAGACACAGGTTCTCCAATAGCAGCAAGAGCATGTCCAATAGTCTTAATCTTTAAGATGTAATCATTTACAGTCATAGATCCTTTCTTAGTTGATCTAAGCTGTTGCTTAAGTTGAGAGGACTTACAGTTGTGAGTAGAGATTTTCAAGAACGCACCAGAGTTCTGAAGATGACTCAAAATGAACAACCTGTGCTAATACTTCTCTGTTCATTGTTGAGAACAGCCACCTGGGGCCTGGGCAATAAGTGATCAGACTTCAGCCATAAGAGATAGTCCTCATTTACCTTCTGTCTATCAGGATTACTAGGATCAGGATCTGGAACATATTTTGCAGGAGATTTCTCTCATTTCGTGATGAAGGAAACTAGGTCAAAAGCTCGAATTGTAGCCAAAATCTGAGCTTTCCAGAACAGGTAAATTTCAGTCTCCAATTTGATATTGAAATAGACCGCTTTTTCAATTGAAGAGAAATCAATTTGTGATTGAGAAATAACAGGATTTGAGATTAGGTTTTGAGATTTTTCATTTGGAGAATGCTCAGGATCTCTCACCATTGTTGTAGATTGTGAGCTCTGATACCATGTAAGAGCTAGAGAGAATGAAAATTGAACAGAAATGAACAGTGAGAATCAAAAATGTAGAGGCTGAATTAAAAATAAATATTACGAAAAAGCTAGGGATGGGCGTGGATCAGTTAATCTATAATTGCGTATGGCAGACAAGGTTAAAAATCAAACTGTTAGAGTTTTGTCTCTAGTAAGGATGATATTGGCTTTGGCAGTGAGCGCGGATCATTCTCTCAGAGGGTATAGATAGATAGTAGCCAACTTGTAATTAGAATTTAAGTTGGAGGGTAAACTGGTAATGTCCATACCCGATTATGTAATAGCCTGGGAGTTAACATCCTAATTTCTATAAATAAGGTGGAGTGCTAGGTGCTTAGAGATGGATAATATTCACAAGAAAGCTTAAGGGGGCGTTTGGTACGAGAGAAGTTTTTAAATTCCTAAGATTCATGATTCCTGGAAATGCTCTTGAAAATCTTTGATTCCCAAGATTTATGCAATTCTATATATGGTTAGGTTTATACATTCCCAGGAATATTGAGTATTCTTTTCTGGGAATCTTACATTCCTATGTTTGGTTTAAATGCAACATTCTTAGGAATTCATGTTCTTTTTTCAAAATTACCATTATTTGATTTTTTGTTTAAAAATGATAAATTTCTTCTACTATATAAAATATTAGGACCCACAACATCTTTAGGAAGTCAAAAAAATGTCATTTTTTACACATTATGTATATATATGCATGTGTGTATATATATAATATATATACATAATATATATGTTTGTATGAATATCTACTTTAATATATATAATATTTTATAATAAATAATATAAATATATATATAATATACTTAATACAAATATATTACATATACATAATATATAATATGTTTGTATGAGGTTATAAAAGGGTAAGGGGTGTTTTAGTCTTTTTCTTTGTTAAAAACATTCCCAAACCCATGGGAAACTTGGATTCCCAACCCTTTCCATGGAAATCTTTTTGTAGAAAAGTTGCTTAAAAATCATTCCCGGGAATTCTATTTCCCAGGATTCTTTTTATGAAAAAGTTATACCAAACATGGGAATATAGATTCCCAACCTAACATTTCCAGCAATCTCAAAATTTCTCTTGTACCAAACGCCTCCTAAGAGAAAAGGCTGTGTAATTAGCGATAGCTCTTTGTAATCTTGTATGCTTGTAATCGTGAGGTGCTAAAGGTTGTACCGATCCCGTTTTAATCAATCAAAGAAGGCTGCTCTCAAAGGGTTCTAAGGCTGAATGTAGGGTTGTCCTAAGGGGCAATTTGAACCAGGATAATTCCTGTGTTCTTGTGGTTTGGTTTATGTTTCTGCCAATCTTTCAATTCTATTCTATTGAATTTAAATTTGTTCTTTAGTTTCCTATTGATCTGTGAGTGGGTGCGATAGAGAGGCATCATATCCGTCCAAAGGATCAGTTTCCAGTGCTCCCAAGATAACACAAACAAAACATATACATAATGGTAACCAAAAAAAAAATAAAAAAATTGTAACCATAACCAAAAACCGCAACTGTAATTGTAACTGATAATTACATACATAATATTAGTTTTTATATATAATATAATATTAGTTTATAAATTAATAATTTAAATATATATTCCTTTATAAAATATCCTTAAGTCATAATTTATTTACAACAATATTCAATAAATAAAATTGTTACTTAAAATATATTTTAACAATATCCCCAAAAAAATAGCAAAATCATTTCCCCTAAAAGGTGTAATCATTTTAAGATTTTAATTTCAGTTGCTAGATTTAAAGGCCAATTCTAATTTGTGTAATCATTACTTTAAGTTCTAATTTAAATGTGCATTTCCAATTTTGGTTGCCAATTTCATGTATCCTTTGTGTTGGTTGCCCATTCCTTAATTTAATAAAAATTTCTGTTTTTATTTAAAATTTATATAATTATGCAATTTGTTAAAACGGTTACAGATAAAAATTGCATATATGGTTAATCCATCAGTTATGGACACGGTTTGGGATGCAGAACCACAGTTGCAATTATGGTTATCTTAAAAACTGTAACCTAACCAATCCACTCCCATCCCTAGCAAGAGCGGTGAGTTTATATACTGCTCTCTGTTATCCAACAACCTAACAGACATGCCAGCTGGCAATAACAAACGGAACACTGGTTGGGTTTTCTGTTTGTAACAAACTGACTGCCACATAAGCCAAGTAAGAACTGAAGATAAACTGTCTAGAAAACAAGAAACTGAATAAACTCTCCTTCTATTCTCTAGTTAAGCTCCTTAACACTCTGAAGCCAAAAAGCTTTCATAGAAGTGATGGAAAGGGAAAAATATTAGGTTCCTTAATTTTTTGTATCTTGGGCATGACAATAAAATATTCAGGTTCCAAGGAGCCTTGTCTTACATGGACTCTTTATTCCCCCTTGCATAACCATTCCCACTAGAAATGTGGCATGGAATGTGTTGTGTCTGAGACCAAATTGAAATTGGAGTCTTGAATCCCCTAAATTTAAATAATACTTGAAGAAAAGAAGCTCATACCCGATTGTAAGGTAACATTCCAGGGCTTATCATGTGGATGGGAGATAGAAATTTCATTTTCTGTGAGTTCCAGAAGTGCATTTATTAATGATATTACGCAATACAAAACACTCAGTCAAACATGCACAATATGTATGCTGACATAAGGATCCTACTGTCAACTTAATTGTCATCCTCTGCGTGCTGTTGTTAACTCAGCAAAAAACAAAAATCAACCAAAAGAAAAGAAGTGAACATAGAACACTATGAAGATAGAGAACTCAAAACCAAGTTATTGGCAAAGGAAGTAAAAAATATGAAAATATTCAAATTTCACCAAAGGAAACTAGTCAAAAGTGCAAAAAATAGGCACATCAGAGCTGCTTTGGTATAATTATTAAATAAGGGATACTTCCCCATTTGCCTATCAAAATTTGTATAATGTAATGGAGTCCAGAATTTTTATCCTCATTATACATCCAACTTGTGTAAAAATGCTATTTTTTGAGTTAGAAATTGAAATCTAAGATAGCCTTAGAAATTTAAGATCACGACTTCAGGTAAAACCATAGAAATAAACTACCCACTCCAAAATGACAGAATGGCCTTCATTAGATAACTTTTCTGCCTTCTTTTCATTCCCCTCAGGAGGGGACATGTCGTGAAGAGTTATTCTCAAAAAACCATGTCAAGACTTTTATCTTTACCATCCTGCATGAAGTCTGAAAAGGAATACCACTCAAGGTAGACTGCAACATGTATAACATGGTTGTTGAAGACAAACGGACATTTTTATTTAATTATATGAGTAGGATCCCTTCCTCACCTCTACTGAAAGATCAAGCTCAGTAATGGCCTCTCGAACCCTCCTGCAAAAGGGGCATGCCTCTGTCAAGAACAAAGTAGTAAGTCCCCATAATTAAAGGAAATTTTCTGTGAGGTCAAATTCATGTGTTCTTTTTGCTGATCTAAAACATCTAATGAACAGAAAATTCTTTTCCATTGCCATGATGGCCACTTAGGAATAGCCATCGTTATTCAGGAAGAAGCTTACCAAATTCAAAAAGCTGCAAAAGCTTTGGAGTATCTACTGCATTAATCTCTTCAAAGTATGGATCTGAATTGCCTGATAGGGCCCTTGATCCCCATGGCAATCTTGCCAAGGTAGATAAGGAAGATGTTGCTGCCTATTTCAACCAAGAGGTACATAGGCATCAAGGAGAGATAAAAAATTAAGAAGAAAGTGAAGCATATTTATAGTTCAACAATCCAATTAACTTGTTAAGATATTGAAGAAGAGGTTCTCTCTCATCAGCATCCTTATATTTATTCCATCTTCTAATAATTACCAAAAGTACTGGAATGTCAAGGTTGGCTAGATTCCTGGTTTCTTCATTGTTGGAGCATCTGATGCTCTTAAGTCTACTCTCCCCTAGTTGGCCCCTGCATATGTTCTGTACGGACAATTCCTTTCAGGTGCTACTTGTGGCTAAAAGTGAAAAACTTTGTAGATACGGTCAAAGCATTGTGGGATGGGTAGAAAACTGGAGGTTAAGCCAGTTTACATTGGTCAGGAAACTATTGTTGCTGAAATCTGACTTATAGAAGCAGGACAAGGTAGTGATTTGGAGGTCAGGGAGGTGATCCAATTTTTGGGGCAAGCTCAAGATGATGTGAGATAAATTCTCTTGGACAGCAGAGGATGATCAGGGTAGGATGAAGAAGTTAAAAAGGAGAATCAGGAAAGGTGGCTCTGCTGGAGGAGATTTGGTAATGGCACTCCAGTGCTTTAGTTAAAGGAAAGCAATACACTTAATAAGGTTTTTCATGGCATGTCAACGCTAACAGAAAAACTTCATCACCAATTTAAAGTTAGCACCATAATTTGGGGTGCGAAGCCCTATTGAAGTTTCAAATCATAAAAATCCTTCAGTTCTTACCAAATGAGATCTATTATTTTTTGTTCTCACTGTTAAATTATTGATCATCATTTCACCTAAAAGTTTCAATTATTACAAAAGGGCAGCACCAAAAATATATATAAAGTTTTCTAACACATGCAAAAACAGACAGTTGGAAAATGGTGTAAATTAGCCTAGCAAAATAGAAATAAAGTACATGATTGAAATTAAGTACATTAGGTTAAATAAATGAGTTGGAAACCCAAGAGGTTTGGCCACCCAAGAGAGATACGTTAACTAGAAGAGTTAAACATTAACTAGGGACTCCAAAAGACATTTATATATTAGGTAGGCATCCCAATAGACATTCATAAATTAAGAAGTCCAGAAGGATTGCCTTCAAATATTAAATCATTCATAGTGAAAATATCTATCTATGCACACTATTATAGATTTGTTGGAACCCCTGCACAGTTACTCTTCAAGAAGCATCATCACACCTCTTAGCAAGAGATTTTACACTAGTCACAATTCTGGTTTTCTCTAACAATAATAGTTAGTGATTTGGTTAGAAAACAATTTGACGATATCCCTCCTATAAGTTTTCTTGCTACTCTTGGTTTTGTGGCTTTAGAATCCATTCGCTTGATGGAAAAAACTTGCTTGCTGGAAGCAAGAAGGAATATCTTTTGAAGGAGCTGAATTTATTTTGCATAACGATGCTACTGCAGCACTCCAGAAATGGATGGTGCTGATCATTTGTGCTACTATAATCTCTTGAAATCGTTACCTAATTTTCCTTATAATCAGTATTTGAAGAAGATTACACATACAAAGGGCGTGGGGGATTCTTTGAAGGCTGTATACTGTATAGTGCTGATGTAACAATCAGAAACCAATAAACTCTATGTGAGCACATAACTCCATAATGGTCAAGAGCATGAACAGTTCATTTTTTACCACATCCAAACACCCCACAAGATTGGTGATGAGGGACATAAAAAAAAATATTTTGGAAGACAATATTCTATGCATAGAAGTAGTAGGAATTTCTATTGTTTATTTCTTTTGTTTCCTATTTTAGTTTTCTTCCATAGTAGAATCCTAATTAGATTGAGATTATGGATTCTAATTAGGGCAGGACTATAGCTATTAGTTGCTTATATATAGTGTTTAGGTTTGTTATTGAAGGTAGTATCGATTATTGATATTGATTTTTTGAATTGATTTGAGTTTATTGATTAATCTTTTTGCATTTGTTCGTGGTTCTGCATCAGTATGATTATACTGATGAAACTTCTAAATTTTCATAGAAGGACATGCTGAATAGTGGATGGACACTAGTGCCACACAACACGTCTAACAAGAAGCATATGTTTGCTTTCTAATTTCTATGAACATAATGTAGATGAACCCTGCATGTTTATGGGGAGCTTATGCATAAACTTGACTTCCAAAAGAATCTAGTATTGATTCTTTGGTTAGTAAGTATGACTTCCAAATGATTTTGAAGCAAATAAGGAAATTATATTCAATAACAGTGTCATAATAGAAAAGTGTTATATAATAGCTGGTATGTTCAAAAATGAATATTGATTTTTTCTTATTTTGAACCTTTTGATACTTGATATGTTAGACTTGGTTGTGTACATTTCAACATCATGAAGCTTATGCCTAAGGAAGGATTGACATCTGATTACAGCCCTGATAATCATGAGAAAATTCCTTACATGGAGTAAATATTCACTAACCAATACTTCTCAAAATTGTTTCTAGATATTCTAGCAAACTTGATTGAATTCATAGTATCCTTGCAAGAGGTGGAAACTTTTTTACCTCAGATCTAGTTGTGTATGTGTTGGATTTTCTATGACCAGCAAAAGCGTACAGATTTTTTATCCTAGAATCTCTTGCTCCTCACTCTTTTATTAAGAATGTTCTGTTAGAAGATGTGGCTGATTCATATTGTTTCATATCCACGGGAGTCCATGGGAGATTTATTTAATTACTTTGCTTTCCTTATTTAAGTGATTTGATTGTATATTATGTCTTGTATCTTTTTTGTATATTTCTTTCTATATTCGGTTGTTGTAGCCTTCCTTTTATTTCTTTCTAGATTTGGTATTTCCTAGATTTGGTAGTTTCCTAAATCTGCATAAGGTAGGCTGTGTAGTTTCCTAAATCTGCATAAGGCAGGCTGTGCCTATGCTGTATAAATTTACAGCTTGTGCTGCATCTTAATATAACAACAACAACAACATATCCAGCCTTTATCCCACTATGTGGGGTCGGCTACATGAATTCTAGACTTCCATGTATTTCTGTCTTTTGTCATATCCTCATTTAGATCCATATATTTCATATCAAATTTTAATGTCTCTCCCAAAGTCTTCTTGGGTCTACCTCTACCTCTTTTTGTGACTAATTGTTCCATTTCATCAACTCTCCTCACAAGAGCGTCTCTTAGTCTCCTTCTCACATGACCAAACCATCTTAGTCTAGTCTCTCTCATCTTCTCCTCGATTGGCACTACTCCTACCTTATTACGAATAACTTCATTTCTAATTTTATCCTTTCTTGTATGTCCGCACATCCATCTTAACATCCTCATCTCCGCTACACTCGTCTTTTGCTCATGCTGGTATTTGACTGCCCAACATTCTGAGCCATACAGCAAGACTGGTCTTATAGCTGTCCTATAAAATTTTTCTTTCAATTTTAATGGGATTTTACAATCACATAACACCCCCGATGCATTTCTTCATTTTAGCCAACCTGCCTTAATTCTATGTGTGACATCCTCGTGGATTTCTCCATCTTTTTGAATCACTGATCCCAAATATCGAAAATGGTCTTTTCTTTGTAAGATTTGGTCTTCTAATTTTATTATAACATCATCCACTCTTGTATTTTTACTAAATTTGCATTCCATATATTCTGTTTTCTTTCTACTTAATTTAAATCCCTTAGATTCTAAATTGTTTCTCCACAACTCAAGTCAGGTTTTTTTTTTTTTTTTCTTGACATGGTATCAGAGCCTTAGGATTAGTCCTAGGCCTGTCGAGATTGTAAAGCACGGCGGCCAAAACTGAAAAATCAGTAGGCATGACTAATGTTACAGAAAGTTCTAGTCAAAGCACTGGGAGGGAACTTTCGATCAGTCATAGTATTGGAGGAGAACTTCCGATTGTCCAAGCAGCCTATAGGTTGAATGGCAAGAACTACCTCAAGTGGTCCCAACTTATCAAGACTTTCTTGAAAGGCAAGGGAAAATTGAGTCATTTGGGGGGATCTGGACTGCAGGAGAATGATCCTATGTATGGTGCATGGGATGAAGAAGATTCATTAGTCATGTCTTGGCTATGGAACTCCATGAATCCGGAGATTAGTGATACCATTATGTTCTTAACAACGGCAAGGGAGATATGGGAGGCGGTGAAGATTACCTATTCGAAGATACGTGATGCCGCTCAGATTTATGAACTTAGGACCAAGGCAGTAGCAACCAAGCAAGGGAATCGGTCTATCACCGAATATTCCAACTTGTTGCAGACCTTGTGGCAAGAATTGGATCACTATCAGTGCATCCAAATGAAATGCAATGAAGATGCAGCAGTCCAAAAGAAATTTGTAGAGAAGGAGCGAATATATGATTTCTTGGCTAGACTAAATTTAGAATATGATGCTGTTAGAATTCAGATTCTTGGTAAACCTGATCTACCCTCCTTAAATGAAGTAATTTCTATTATACGTGCAGAAGAAGGTCGAAGAGGAGTTATGTTGGAGCATGGTCACTTGGAGAATTCTAAACGGAGCTGGACGTGAAAGAGGGATTAAAGAAGAAAAAAGATTCATGGATACAAGTTGGACCACAAACAAAGATAGTTTGTGGTGCACTTTCTGTAAGAAGCCAAGGCATACAGTTGATAAATGTTGGAAGCTTCATGGGAAGCCAACAAAAGGAGGACAACAACTTAAGGCTAAGGTTCAGGCCTACACTGCCAATGGTCAACAGCCATCTCATATGACCAACTACAGTGACCAAGAGCATACAAAAGGCAAAGAAATAGGATTGATGGGGCTCAAACAGGAGGAGATTGAGAAGTTAAGGAACCTGTTGGGGTCTCTTGAAAAAGATCAAGGTGTTAGTGCTTCAAATCTTGTCTTCACAGGTATTACTTTCAATTCTTGTTGCTTAAATGCTTCAGATTTAGGTTTTAAATCACACTGGGTACTTGATTCTGGTGCAACCGACCACATGACCCATTCTTCACACAAATTTCTAAACTACAAACCATGCCCCAGTATTAAAAAGATTGTGTTGGCTGATGGATCTCTAACTACTGTTGCTGGAATAGGGGATATCCTTGTTAACAATTACCTAATTCTGAAAGATGTTCTCCATGTCCCAAAACTCTACACCAATCTCATCTCTATTAAAAAACTGACCCAAGACACTAATTGTCGTGTCATCTTCTATCCAAATTTTTGTGAATTTCAGGAAAAGGACACGAGGAAGAAGATTGGGCATGCTAAGGTGAAAGAGGGGCTGTACTACCTTGAAGAGTCTAGTGGGCTGAGTGATAGAAAACATTTTTCTCCTATATCTTTTTTAGCTAAATCCAATAAGGATGTTTTATGGCTTCATCATTTTCGCCTAGGACATCCATCTTTTGTAGTTCTTCGGTCTATGTATCCCTCTTTGTTCAAGCGATTAGATAATAGTGATTTACACTGTGATGTTTGTCAATTTGCTAAGCATAAAAGAGTTTCATTTCCTCTTAATAATACTCGATGTGCTCTTCCTTTCAACTTAATTCACAGTGACATTTGGGGTCCTTCTATTCCTAGTATTTCGGGTGCTCGATGGTTTGTGTTGTTTGTGGATGATTGTACCTGGGTTGTGTGGTTGTATCTTCTAAAGAACAAATCAGAAGTATGCACCATTTTTCCTAATTTCTATACCATGATTAAGAATCAATTTGGTATTGGAATTAAAAGAATGAGAACTGACAATGCCAAAGATTTTTTCAACAAAACTCTATCTCTTTTCTTTCAAGTGATGGGCATAATTCATGAGTCTTCTTGTGTTTATACCCCTCAGCAAAATGGAGTAGCTGAGAGGAAGAATGGTCATTTGTTGGCAGTTACAAGATCCTTGTTATTCCACAATAATGTGCCTAAACACTATTGGGGAGAAGCTGTCTTGACAGCTACATATCTCACCAATAGGCTTCCTTCTAGGAATCTTGACCTCCAAAGTCCTCTTCAGCTTCTTGCTAAGGCATTCCCAGAATTTATTCCAACAAATCTTTGCCCAAGAGTGTTTGGTTGTTTGGTTTTTGTTCATAATCATTCTCCTCATGAGGGAAATTGGATCCTAGAGCCCTTAAGTGTGTCTTTGTTGGATATTCCTCCACTCAAAGAGGTTACAAGTGTTTCCATCCTCCATCCAAGAAGTTGTTTGTTTCGGCTGATGTAAGCTTTGTGGAGGACCAATCATATTTTGATATGACTGATATTAAGGGGGAGACCAATTCATTGGATGAATAGTCAAGGGAATTCTATTTCTCAAATTTTCCAATTTCTTCTTCTCCTACAAATCATCCTCAAGATTTCTTAAATCTGGTTCCAAGAGAGAATGTTCACTCTTCTTCTCACCCACTACAAGTCTATTCAAGGAGAAAACGTCCCGATTTTATCTCTAAGCATGCTGAATCATCTAATCCTTGTGTAGATCAGTGCAGCCCTCAACCTGATTCACCCAAGAGTCCTAATTTACTTCAACCTACAGTCTCTACTGCTATACTAGAACCTATTTCAAGCAACACTCAGCCATCTAACCCATTTTTTGATGACCTGGACATCCCAATTGCCTTAAGAAAAGGAACTCGAGCCTGCACTCAACATCCCCTACATCTATTCCTCAGTTATTCTAAATTGTCTCTGACACACAAGGCCTTCTTGACCAACCTTAATTCCATCCCTATCCCAAAGAATCTATCTGAAGCTTTAAGTAATGATAATTGGAAGGAGGCCATGAAGGTGGAGATGACTGCATTTGAAAAGAATCAAACCTGGATTTGGTCCAGCTACCTAAAGGAAAGAAAACTGTTGGATGTAGATGGGTATTTACAGTGAAATATAAATCAGATGGCTCTCTTGAAAGGTACAAAACTAGATTAGTGGCCAAGGGTTATACACAAACATATGGTGTGGACCACATTGAGACGTTTGCTCCTGTCGCAAAAATGAATACTGTCAGAATTTTCTTGTCTTTAGCAGCTATGTTAGACTGGCCATTGTATCAATTTGATGTTAAAAATGCTTTTTTACATGGGGATTTAGAAGAAGAAATTTATATGGAAGCTCCTTCTGGGTTCGGATTGACTAATCATGGAGAAAATGTTGTATGCCAATTGAAGAAAGCCCTATATGGGCTGAAACAGTCTCCCAGGGCTTGGTTTGGGAGGTTTACAAAGGTGATGCTTGGTTTGGGCTATAAACAAAGTCAAGGAGATCATACTCTTTTTATTCATCATTCTAAAACGGGTAAACTCACTGCTCTATTAGTATATGTTGATAATATCATTGTGACAGGAGATGATAAAGACGGTATTGATGCCTTGAAAAGATGCTTGATTCACGAGTTTGAAATAAAAGAGCTAAGCAATCTAAAATATTTTTTGGGTATTGAGGTGGCTCGATCTAAGGAGGGTATCTTTATTTCACAACAAAAATATGTGCTGGATCTTTTACAAGAAACTGGTATGTTGGGCTGTAGAGTAATTGATACTCCAATTGAACAAAATCATCGTATTGGTGTTGAACTTGAAGAAGGAGCTGTTGATCGAGCATCCTACCAACGGTTAGTGGGGAGGCTCATATATCTTTCTCATACAAGACCAGACATTGCCTATGTCGTGGGCGTAGTTAGTCAATTTATGCATAACCCCAAAGAAAGTCATCTGTACATCGTATTCTTCATTATCTTAAAGCCAGTCCCGGTAAAGGCATTTTATTTAAAAAAGGTGGTCACATGTCTGTGGAAGCATACACTAATGCAGATTATGCTGGATCCCTTATTGATAGACGGTCAACCTCGGGTTATTGTGTATTTCTTGGTGGTAATCTTATCACATGGAGAAGTAAGAAGAAAAATGTGGTGGTTAGATCTAGTGCGGAGGCTGAATTTAGATCTATGGCTTTAGGGATTTGTGAGTTGTTGTGGCTCAAAATAATCTTGGCAGATTTACAGATCCGTTGGACAGCTCCTATGCGGTTATATTGTGACAACAAGTCTACTATCATTATTGCCCATAACCCTGTCCAACATAATAGGACTAAACATATTGAAGTTGATGGACATTTCATTAAAGCGCAACTTGAAGGTGGCTTGATTTGTACTCCATTTGTTCCTACCGGCGAACAACTTGCTGATCTATTTACTAAAGGGGTTTCGGGTAGCATATTTCACAAGCTTCTATACAAGATGGGAATGTATGACATCCACACTCCATCTTGAGGGGGAGTGTTAGAAGATGTGGCTGATTCATATTCCTTATGGGGCTGATTCATATTGTTTCATATCCACAGGAGTCCATGGGAGATTTATTTAATTACTTTGCTTTCCTTATTTAAGTGATTTGATTGTATATTATGTCTTGTATCTTTTTTGTATATTTCTTTCTATATTCGGTTGTTGTAGCCTTCCTTTTATTTCTTTCTAGATTTGGTATTTCCTAGATTTGGTAGTTTCCTAAATCTGTATAAGGTAGGCTGTGTAGTTTCCTAAATCTGCATAAGGAAGGCTGTGCCTATACTGTATAAATTTACAGCTTGTGCTGCATCTTAATACAAGTCAGGTTTTTCTTCTTTTCTTGACATGTTCATGCTGATTTCTTTGTGTTGGAGAGTCCTAAGTGAAATGGGAGTGTTACCGAGATTAAAGAGATAAAGAAGACTGCTAAAGGAGTTGGAAAGATAAGCAGAAAGTTGAAGATTAAAGCTCCTAGAAATCAGGAGAAATAATAGGAGTAAATGTGATTGTTATCTTTTATTATTTATTGCTTAAATTATGTTGTAGTTTATCTTCTTGCTGCATCTTATCTCCTAAATATTAGGATTAGATAGCCTAGAAATTGTATAAATAGATTTTGTTTTAAGGGTATAACACCCGAGAAATTAACAAGTTTGATTTCCACAAACTTAGTTGAAGTTCTCGGGTGTTATACCCTTAGAACAAAATCTGTTCATGGTATCAGAGCTCGGCATTGTCTAGCCTAAAGATCCAAGACAGATGGATCCGCAAGGCTGTGGGAATGCAGCTCCAACTACAGCGGAGTCATCCGATAGTTCGGCCCTTCAACAATCTCAATTCCAACGACTGTGGTGTCTCACAACACCCTGTCATTGGACAGCAATACCTTGCAAATCACCCAGCACAGGTTAAACGGAAGAAACTTTAGAGAATACTTTCAATCTGTAACCTTGGTGATAAAAGGCAAAGGGAAATATGGCTACCTAACCAGGGCAATTCCAACACCACCAGAAGATTCAGGAGACTATCAAAGATGGGAGATAGAAAATTCAATCTTGATGGCTTGGATCATCAACTCTATGGAGCCAAAGATAGGTCGACCCTATCTCTTCTATAAAATGACAAAAAAAATTTGGGAGGCCGTTCAAGAGATCTACTCCAATCTTGAAAATACAGCTCAATGCTTCGAGGTTAGAGCTGCAATTCGGACTACCAAGCAAGGCAACCTCGGTGCGGCAGAATACTATAACAATCTAACGGAGTTATGGCAAGAGATGGATCTGTTTTATGACCCTAACTGGAAGTGTGCAGAAGACAGCCAAAAGCATAGCAAGATGTTGGAAAATGAGAGAATTTTTTACTTCCTCCAAGGGCTCAATCCAGATTTGGATCAGGTAAGAGGCAGACTTCTAGGCACTAAGCCATTACCATCCCTTCGAGAAGCATTTGCAGAGGTAAGGCGGGAGGAGAGCAGGAAAAGAGTTATGCTACCATCTACAACGGAACATAACTCAGGATCAGCCCTCACTACTACAAAAAGGGAAGACAATTCTAAGGAGAAGCAATGGTGTGAGCATTGCAACCGACCCTATCACACCAAGAGTACCTGCTAGAAGTTGCATGGAAAACCCCCAAACTGGAAACCTAGGCCTAAGAAGGAGAAAGAGAGATCAGCCTATGCAGCAACAAGTGCTCCTACTAGTGAGAACGGAACAGGTTTGAGTTTAACTCATGATTAGATTGAGTTTCTACAGAAGTTGTTACAAAACTCTCATGTTACAAGGGAATCGGAGGATGCAGCACCAGGTCACTCAGCATCTATGGCACAAAAAGGTAATCAGCCTTTGTCTTTGACCACTAGGAAGATGAATAAAGATTGTTGGGTGGTAGATACCGGAGCATCCGATCATATGACCGGATCTACTGCCACACTTGATATTTTTCAAATTGAAGAAAAGGAGCTAAATAGTTTGATGGCTGATGGAACACAATCATTGGTAAAAGGAAAGGTAAGTGTTTATGTGGCTGATTTATTGCTTAAATCAGTGTTATATGTGCCAAACCTGAAATATAGTTTGTTATTTATTAGTGAGCAAGTTAACAAAAGACTTGGATTGCATTGTGACATTTTTTCCTTCATATTGTGTTTTTCAGGACCGATTCTCGGGGAAGACGATTGGCAATGCTAAGGAGAGGGATGGACTTTATTGGCTTTCCGATAACAAGAATTCTCTTAGTCAAGTTCCACATAGGTTTTCTCTTACAGCTAGCTTAGATTCTAAAACTTTATTATGGCATAAACGTCTTGGTCATCCAGTTTTCCATATTTGAAACGCTTGTACCCCAATTTATTTATCAATAAAGAAAAGTTGGTACTCAAAGTGTGATCATTGCATTCTTTCCAAGCAAACTCATAGCACTTATCAACCGAACCCATATACTCCATCTAAACCATTTCATTTGATTCATAGTGATATATGGGGCCAACTAGAGTTCCAAACCTAAATGGTGCATGATGGTTCATAACATTCATTGATGACCATACAAGAGTATATTGGGTATACCTAATGAAAGAAAAATCCGAGGCATGTGCCATTTTTTAGATTTTCCATAAACTCATTTTGAATGTTTTTCAGTCCTCTATTTGCATTCTTAGGACTGACAATGGTCGAGAATTCTTTTCTTATCCATTCACCCGATATCTAACTACCAATGGGATTTTTCACCAAAGTACTTGTCCTTACACCCCTTAGCAAAATGGAATAGTTGAAAGAAAAAATCGACACTTACTTGAAGTGGCTAGATCCCTTATGTTCACTAGTTCTGTTCCAAATAGATATTGGGGGGAGGCAGTCTAAACAACCGCTTATCTCATCAATAGGCTGCCTTCCAAAGTCCTAAAATACCAAACCCCCTTGCACAACCTTACATCTATTTTTCCTCATGTCCGGATTTTAAACAATCTTCCTCCCAAAGTATTTTGGATGTGTAGTATATGTCTACCAAACCAGTCCAAATCGTCATAAACTTGAACCAAGACCCTTAAAGTGTATATTCATTGGGTATCCTCCTACTCAAAAAGGGTTATAAGTGTTTTTGTCCTACATCACAAAAAGTTCTAATCTCATGTGATGTAACCTTTGTGGAGAATGAGTTATACTACTCATATACCACACCTCAAATGAAGGACAAGCATTGGGATCCCACTATTCCAATGCCCATTCTATTCCCAGTTCTTCAACCCATTCCTAATTATGATTCAAATCCAACACCTGCAGCTGATCATCCTCAGCCAGCCTCGTTTAAGCCTCACTGTCCGAGCCTTCCTCCCTTTCATGAATCTCTAAACCCAGCTGGACCTATGGAAACTGATATAGGAGAAGACTTGGACGTGGAAAAACCAATAAAAGTATATTCAAGGAGAGGTAAAAATCTAGCTCCTCAACTCAGCCAATTGTTAGAACCGAAAGAAGGTCCAGCAACTGAGGGAGAAAATACTGCTGCTAACAGTGAGTTAGATCTTCCTATTGCTATAAGAAAGGGCATAAGATCATGTGTGAAACATCCAATCTCCAATTACTTGACATATTCCAGATTATCTCCTAAATTCAGGACCTTCATTACTACTTTGGATGGAGTGAATATACATCGAAACATCCAAGAAGCCCTAGCTGATTCTAAATGGAAGGAGGCAGTGATGGAAGAAATAAGGACACTCAAAGGCAATCACACATGGGAAGTTGTTGATATTCCGAAAAATAAGAAGATCATTGGCTGCAAATAGGTGTTTACAGTTAAATACAACTCAGATGGAAGTGTGGACAAATATAAGGCTATGCTTGTTGCCTAAGGTTACTCTCAAACCTATGGAATAGATTATGAAGAAACCTTTGCTCCGGTTGCTAAATTAAACTCCATTAGAGTATTATTGTTTATTGTTGTGAATTTGAATTGGGAGTTATTTCAATTTGATATCAAGAATGCATTCCTAAATGGAGAATTAGAAGAAGTATATATGAAAATTCCACCCGGGTTTGAGAAAGAAGAGAGGATTGGCAAGGTATGTAAGCTTCATAAATCTCTTTATGGTTTAAAGCAATCTCCTAGAGCATGGTTTAAAAATTTCAGCTCTACTTTGACACAATTCGGGTACACACAAGGGAAGGCCGACCACACTTTATTTATCAAACATACCAATGGAAAAAGATGCATTTTTATTGTGTATGTAGATGATATAATTGTTACAGGGGATGATGTTCAAGAAATTGCAGCCCTAAAATAGAAGCTAAAGGCAGAATTTGTGCTAAAGGACTTGGGAACAATGAAGTAATTTTTGGGGATGGAAATTGCAAGGAGTAAAGAAGGTATGATAATATCTCAAAGAAAATATACTCTTGATCTTCTAAGAGATACAGGAACGATTGGATGTAAACCAAGATACACTCCTCTAGAAAGGAATTGGAAATATGTGAAGAGAGATAATGATCCTCAGGTGGATAAGGAAAGGTATCAACGGCTAGTTGGAAGACTAATCTATTTGTCTTTAACTCGCCCAGACATAGCCTATTCTGTGAGCATCATAATCCAATTTATGCATGCTCCAACACAACAACATATGGCAGTTGTATACCACATTTTGAGGTACTTGAAAGGAACACCAGGTAAGGGATTATTGTTTCAAAAGAGTAATGAAAGGGAGGCTAAAGGATATTTTGATGCAGATTAGGCAGGATCGGTGATGGACAGCCGATCTACATTAGGTTTTTGCACAAAATTGTGGGGCAACCTAGTCACATGGAGAAGCAAAAAATAATCTGTAGTGGCAAGAAGCAGTGCTGAGGCAAAATTCAGAGCCATTGCCCAAGGTATTTGTGAGCTAATTTGGTTGGTAAGATTAATGGAAGATCTACTACTACCACTAACAAAGCCAACAAAGCTTTACAGTGATAATAAATCAGCTATATGTATTGTTAACAATCCAGTACAACATGATAGAATGAAACATGTCAAGATCGACCGAAGTTTCATCCAATGGGAGATTGAAGAAGGAGACATCAAACTGACATATATTCCTATAGCAAAACAGGTAGCAAATGTGCTCACCAAATCCATGACAAGATCAGGTTTTGAGACTCTCATCAACAAGCTAGGAATGAGAGATATCTATTCCTTAGCTTGAGGGGGGGTGTTGGAGAGTCCTAAGTGAAATGGGGGTGTTACCGAGATTAAAGAGATAAAGAAGACTGCTAAAGGAGTTGGAAAGATAAGCAGAAAGTTGAAGATCAAAGCTCCTAGAAATCAGGAGAAATAATAGGAGTAGATGTGATTGTTATCTTTTATTATTTATTGCTTAAATTCTGTTGTAGTTTATCTTCTTGCTGCATCTTATCTCCTAAATATTAGGATTAGATAGCCTAGAAATTGTATAAATATATTTCTGTTCATTGAATCAATTAACAAGTTTGATTTCCACAAACTCAGTTGAAGTTCTCGGGTGTTATACCCTTAGAACAAAATCTGTTCACTTTGAGAAAAAATTCTTCTCAACTACAGAATTGAAATAGTGGGAGCGTGGAAGAGAAACAAAGGCTAAAGATAAAGGAATCAGTCTTTGAAAGTCTATGTAAGAAGAAGAAAATATGATTATTTGTTTTTCAAAATTGAAATCATTGGTCTTGATGTTAAGTATACAGAAAATCCGGAGGCGTTCTGGTGTAGTCATATGTCTATGCATGGATGATATGCCATCTTCAATACTGATTTGCTGAGTAGATATTATGGGACACGAATCAGCCAATATGATTATGGTATTGCATTAACTCATTCAAGTTATATTGAGAATGTTCCAAGACATCTATAAGATCCGAATTTATAGAAAGAGTATAAGAGGGAAAAACAAAATCCAAAAGGAAATAGGATTTCTAAAGCCATAGTAGATTAGGTTAATTTAAAGTTTCAAAGAAATTGGAACTGAGTTCAGATTCTAAATGGAGATTGAGATAAGGGGTTATCATAGTTCTAGAGGGATTTTGATTGGGCTGGAAGTTTGAATCGAGGACAAACTTGATTTCAGAAATTAAGTCTTACATAAATTGCGATAAATCAGAATGATATATATATACATATATATTTGGAACCATATAACTCAAGAAAACTTGTTCGTTGAACTGGTTCAACAAACCATTTTCAGAAAGTTCACTGAGTTGAAAATTATTCTCATACCAAAATCAAATTATATAAGAAAAAATGGGGTTTTAAAAGTTTTCATTAATTTTTTCTATGAAAACAGATCTAAAAGAAAATGAAAAAGGAAAAACTATAACCAGACAAGCCTTTTAAGTACTTTTTCAATTTCAATGACTATTTTATTTAATTTTGTCTCATTTTTTATTAACCACGTAGATGAATCGGTGACCATAAGCGCTGGCCTCTTTTCCAGATCACTCAGAGGTCTAGGCTTTAGAACATTAGCTTTGAGATTAGAGATCATGTTTTCTAGACCAATATCAAGAATGTTTTCTTCTTCTACATGTCATTCTCGTTTCAATGGATCCTATCTTTGAGCCTCTCTTTACTTTAGGAAAATGATATTAAGAAATAATCAAAGTTGCAGATGAGTGATCAAAGGGATAGCAATAATAACATGCACGAAGACATATCAATAAAATGCATAGAAAGGAAATATGAGACTAAGAAAAGTAGTACCTCCAAAAGAAAATTCCGTTCTTGAGATGGATCGCCTCCCTAAAATAAGCAAATCAAGCACAGAAACAAGAATTTTCAATAGACCTTAAAGCTACTTATCAAGCACAGAAACAAGAAATGTCAATAGACCTTAAAGCTATTTAGTAAGGTATGAAACAACCAAATCAAGACACTATGCAAATTTAGAAAATCACTGGAAAAAGAAAATAAAAAGGAATCACCTGAAACCAAACTACGCAAATTAGTGAGGTGTGAAACAATCTGTCAGAACCTTGTGTCCTAACAGTGGAATTTTCCTCGGATGAGAGGAATTAGGGTTTAGAAGGAAAAGAGAGAGAAAGAAGAGAACGAGAGAGAGAGACTGAACAGAAGAATCTGAGGAGAGAAATTGAAGAGAAAGAGAAGGAAATGTATGATTCTGCTATGAATTTCGATGCCTCTTTTATTGAATAAGGAAATCTTTATATAGCCCCCTCTTCCCACCATTCTTTGGTAGTTACAACCCCCAACAGCCTGGTTGTTATTTTAACAATACTAACAGTACTAACAGCCCCTTTAACCATCTAACCGCCCCCAGCAGCCTAAACCATCTAACTGTCACCCAACAGCCTAAACCAACTACTGTTACATCCTTCAACCATTTAAACCATCTATTGTTACAATAACCATCTATTGTTACAACCATAGTAAGTAAAGATACAGTTTGCCCCGGAAACCCATAGGGTCCTGACACAATCATAGCAAGACACAAGTGGTCAATTCATCACATCAAACATACACTGTGTATGGCCATTTATAAATCTGCTCACGTATGGATCTAAAGAGAACTAAATTTACCATTGCTGAACATGATACAGAAATGGGCACGTTAAAATATTTTTAATGACCGCTGCTTCTGTGATCACGGATCCAATGTGATGTCAAGTTCATGTTTTTGTGTTTATACATGCTGTAAGTTTTGTGTCTTGTGTGGTTGTTTCCAGTCTGTTGGGTTAGTTTTTTTGTGTTTTTACTCAGGGTATGCCCTAATGTAAACTGTAGACACTTGGTGATTTTCTGTTAATATATTCTTATTTATGGGAAAAAAAATATTTTTAATGAGTAAAGCATGGCAAACATTACTATAAGATCAATTATATATATAAAAACAAAAAAGGTATTGAATCATGTACTATTTATGCCAGAAAAGTTTTAAACTTCAACCAGATTTCATAGGCATTTGGTGTGCTCAATAAGGGCAGTGATTGTTTGTGTTTTCTTTCTTCTTTTTTTTTTTTTTAAGTGATTCATAGAGTGGGCAGCTGTTGGTGGTAAGTCACAAGGAAGAAGCTAATGAAATGCAGCTCAGATAAGGAACGGTATGTGGTGTTTTAGAAAACTCAAAACTCTTATCCAGGAAATTACACTACTTATGGGTTGTGCTAATTGCCAATTAATATTTTTGGGTCTTAATACATGTTTTTTAGTTGGTTTTAGATGGTTTTTTTTATGCAAACCAGAAATAAGTTAGTAATTTTCTACATTTTTCATGTGTCTATTACTGTTACGTGTTAGGGGAATTGTTGTGATTTTTGGCTTTTGGGTGTATATTAGTAAAAAAAGTATTATCGGAGGAATATCTGAATGATTTCCAGGGAATCTTTATAAAATAAGTTATCTTTCTTCTGTTCTTAAAATATAAGTGATCTTTAAAAGGGGTTATGTGCAAATGAGTTACTTTCCCTTGGAAGCTTCAGCCTTCAGGCTTAGCATAGTTTTTAAAACCCCTTCTAAAGATCACTTATCTTTTCAAAACCTCTACAAAGATAAGCATAAGGGTTTTACAACAACACCACATCTATTATTCCTAATTTCAAACAAATCTAAAGAAAAGTGATCTTGACAAAATACGCTTAAGGGCATTAGTATTCGATTCTCTTCTCGAGTTATTTTGAGCCTGGGTCCAAAAGTGGTAGACCCAATAAAATCAGTTACTTCTGATTTCAACACTCAGATCCATGCATCTGAACCAACCCAATGACCTTGTATAAAAACTCAGCCAAGTTTTTCCCTAGCTGTTCCAGCTGCAACTTGCATAGAAGAGCCTGCAAGAATCCTGCCCCCATATAAGATGTTTTCCAAGGAGAGAAGGTAGAGAATTAATGCTAGTTGTTAAAATATCGCATTACAAAGTTCTTCTGCGATGGATTGCAGAAAAATCTGATAGCTCTATCTCTGTTGTCAAGTCTTGACAACACAATTTTTTTGTGTTTCAATCATATATTTTGAGGTGAAATTGCTCTTAAAGTTCAATTTCAGGATAGGTTTTCTATTTCAAATTTACACTTCAATCTTATACCTTTTTGATGAAATCTATGATCGATTTATCTTCTCTGTAGTAATCTGTTACTTTTGAATTACTTCTTCGTTGTCATCCTTACTCAAATGTGGACATATAAATTCAGATGTATAAACGGTGCTAGTTTGTTTTGTATTTTGATACTCATAGCTCCTGACAGGGCCATCATGGATGAGATGGTGTATTCATATTGTGACATTATGTTTTGATGGTTACACGAGGTACATGGTACTCTTGGACTTAGTCTGTGTAGGGTTGGGTTTACCCAGACGCTTGCATGCCCCTAGTAGGATCATTGCCTTCCTACGGATCTGCGTCAATCACGGTCCTGATGTCAGGTTGCGACACCCTAGCACCTTTGACATCCAAAATTTAGAATTTTTGAAATTTAAATATTTCAATATTGAACACCATTGATCTTTCATTGCTATGATGACTGACTAATAGCGGAAAAGCTCAAGTGTAATAGAATCCCTCGCTTTTGAGCAAAGTTAATGGAAGGAACAAAGAAAACCATACACCCAAAAATTCACAATTAAAATCCAAAGCAGAATAAAAAACATAATTCACAAGTACTCAAGAAAAGACCAATAACGCAGTTGATGATCACATAGGTTCATAAAATGGCAGGTGCCTTCTCTTTCCAACAGCAATAACGTAGTCATTTCCAAAACCAAAAGGTAACATCAAAACCACGAAACTGGGCAAGACAAGAGAATGGGACAACAAGAAGACACTTACAGAGAAAAGCTTGAGCAAGGGGCAGAGAACGGACAAGAAGCTAGTTGAGGGGTTGCTAACCCTCTCAGTGGAAATTCCGTCGTTGTCCTGGGCATGAAAACGGAATTCCCTTTCTGGGTCACCTGAACTTGAACGGACCCGGCGGGAGCGCGAACTGGAATCCCTATTTATGGAAGAAGTTGAGGGGAAACTCGACGATCTCAGCGTAGAAACAGGAAATGGATTAATGGCTGGGAAGGAGAATAACACGTTATTGGGTTTGGGCGAAGGGCAAGGGCGAGGAGGGAGCGAGGGACGCAGGGAGGAGGCGGATAACGCTGCCATGATGGTTCGTTCCCGCAGCAGTGACTGGCTTACGCAGACCGTTGCTCCACTCTCGTGTATAATAAAATAATGGTTAAATTTCGCGTGGCGCTTTGTGAGGTTTTAGACGCTGATATAGCTACGCCCTTACAACGGTTCGGTTCGAACCGTGAACTCTAAATTGTTAATTGAATGGGTAAACTACATTAGGGATATATGACCAAAATATCTTGCACCTCTCCAGATACCTCACGCGCCTCTATGCGCCTCATAAGGGATATTTTTATCATTAGTACACCTTTGTGTAGCCTAATGTGTGTACACAAAGGTGTACCAATAACATTATTCTTTTTAAAAAGTTGAATGGAAACTATTTTTTTAGTTTCGACTTAAAAATTAGAACCAGAAGTGAAAACTTACCATTCGATTTCAATTCCTAAAAATAAGAAATCGAAATTGATTTCAATTCGATTTTAAACTATTAAAAATAAACTACATAAATAAAAAATATATAATATAATGCATAATAACTGATACTTTTGAAAATAATTTCAATTAAGGTAAGAGAGTTACAAAATCAAATAATAAGTAAAGTACGTGGATTTTCATTTCTTTAAACCTCAAAAGAGTGCGTAAACAACTTAATTTATATAAATCGGTTAGAACTAGAATCATAATCATTGAAAATCGAAATCGAACTATCAAGGAATCGAAACTGGAACTATCTATAGATGGTTCGGTTTCAGTTCCACTTTTTGGAACCGTCAATTTTGAAGTCGTGGCCAAGCCTAATTATAGCGATGTAGTGGATTTGGGGAATTTGTTTTAGTCTCATATTTTAATTAATTTAATAAATATTAGTAATATTATTATAAGTGTGATATACAAGAATTTTTTGGAGAAATTTTTAAATATATTATAATTTTTAAATTATTTAATAAAATATTATTCTTTTAAAATACTTTTAAAAAATACAAAAACCTGTCACATTACTTTTCTATGCTAAGCGAAGGGCATATGAAAGTTGGGTGAGCAAAACTCATTACTAGGAATAGTATGTTTCTAAAAAACTCGCTACTCCTAACGAGGAGTTATTTTTTACCCAACATTTCAAATCAAAACCAAATTGAACGTGCTACTCCTTATAGCGATTTAATAAAGAACTCGTTAACAGAAGGAGTTAGTTCTTTATTATAAAGTTTTGTCATGTTAAAAGGGGTAAATTAAGTTTTTTCACCCTTTTAAAAATAAATGACTCAAAGTAATAAGTAAAAAATAAATAAAACAATGCAGCACATAAGATGTATAGTGATTCAGCTAAGCTTACTGTATTATCTTAGCTTCTCACAAAGAATTTTGTCCAACCAAACTTACTTGAGTATATTTTAAAACAACCTCAACTACAAACATTTACAACTAATGACTTTTTTATTAGGATCAGCCACAACCAATACCTTTTATTAGGATTAGCCTTAACCTTTACAAGATCAAAATATGAATGTGAATAAAGTGTACAAGAAAAGGTATAAGGTGGTATTGAAACTACAAATACTTCTCTTGGGTTTTTACAAAGAGATAAAAAGAATTGGAAGACATAAACTTGATCTCTCTTTTTTATTTTGGATGTAAACAGTAGAGCACTTGTTGATGGCTTTTTGAACACTTAGGATATCAAAGATTCAACATTCTACTTGTTCTTCAGGTTTCAACTCCTTTATATAATGTTTTGTTCTTTAATGCTTTTGTTGAACTGTCCATCAAAGAAAGAGAATGTTCTTTATGTCTTAACTACTATTTTTTTTGTCTCTATAATAGTCTCAAATGTCAGTTAAAACATTAAAATCTATGTACAATTAGTCTGAGAAGCATTTAATGTTCTAAAAAGTCAAGACAAATTGCATTTAATGTGTTGAAACAGCTATATTTTTCAAATTCTGTCAAATATTACTTCAGTACAAAGAGATATTTAATCAACTAAGTTTTATTATTACTCAAGTACAGATGTTTTATAATCAACTATATTTCTGACTTACTCGATTACAAATTTCCTTTCATTTGATTAAATTTTTGAAACAAAAAATTTCAATGCATGCTTGATTAAAAAGCTATGCTTACTCGAGTATACTAAAATCTTTACTCGATTAACATTTTAAGTACTCGATTACATAAATGGTCCAGAGACTTGACAAATTTCTGGAGGATATATACTCTATTACAAATAGCATTTACTCAAATACACCTAAATCATTACTCGATTACAAAAAATAAATATTCAACTAATTTTTATCTAGTCAGAATCTTATATAATCTACTCGAATACACTAAGATTTGTTATCAGGGCCCGCTTCCAAATATACCCGCTAGCATAGGACATCCGAAAGAAGGTCCCTTCCAAATTGGAACACAGAACATACATATCCAAAAACTTCATATTATAAACAAGTTCACTTCTAATATGAGCGCTAACCATTCTTACAACATTTATTTAGGCTTACAAGCCATACAATTCTCAAAATAAACAAAGGGTCTATAAACATATAAAAGAAAATAATCTTCAACACTGGCCCTCATCACAAGTCCCAAAAATCTTTAGGTCGGGTGAGATCTCTTTACACGTTTAAAATCCACTTCAAGCCCTACTAGACTCCTCTTCTGTTATAAATTTTCCCTTACCTGGAATGACAACAAGAAAACAAATGAGCCACAAGGCTCAACAAGCATAAATATAGCAAAAGGGAATAAGATATATGGATCTCTTAAGGCATGCATAAGATAAGAGTCAATGAAAGACTTCTACCCGACATTTAGCACAAGCTTTAGATCATACCTTCTACATTATTAATACCTCAATAATTGGTATTTCGTCACTTAGCAACAAGGCCTACATGCAACTCATAGAGTGATATTTGCACAATTTAAATGTTGGCATAAACCCATTCATTTCCATATGTGACTCATAACACAAGAAGCCACTAATTAATGTTCATGTAATTTTATATATAATGATAGAAAATACATACGCCACATTGGCCCTCTAGGCATCCACATCCATGATTAGAATGCATACATATATATCAAAATCATCAGCCACCATAGCGGTAAGAGCATCACCTGCCGGGTTTATGGCCACCTCACCCGCGCCAGGCGCTCAATGGGATATTTCGTCTCACACTTGCGAAACTTAGCCGTCGTGCAAAAATAATAATAAGAGGTGCTAAGATAATGATATCAATATATCACACAAGATAAGAGATTTTCGAGGACATGCCACCAAAAACATTACTTAACAACTCCCCAAAACATGCTCGTTGTGGTTAATATAGATTTGGGAAAGCCTTAACTGACTCAACCATATCCAAAATATATCATATTATATATCAAATCAAAGCCCATGAAGTCTAGTTTATGATTATTCAAACGGATTGTAATTATGAGTTCTATATCAAAAGTTATGGGAAAAAAAGTAAAGTATGCACAGTGTAGTCAAACCGCAGCCGAGTCGACTCAAGGGCAAATCCGAGTTGACTTGGCCCAAGTCGACTCGCCCAAAATCGAGTCCACTCGACCTCCTGGACAAGTAGACTTGGCCAAAAACGAGAGAAAAAGGTCCAAAAAACCCAGCTTTAGCCGAGTCGATTTAACCCCAAACCAAGTCAACTTGGCACAACAAAAAATGCACAAAATGAATACCAAACACACAAAACCAACCATGGCTAATCTCCTAACCCCCAAGTTGCCATTCCATGAATGAAAGATGGGGAAGAACAAGCCCCATAGAGATCCAAACAACAAGACCCAATGACCTCTTTGGAAGAAACCCCCATTTCATAAAAGATGGAGACAACCAATAACTCAAGTTTTCAAAACATCATTTGGAGATATGAGCATATCAACTTGGCTAAACATAAAGATAAAATCTTGCATCAAAAGACATGAGGAAAGAAGTGGAATGCTTGCCTTTAGATGGAGAGACCAAGAAGATGATGAAGACCCTCCACTTGAAGCTTTATTCTCCACCAAGAGAAAAGAAGAATGAATGAAGAAGAAGATGATGATGGAGAAGAAGAAAGTGTCGAGAGAGCCAAGGAAATGAGAGAGAAAATGAGATGATGAATTGAAGAAGAAGCAAAAGGGCATGGCAAGCCTTCCCGCCAGCCACTTAACCCAACCACTTTACCCTATTTTCCACATTTACCCCTTACACAACACACACACAACATTACTTTATCATACCCAATATGGACTTTTACCTTTATTTCCATTTTCATATCCCAATTTTCTTTAATCACTAATTTTACACACAATATAACACACATATATATATACACAAAGGGCCACTTATATTAATGGCCCAAGCCCACTCAAAAGCCCATCCATGCTAAGCCCATGAAATTGATCAACCCATAACTTTCTTTGGGGCTACAGCCCTTGGTCCAAGCCTACTCCATGACACATTTAAGGCCTGCTTCCGGATATACCCACTAGCATAGGACATCTGAAAGAAGGTCCATTCCAAATTGGAACACAGAACATACATATCCAAAAACTTCATATAATAAACAAACTCACTTCTAATATGAGCGCTAACCATTCTTACAACATTTCTTAAGGCTTACAAGCTATACAATTCTCAAAATAAACAAAGGGTCCATAAACATATGAAAGAAAATAATCTTCGACACTGGCCCTAATCACAAATCCCAAAAATCTTTAGGTCAGGGGAGATCTTTGTACACGTCTAAAATCCACTTCAAGCCCCACTAAACTCTCCTCCTATTATAGATTTTCCCTTACCTGGAATGACAACAAGAAAACAACTAAGCCACAAGGCTCAGCAAGCATAAATATAGCAAAGGGAATAAGATATATGGATCCCTTAAGGCATGCATAAGATAAGAGTCAATGGAAGACTTCTACCCGACATTTAGCACAAGCTTTAGATCATGCCTTCTACATTATTAATACCTCAATAATTGGTATTTCTTCACTTAGCTACAAGGCCCACATGCAACTCATAGAGTGATATTTTCACAATTTAAATGCTGGCATAAACCCATTCATTTCCATATGTGACTCATAGCACAAGAAGCCACTAATTCATGTTCATGTAATTTTATATATAATGATAGAAAATACATGCGCCACATTAGCCTTCTAGGAATCCACATCCATGACTAGAATGCATACATATATATCAAAATCATCAGCCACCACAGCGGCAAGAGCATCACCTGCCGGGTTTATGGCCACCTCACCCGCGCAAGGCGCTCAATGGGATATCTCGTCTCACACTTGCGGAACTTAGCCGCCGCGCCAAAATAATAATAAGAGGCACTAAGATAATGATATCAATGTATCACACAAGATAAGAGATTTTTTAGGACATGCCACCAAAAACATTACTTAACGACTCCCCAAAACATGCTCGTTGTGGTTAATATAGATTTAGGAAAGCCTTAACTGACTCAACCATATCCAAAATATATCATATTATATATCAAATCGAATCCCACGAAGTCTAGTTTATGACGCTTTAAACAGATTGTAATTCCGAGTTCTACATCAAAAGTTATGACCGAAAAAGCGAAGCATGCGCAGTGTAGTCAAACCGTGGCCAGGTGACTCGAGGAAAAATCCGAGTCAACTTGACCTCCTGGACGAGTCGACTTGGCCAAAAATAGGAGAAAAGGGCCCAAAAAATCCAGCTTCCACCGAGTCAACTTGACCCCCAACCAAGTTGACTCGGCGCAATCAAAAAAGCACAAAATGAATACCAAACACACAAAACCAACCATGGCTAATCTCCTAACCCCCAAGTTTCCATTCCATGAATGAAAGATGGGGAAGAACAAGCCCCATAGAGATCCAAACAACAAGACCCAATGACCTCTTTGGAAGAAACCCCCATTTCATAAAAGATGGAGACAACCAATAACTCAAGTTTTCAAAACATCATTTGGAGATATGAGCATATCAACTTGGCTAAACATAAAGATAAAATCTTGCATCAAAAGACATGAGGAAAGAATTGGAATGCTTTCCTTTTGATGGAGAGACCAAGAAGATGATGAAGACCCTCCACTTGAAGCTTTATTCTCCACCAAGAGAAAAGAAGAATGAATGAAAAAGAAAATGATGATGGAGAAGAAGAAAGTGCTGAGAGAGCCAAGGAAATGAGAGAGAAAATGAGATGATGAATTGAAGAAGAAGCAAGAGGGCATGGCAAGCCCTGTCGCCAACCACCTAACCCAACCACTTTACCCCATTTTCCACATTTACCCCTTACACAACACACACACACAACACTACTTTATCATACCCAATATGGACTTTTGCCTTTATTTCCATTTTCATATCCCATTTTCTTTAATCACCAATTTTACACACAATATAACGCACATATATATATATACAAAGGGCCACTTATATTAATGGTCCAAGCCCACTCAAAAGCCCATCCATGCTAGGCCCATGAAATTGATCAACCCATCACTTTCTTTGGGGCTACAACCCTTGGTCCAAGCCCACTTCATGACACATTTTATGCCTTAAATATCACACATACAATAATTTATTTTCAAGCAAAAATCTTAACCAAAAATATTATTTTATTTTTATTTAATTGCATATAACAATTAAGGCCCACATGAAATGCTCTACACCACAATGTAAATATCATCTAAGACCCATTAAACGGGTCGTTACATTTGTAATCGATTACTTATTACACAACTTATGCTTACTTGATTACAAACAAGATATACTCGATTAAAATAACATGCCTACTTTGAATTAGTCTTAAGGCTTTTCTTGATAGGAAAAATTGCTCAAGTACATAAGACTTTTATTCGAATAAAAACATTAAACCACAAAATGACTCGATTACATGAAACTTATTACTCGATTATAAAATCCAATATTCTGGCTTGATTAGAGATAATACTTCATTACTTGATTAACATAGAATACTTACTCGATTAACACATAATACAGCTCAATTAAAATCTTGACTTACTCAATTAATATATGTATCTCACTTGATTTTTTTACACTCATTCTTTAACCATAACACATTGTTTTGGTCATCATCTCTTAACATAATTTTTGTATTTTCTCATCAAATCAAAACTTTAATAACGTAATAGATTACTTAGCATTTACAACCTCGCTTGCTATTTGGAATAGCATGTATATAAGTAATATGCTACCAACGATAGCTAGTTTTGTAAATGTCAAACAACCTCGTTTTAGCTTTGCCCAAATTTTAAACCTATGAGTAACAAGTTATCCTTCAGTCTTGGCCTCTTGAACTTTTAGTTTGACATTGAAGTTACCCATTTCCTCTTCTTAATAAACTATAGACAAGGTCACTGACAGTGTCGAAAGTCATCTTCTTTCTATTTGTCTATCTCGTTATCACTTGCCTACTCACTCTCGTTGACTGACGATGACCTTAGACTCAAGGTTGGTTAGCTTCACGTAACACAACGAGTCTCTTCCCTTTTTACCATCATTATGGCTCCCAAAATTAGATACATGTGCCCTCCTTTAGACTACAATACTCTAATTTAGTATTTAAAATTTAGGTATTTGATTAAGGTTTGCAATTTGCATTTCTTGATTTGAGATTACTTCATCTGGGGTTTCGATTTTTGGTTTGATGTGATTTACGATTATTTGATTTAACGTTAGATGCGATTTTTTGAATGTTTGAATTGGGGTTTTAATTTGGATTTATTGATTTGGGGATTTGATGCAAAGTTCTTTGATTAGGGGATTTGGTTGATTGTGAATTAGGTATTTATTGATTAGGAATTAATTTAAAGAAATGGTCTTTTGATTTAGAATTATTGTAAATTAGGTGAGATTTTTTATAGGTATTTCTATTTTTTTTTCTATAATTGTACAAATTGGTAAATAGGTACTCAATATAAATGAAAAATTGTGTGACATATTTATAATTTTGTAATTGTTTATCCTAGGTATATACAATTGGATGCAAAAACTTACTCTACACATGGGTTTTGGATAGGTATGAACAACCAACCCTTTACAATTCAATGTTACTGGAATAGAGAGTGGGTTGGTTCTAGAGATAATTCGACCTACAATGGAGATAGTGTGATGTTCGAGGTGGATCGAGGACACACATATGATGATTAATTTTCTTGCTTTAGTTTACAACTGCAATTGACATTGTTAGTACAAGATTCAATTAAAGGCTAAGTTACAATATGGTTAGCACATATAGGGCTTCAGGATTACTAACAATGCGTCCTTTAGCAACATAATTCAATTGTTAAAGAATCTAGGGTTAAGATGGATCAATGTATGCCTAACATTAGAGTCTAAACAAATAACTCCTCACACTCAAATAAATGTTGGGAGGGCTGACAATATATAGGTCTCTCATTAGCACCTAAGGACTAATAAGCAACATAATGCCTAGCCTTTTATCCTTGGCACTAGCGAGTTAGATAATGTTAAGCCAAGCAATATGTGGTCTCCCATTGGCAGCTTAGAGATACCCAAGTCATCTAATCCTCTCTAATCAATAGTGTAAGGATGATTTCACCTTCCACATTCTTTTTTTTTTTTTTTTTTTTTGGGGGGGGGGGGGGGAAGGGGGGCTAGCAGGCTATGCAACAACATTGATGAAACCAACTATACAATTGAGAGAATGGTATAATGAGAAGAAGTACCTAGTATGATGAGCATAATAGTTGTGCCCCTTAATTGGGATGAATTTGCTGAAGCTAATTATGAAGACGAGGAGGACATATTTTGAGTTTTTGTTCTTGAATGTTTTGATGGTGATTATCTTATGCAAAACTTTAATGTAAGAATTGTTCTATGGTAAGGATGCTTTGAGATTTATCTCAAGGAACCTTGTTTTGTTATATTCTCATAGGCTTATTAATATATTTTATATGTGCAAACTATGTTGTCCCTCTTTATAACGATTTGTTAAGCTTATCTTAATTTATCTTGATAAAATATATGTTGAGGTTGCCTTGGTCAAAGAACCTTGAATAGATTTATCTTTTAAGTATGGTAAATACTCTTATATGTGCTAAAATTGTTTTAACTATATGTTTTATTGATATGTCTTTTAATATGTTTCTCTTTAGAGTTATCCTAAAGATTATGTATGAGTGTTTTGCTCATAATATTCTAAGTGTTCTATGTGGCAACATTATTCAAAGGTTAAGAGTAATGAATTATATTTTTCATATTTGATGTTTTAAGTGCTAGACATTAAGATTGTTAGGTAAATGATCATATACTCAAGAGATGGTACTTAAGATTTGATTTATAGAGTTTATATTGTCTTATCCTTCATGTTAAAGTTATACTAATAACCTTAATATATTTGTAATTAATCTTGTTGTCAATATGCTTGTTATGTCATTAGGCTACTTTAGAATCTCAAGGGATATCCTAAATATCCTAATGCATTAGTGTCATGGATAAATGTCATATATTCTCATAACACTTAGAGTAAACTTAAGGTTAAAAAAAATATCTTACGCACTCTAAATATGTGAAAGCATTACTCAATTCTAGGAGAAATGTGTTTTATTTGTATCAATCATCCTTGCCCTTGAGTAAATGTATTCATGCTTAGGCAAGTTATTCTAAGTTCTAAATCATAGAGCCAAAGTTGTCTATTTAATATATAGTATCAAATTCCTATAGTTCTCAATATTATGAAATTTAATGAAAGAACACTTGAAAAACTTATAATATCGAATGCATGTTTCTTGATAAGCAAAATCATTCAAGTATTTATGGGTTGTTGAGCAGCATTTGGTTAAACTGCTGAAAATCTATCTTCTCAAGCTTTTAGTCGAGTGATAGTTAGTCACTCGAGTAAGTATGTAGATGCAATTAAGCAGTACTATCTTAAAGAATCTAGATATAGTTAGAACAGTTCTTGAAAGAACTTATATGTTGATGTATTCCAAGTAATACTTCCTAGTGTTGCTCATGTTTAGCTTAAGTGCATTTGAATAATAGAAATATAAAGATTCTATCTTTCAAGAATTACTCAAAATATGCATTAGTAGCATTTGTGTATGATGGCTTAGAGCTCATAGTATAGAAGTCATATATGCTTTGTTAAGCTTATATGTATTCTTGTTTTGGTAAGTATGATTGAAAAATGATGATGCTTTAGAGATTATAGAATATATCATAGATATGATTTATGTGTGCTCTTGTTTTGTTAAATATAAATGATATATCATGATGATTAAGCTAGGGAATCTTTGTCTTACATGAGCATCATGTATTGTGCTCAAGATATTTGAAATATTTTGTGTTAGTTAAGTAGCAAGTAAGCTACTTGACTTATGCGTATTTCAAAAGTGTGTATGTAATAGTATGAATGAATAGATATTTGAATAAGTATGTCTTTATGATATATGTTGTGTTTTGTGCTTAATATATTTGAAATGTTTTATGTTCTTTATTTCAGTCAAGTAATGGTGAATTATTTGATTTATGAATGTTTCATGTGTATATTTATTATGTGGATAAAATATGTTGAAGAATGATTCTTATTTGAATCTAGAGAAAGGAAGTTTTTTAGTTGAGGAACATATATTGTTTTCAACTTATTGTCAAAACCATGTGTTTTAAGAATACTTCATTTATTATTTAAGACTTTCTATGCAACAAAGTGAATATATTTGGAAAGTTAGTTTTAACAAACTTTCATAAAGGACATTTATGTTTAAGTATCCTATGTGTTTGAGCTTAAGGCTTATAGTATTTAGATGATGAGAAAATTGAGTTTTATATTTAAACTCAATGTTTATGATATCTTAGATGTTATTTTGATGATATTCAAAACAATATATATTGATTAGATGATAATTGATTTAGGTATTGAGTATAGTCGAGTATGATTGAATAGCACTCGAGTAAATGCTCATTGTAATTGAGTAATTATTGTAAAGTTTTGGTTATGTCAAAAGCAATCAAGTAGTCATAGTGATAACCGAGTGAAATGCCTTTGTAATTGACTGAGAGTTATACACAATCGAATATATTCTTGTATTAGTCGAGTATGTCAAGCTCATAGTCGAGTATTTGTGTTTGGGGATTGATTATGAAGTTCTATTATCTTTTAATAAAAAAATTTCATGAGTAATCGAGTGTATGTTGATGTATAATCGACTATTAGTAAGTGATAATCAAGTATTTTATACAAGCTCTTTGTATCTCAAACATAATCAAATATTTGATGAGCATAATTAATTATCTGATGAGTATAATAGAGTACAGTTAAAAGATAATCGATTATTGAAATTTAATAATTGATCATCAATAATACCTTTTTTAGTCGAGTAAGAGCCAAATTTAGTTGAGTAAATGCGTGCTAAACTTGATTTTTATAGCTGTTAAACTAGTTGTTGAATTAGACGTTACAAGTGCATTTAATGCACAGTTTTGACCATTTAACTGTTGGTCTCTTGACACACAATGGCCACTTAAGAAGAGAGGGGGTGAATTGAGTGATAAAAACTTTTTAAATCTATTTTTTTCCTTTTCAAACTCTTGAGCTTTTCTTATACAAAAAAAAATATTTGTTATAAATATATATGTTATTTGAGAGTGATAGCAATATAAATACACCAACAATCACAATATTAACACAAGATATATAGTGGTTTAGTGTCTCCAACATCTACATCCACTCTCTCAAGGTCAACTCGATACTTGAGGTTCCACTATAACCACACCTAGGTTTTCTAACAAGTTCACTTAGGAAACTTTTACACAACACCAAGGTTTTCCCCTTAACTCACCCTGACAACTAATATAACCCACCTAAATTACAACGAGTTCCAGGTTGCCACTCACAATCCACAATTAATACAAATAAATAATTCTATATACAATAAACTTTGACTAATATGGATATGAATACAAAAACAAATATTACAAGGCAAATATATAAATGATACAAGAATTACCAACAAGAAGAAATTTTATTTTTCTTTGCCTTGAGCTCCATATTGATTGATCTTTGTAACTTGAGCTTTGGGTTGCTTTGCATGAGATCTTGAGAGCTTGGGTGTGCCTTAGAATAATAGATCTTGATAGTACATTAGCCTTCTCCAAAAATCTCTTCTTGATATATATACTTGAGCTTTCAATAAATCTATAACAGCTAGAAAAATTTGATCGTTAGAGTCTAAAAGTCGACTGTTCTAAAACAAAAGTCGACTTCCATTTTAAGTAAGAGTCAACTTTTCAAAATACACCAATGTTGTCAAGTCGACTCTGCATAACTTGTTCTCAGCTGGGTCGACTCTACATAACCCACAGTCGACTGTCTCTCACCAAGAGTCGACTCTCAATCCAGATTTTTAGAAAAATTTGATTTGCTTGATGATACAATGCATAGCATGAATATATTATAACATATTTACATTTATTTAATTTAAGTAAATGTCTACATAAATGTAAATAAGAAACTACCCCCATTTGGATTTAATAAAAATTTAAAAAAAATCAAAAACTATAACAATAAAAAAATAAAATTTTGGATGTAGTACAAATTCGGGATTTAACGATTTTACCACTTCCAAAAATACATATATTTTATTTATTAAAAAATTCATTAAAATCCATTTTAACAACAATGAATATTAGTTATCAAAATACCGGAAAATAGTTTTTCAAAATAAAATATTTTCTTATATACCCCATTATAATGCGTTAATCTTCCAGACTTAGAAAAATAACATTTCTTGGTTCATTTTGATACACAAAATACTATAATACTTAAAATATGTTTTCCACCATAAGATATATTAAAAATCTATTAGGGGATATAAATATAACAAAAATAGTTTTATTAAAATTATGTTTTGTTAAACATCAAAATACACAATAGGTTTATTTGAGCAATTTGGCTCAACATTAACCTATAAAAATGCTCTAAATTTTTCATAAATCATTTAGCATAATATTTGAATATTCTAATAATTATTTTATGGAAAAAGAATGTTATCCTTGCAAATCTCATTCTTTTTTACAACAACTATGAAATGAGATGAAGATGAAGAACAAGACGGTGGGTTTTGAAATTATTTCTACTATTTTGAGCCAAAAAAATTCTTCAAGCTTACATCTTCAATTAGAAAAAGATAGAAAAATTGCTTATTATCTTCATATTCTTTCTATCTTTCTTATCTTTGTGAAAATCTAAACTTGTGATTTGTACTCTATCTTGTAAGAGCTTCTCTAAGTGTTCTAAATTGTAAACCTTTCTTATCTTGTTGAGGTTACATTTGATCCCTAAAAGGCAAGAGGTTACTGTTATAATTGTATAGCAATGGCACCATAACCCAAGATGGGCGTGAATTGGGTTATTTAAAAAATAATTGAACTTAAAGAACTATTTGCTTATAAAATGAGTTTTTAAAACCAATACTTGAAAGTCATTTGGGAAATACTCATCACAATAAATGAATCTTAAGAATAAACGCAATAGAGGGACACAAGTGATTTATAGTGGTTCAACTTAAACTAAGCCTAATTCACTTCCTTAGCTCTTTATTAAGGATTTTCAAGCAATCCATTAAAAACCTCCTATCACACCAAATAAGCTCTCTAGCATAAACCGCTAGGAATTACAAGCCTCCTACTTTGATAAGTAGGTTCTCTAGCAACATGTTTGGTAATACAACCTCTTGCTTAGACAAGCAAGACATTTAGCAACAAGTTAGGCAATACTATCTTCTACAATTAATGTAGGCCCTCTAGCAACAAGCTAGGTTATGCAAAATATTTTACAGAGAATAGATTCTAAGAGATGAATCTCTTAGATACAAAAATATCTCAAATGATAATGCAAGGCTTGAAAATAAACTTTACAAAGTGAATGCAAAGCCTTGGAGAGAAAAATGAATGGAACAATGAAACACAAAATGAATGTGCACTTGAAAGCTTATAATATGATCGCTTGTTTTTTTTTTTTTTTAATCATCCATCTACTCTCTATTTATAGTGCTTGAGCTCTTTCAAAAATATAGTTGTTTGTGATAGGTGGAGCGTCTTGAGCAAGTTTTCAAACTAGCCATTGGAAGCATCTAACAAAGAAACGATTGACAGATTTAAGGAATCGATCAACAAGTTAACTTAAATTTGAAAATCGGTCGACAGTTTATGAAAAACGGTTGACACCTTCTTATGAAAACATTTTGTCGGTTAACAATTTATAATAAAACTATTGACAATCTCAAAGCAAATTACAAACCATCAAGAATAAGCATTCTACCGATCGACAGCCCTAAGATGAATAGTCGACAGCCAGAAGCATACTAACCAAAATGGTCGACAATTTACAAGAGTTCTATCGACAATTTTGTCCAAAATGTCAAAACGATCGACAGGTTTCTAGAACCAGTTGACAAATGATCTTCTGCCTTTGAAAAAATTTTGTTCTATTTTGATCAATGGTTCAAAACTAATTTTTGAAAATCATTTAAGAGAGTCATATAAATCATAATACTTATATTTTTCTAATCTCCATTTAGACATTTTGTTAATGAGATAATCTTTATTTGAGAAAGATGAAATTAATTTTTATTTTAGCTTGAAATTGATGTTTGTCTTAATTAAAAAGTAATGGTATAAGATAACATATAAAGGTAATTTTGTTTTTCATCATCAAAACCACTTTTCAACATCAAAATCAAAATACCAAAACAAATATCAAAATATCATTCTCTAACAAAATCAATTTCAATTTCAATGCTTATCTCCCCCTTTTTGTTATAAATAAAAGAGGTTTGACTTTTGAAAACAAACTCCCCCTTAAACTAAAGACTTAAAAATAATTGAGTTTGAGAAACACTTGCACCAAATTTCTTGGAACAATAGCTTCCCCTTGAGATGACGCAAACAACATCGTTAATCAATTAAAAATGATGAGTTATCTATATGATGAAAGCCCCAGCAACACATTTTCGCCAGCCCCAGCAAGCCATGCTGCTATGCACAATCAACTGCGACGAAAGCTTCTACAAGGGTTACCCCTACTCCCATCAAGGGGATATCCAACATTCAATCAGCCTCTCTTTTTTATGGTGCAAGTGCAAGACTTCTCCCACCTACTCAGCGCTTACCAAGAGTCTAATGATGCACTGAAGAAGCAACACGTAGTTAGCTTCAGGCATACCATCACGTGGCAGTGCATACACCTGAAAGATGTAGCTCCTCAAGCGAAAAAGGAAGGAGCACCCAAGTATCACACCTTCACACTCCTCATGAGAACACTTTACTGTGGTGCCTACGAGTTTGGTTCACCTTCTCCTTCTAATAAGCCTCGGGGGAAAAAGCCCACACCCAATTTGTCTCTAAAAATAAGCTAAATTGAACTTTGACCATGCATTCCATCACAAACGCATTCAAACAAGTCTATTAGCTAAATTTACTATGCAAATGCAACCATCACAAACAATATATATTAAATAAAAGATCAATATCAATTCTCTTGAGAAACCCATCAACCACATCTTTACCTGCAGCATTCTGTTGTACACATTTGAAATACTTTTTCTTTCTACTACATGAGCCTTAACAACAATAATAAGGCTGCTTCATCGTGACCAGGTCATTGGTTGGAGTTATAAAAGTGACCTCTTTGCAAAAGGCGATTGGGTGGAAGCGGGCAAAAAGCTGTATAAAAATACAGTGAGTGTCGTGCACTTCCAGCCACCACAGGCGTAACTACCTTCTCCAGATATTCAACGTCAGTGCAGTATTCAAAAGTCATTTGTCAAACATTGAGAGAATAACCTTATATAACCCATATCTAGCTATTAATGACTATACAGTAACACCTTCAATCACAGAAATTCACACGCCAGAGCCTGGAATGCAGTATGAACATGGCTGATAACCTGATGCAGGAACTCCATTTAGAGTCTTAAGGCTACCTAATGTGAAATCCACACTGCCATTTCTTCTAAAGCACATATCAGTTTGATCCCCAGAAAGCAAAATCACTTGATACAGTGACATATTATTCAGAAAGCAAACGCAGTGACTCAACTCTCTCCAACTCCAATCACCCACCTGGGAAGCCTGCGAGGTTCAGCTACTAGCAGCATTCTTCTATTTTCCTACAGCTATATGCATCAATAGGAAGTTTATTTATGCAGTCCATTTTCACTAAGAAGTTTATTTATACATCGCTAGTTTATAAGTTAGTATTTTTCCAGTCCAAAACAGATTTGAGATTAATGATAAACAATGAAAGTTTAAGGCATAGATGGTGCAAAAACTAATGCATCTTTCAACACTAGAATTCAACCAAGAAGATTGGAAATTTGGAATACAGCATAACGTTTACATCCTTTTTTGTTTTTGCCTGATAAATACAGTGTAGTGCTCCAATGAACCCTTCTGTGTCCATAGACAAGCTTATGCAAGTCTCCTGTTCGCCTTCTAAAAATAAGAGAGCCTGTGAAAAGATGCACATATCCAAAGTGACACAGAATGATCAAGAGAAAGATAGCTTTGGTAACAATTGAAGCAAAACCAAGAACAAGAGCACCCAAGAATAAACTAAAAACTCAATCAATAAACTCCAATCATTTCTCAAACCAACATCAATAATCAAAAGCTACTTTCAATTACATCCTAAACTTACCATACGTAGGCAACTAATAACCTTATCTACTCTAAATAGGATTCCACAATCCCACTCTAATTAGGATCTGATTGAACATACTGACTAAAGGAAACAAAAGGAAATAGGAGATAAACAAAAGAAATAAACTAAACAATGTTAATTCCTATTTCTACTTCTCTGCCCTACATTGCACAGTCACTTCCTACAGCCAAAATCAAATTCCGGCATCAACTGATAAAAAAAGAAGGATTTTCTGATTCAATATCTGGATTACGCACCATTAGAACATTTTTAGTGCTATTATCATTTATAATGATAGCAACTTCAAAACATACCCTCTGGTCACACTCGCCCCGTCCCAAGGGAAAAAACGAAACAGTATCATTTGATGACCCAGGATTACAAGGCAGTACTAATAAAGATGCAAAAACAATTTATCATAAAAACAAAGCTACTTTTGTTACAGAATTACTGTAGCCACTCAGGGGACTCAAAATTTCAAATAAAACGCATCATTCTCAACATAAAGCATTTCAAAAGGTTGCATCACTCTATAAAACTCAACGGCAATAACTATCCTTAAGCAGTATAAAAACAAGAATAATTTAGGAGAGTTAAACAAGAATTTCTAGTCCACGTTCATATAAGCTTTACTCGCTGAGGAAGATAGCAGTAGGATTTCCTGGAGATGGTGGGTTCTGATTTAACAGTGAGGCATGGGTGCCAGCTTTTCTAACTGCATCGGGATCTGTGGCAGACAAAATCTCCAAACGCTCAAGACCAAGCTGCCGCTTGATCAACTCTGAATTCTCCTCCAGAACAGCCATCTCACCAAATGGCAACCTCAAATCCAAGGAGTGAACCCCAACAGCAATGACCTCATCTTTCTTGAACCTCAAGAAAGGCATGCAAAGCTTCTGGATCTGCTTAAAATTTGTTTCCTGACCAATCAAACTCTGCTGCAACGCCTCTAAGATCTCTCTGTCAGGTGCAAAAGAAAGGGTTGTGCTGTCAAACTTGCTTCTGAGTATATTTAAGCATTCCCTTTTCCAGCCATCAAACTGCTCATTGACAAATATTAGACCGATCATTGGTTTGTTTGGTTGAGCAGATACATTTCCCTTCACTTTCTTTGAACCAGAAACTTGCTTCTGAAGCAGCTTCCTCATTGAGGCAATTGAATCCTGCAAATATTTGTTGGCTTTTTTAAGAGTAAGATTAGGTAAATCAGCATCAGGCCACCCAGCTTTGATAACAAACCCATCCTTCTTTAAAAGCTTCCTCCAAACATATTCAGCATAGTGCGGGCAAATTGGTGCTAGAAGCCTTGTTTGGACATCCATAAACTGCCATAGCAGGTCACGGTTCATGCCCCCTGTGCCACAAGAAAACCTGTACTCATCCCTTGCAGCCTGCAGATCATAGAATCCAGTTTTGAGAGCTTCCCGGAACAAATACTCACTGTAGTTCTTCTCTGTTGTTCCAACAGCAATGTTTATCTCATTAGCAAATACATGGTCATAATAAGTAGAAGGAGGACCACTTCGTAAAGATGACTCAGCTGCAAGAAGCTCCTCCATCCATGTTATCTCTTTCGTGAGCCTCAAGATTGCAGCATTAGCTGTTTCAAATACAAAGTTTGCATCATCCATGCCATCCCCAGCATCAGCAAGAGAGAATCTAGTGGCATCAGCTGAGAACTCCTCCATAGCTTGACGAAGTGTTCGGAAGTTCCCTGTAGACTTGGACATTTTCTCGGAATTTAACATAATGTGCCCATTGCATCTAAACCCCTGGGGCCAATGGTGCTTGGGCAGAAGAGCTGTGTGGTTATAGATGCAAAAAGTGAGGTGATTCTGAATGAGATCTTTACCTGAAAATGTGAAAAGCATAATGTCAGTATGACAATGTCAAGAAAGGAGGAAATAAAAAGGAAAAGAAAAGAAAGATAGGAAGAAAATACGATGTTTGTACTACTAGTACATCAACCAGCCAACATAACACTTGCAATGAGGACAACGAATATTTAACCACAAAAGTCATGGTGACAAAGTTGTATAGAATGTTTTAAGGGGGGGAAGAAAAAGACAGAGCTACATTAATTTCTTTCATTTTTTTCTTTTGTGTTGAGGGACAAACCACAAGGTTAACGGCCAATCAACAAGCAAAAACTTACAGTCATACTAATGTGAGGCAAAAATCTAAAGCAATAACAAACAAAAATATGAAAGATACATGTACCTGAAACCCGAAGATCAAATGGATACCAATATTCAAACTCCTGTTTCATTTTATTAAGAAGAGAAGAAGATATGTCTGAAGATTTAGGGTATGGACCACCGCAGAACAAGAACTCCCAGACCTCATCTGTCAGTTGCTCTGGTTTAACTGATGAAGTATCAGATCCATACATATCACCTTTCTGTAACAGATGGCAGACTGTATAATATGCCATGTAAAGGGTTGAATCTGATAAGGATTCTACAAGAAACTCCTCATCCCAAGGAATTCGAGTACCAAGACCAAAATTACGAGAACAGGCCCATTGGTTTAGCCAACTCAATGTATGCTCAAAGCCATGCCGAGTCTCATCAGAAAAGAGATTCATAGCAGCTAAACAATCCTCTGCCTCCTGCCTCCAATTTGGTTCCCCATAAGTGATGTACCATTGATCGGTCAAAGCAACAACACACTCATCCCCAGATCTTGAAATTACCTTCTTCTCAGGCTCACTATACATCACTGCTTCTCCAAGCTCAAGAAGCCTGCTCCTGATCAAATTCTTTGCCTCTTGGACTCTCATCCCAGCATATTCCCCAACAAGCATAGTTCCCTCATAGAACCCTCCCTTGTAGATTTTTTTCTTGGCCTCTTCAAGCTTCTGCCTCTCATTCTGGCTCTTGATCTTCATGTCTACACAGACCTTTTCAGCAGGTTTATCTCCAAATTCAGGGGTGTTAATTATTGGAATAACATCAAATGGCAAGATCCACTCATCCTTCACACCAAACTTGGCCCTAAAAGCCGGTTTTGATTTCAAATCATGAAGAGACATAAAATCATCAGGCGAATCGCTAGGCACACTAGTCACAATCCCAGTACCTTTGTCAGTAAGAATTGACAGCATGGGCAGCGAGTATATAACCTCATTGAATGCTAACGGAGACCTTAAAGGCAACCCAATTAAATCATTACCAGTCAGCTCCACCAAACAAGAAGGCTTTTCTGGGACTCGTGACAGTTTCTGATATGCAAGGTTAAGAGCTGCCCGGTACGTCAAGATAAAAACATCAGTTTCATTTATCTCAAAAGCCCCATACTTCCCCTGTGGCAATACCCAAGCATTTGTTTGCCCATACATAGTTTCAGGTCTCAATGTCGCAGCTGCAAGGTATACTTTCCTATCTGCCAGCACACTCAACTTTTGAGGAAGAGGAGGAACAACTTCCATTTTAATCAGAGTGTATTCTTGGGGTAAGACACCTTCACCTGAAGCACGATCATGATCAGCACATGGCTGGCCATCTAAAGGGGAATAGATTGTGTATCTAAGGTCCTTGACAATTTTACCCAACTTCTTCAATTTCCTCATCTGCCATCGAACAAATCGATCAAAGAATGGGTTCATATCAGTTGTGATAAAAGTGCGCCTCCAGTCACAGCCTAGGCCAAACGCCTTCAGGTCCTCTACAGCGAGAGGGGGAAAATAAGTCAGCCAGTAATATGGGTCCTGAAACTTGGATATCTCATCATCTGAGAGGCCATAACTTTGCATTATCTCCCACTGATACTTATCTCCTCCTGACTTTGCTGCTGCCTTGGACTTTTTCCCTTTAAATTTATCAGGTGCGCCCTGGTTTCCTGCATCAGATTCATCTGGTTGTGGATCCGGGTCAGCGTTTTTCTCCTCTTCAACAGTATGAAATGCAGGCGGGTTACCAAATTTCTGAATCTCCCGGCAAAGTTTGTCAGCCGACGCCTTAATCGGCATCCCAGTACAGTGAAAAGCAAAGGGTAAGAGCACATTAGCTCCCCTAAGTCGATGATATGCTGCAGCAAATTCAAGCTTGGACAGAGAGAATGCATGGCCCAGGTGAAGATAGCCATTCATGTAAGGGAAAGGAAAATTCCCGAAGAATTTCTCGCCTGGGTTGGGAGGCGTTTCTAAAGAATCAGCTCTAAAAACGTCTTTCTCTTTCCACCACTCCTGGACCAGCCCCTCGATCTCCAGAAGCCGGTCCCTCCGTGAATAGCTTTTACCACTCTCGGTGTTTGAAGACATTTCACTGCCAGCTGCTGCCATCTGCTGATCCCAAAATCGACAGAAACTGGAGAACGCAAACAAGCAATCATCTCAATGATAAGTACACCATTGCAGATTGAGAATGAGATAGACAACATCCTCAAAACAATTTGGCCCTCACATTACCTCAGCAAACAAACAGATCTTAGCACATCAGAAAAGCAAAAACAATTCGCATAATAAAAAAGGAAAGAAAAATTAAAACCAAAGAAGAACGGATGTATAATTTTCAACCATATACGTTTACTTACTATTCGAACTTGCAGACATTAACGCGCAGAAACTAACAATACTGTGCACAAAATAATCACACAGGGAAAATGAAGCGAAAGTGTCAAAGTTTCAACCATACATTAAAAACAGCAATTAGACCAGTAACAGAAAAAAGAGCAAAACACATCAATCACACGCGTTATAAAGTGAATATGAGCAACCAAAATAAAAAATAAAAAAATAAAAACAAAAAATGGAAGAACGTGGGAGTTCATTTCTCACCTTAATTTTGCCTGTAACCTGAAAAGACCATCAGTAGAAATCCTTGACTGAAGAGGACGTCTCAGGACTTGAGACGCCACAGTGGAACAAAGGGAAGCAGGAACTAGGGTTTTCTTTTTCCTTAGGTATAACTGGTGAAATAGATTTCAAGACGAAAGAAGAAGAAGAAGAAGAGCGAGATCGGGAAGAAGAAAGGCAGTCAATTTCTGGAAGAAGACCGTCCACGGGGATACCACAGAGAGAGGTTCGGAAACAGGACGAGGGCCGGAGGCGGCGAACGGACCAGTGGGCGGAGTGTTAATAGGAGAGAAAGAGGCCGGTGGCTGTGGCGGAGTCCTGATAGAGGAGAGAGACGATTGCAAGCATTTATATAGCAGAGGGCTAAAATAGTCAAAAGCATGTACGTTGTTCATCCCCAATCTCGGAGGGAAACAGTCTGTAAATTTCTTTAGTTTCCCCCAAACCCTGTTAGGGTTAAAGGAGTTTATTTATCATAATATATCGTCCATTGATTCTATTCTATCTGTCGATCTCTATGGGCAGGGGATAAAAGGGGAAGAATCATATGCAAAGGGGAGCACAATTTACCACCAAATTGGATAAAGGGGAAGAATCATATGCAAAGGGGAGCACAATTTGCCACCAAATTAGAAGTTAAAAAGGTTGGAAAATATTATTTGTATTCTTTAAACGAGATAATATATTTAAAATGACAAAAATACCTCTCATTCAAATAATAGGTGTATGACTAAAATATCTCTCACTTAAAATAATAAAATGACACAAGGTGATAAGGCACGATAAGTATTTTAGTCATTTATATACGTGTATAATTCAAAATATAATCTTCGATATATAAGTATCATGCTCAACGTGAGTTTTGAATAACTCATAATAGCTTAAGCTAACTCACTCCAACTCAACTCCAGCTCACTTTAACTCAAGTCAACTCAAAGTAGCTGGATCCAGATTGAGGGAGTGACACTGCTAGCTAAGTGAGGTATCGTCACGTAAGGTGGCAGTGACATGTCATCGGGTGATGACATGGAAGCGTACATGGACCACTAGGCAATTGACATGTGACTTAACCACTTGCTGACACATGACAACACATAAGTCTCTCTCTCTTCCTTATGGATGAAAGGTCGCCATGATGAATAAGTGTCTCTTCATCAAGAAAGGGTGTCAGGGGTGGTTATGGGTGGTTATTTGGAAGGTACCACACATCTTTTCGCACCAAGTTGGTTATGGGTGGTTACTTGGAAGGTCCATGCACCATTTTACCAAAGACAAGTCCTTTGGGAAGGGGTGACACTCAAATATAAATAGAGCACCACCCATTTCATCCAAGGTATCAATTTTGAGAGCTTTTTCTTTATATATCACAAAGTAAAAGAAAAGAGAATAGGATTGAATGATTATATAAGTATTCTTCTAATGAGAAGAATAAGAAACAAGCAAGGAAGGCATATTGGATTGTGAAAATATTTTGGTTGTTACTTATTTAAGTTGGTAGTCAAATTGCCTTTGGTGTGGAGTTGTGTTTCTACTTCAAATTGATCCTAGCATTTAAAAGGTAGAGTTATCTATCTTGGAGTTATCAAAATAAGATTTTATTCTGCTACTTTACCGTAAGAAATCTTTCAATGGTATTAGAGCAAGGTTTTGTACCTTTTACTCTCTTTTCTACCTTTCTTTTGTGTTATCTTATTTAGCCATGACTAAAGCAATATTACGAATTCATATTCATATTTAATTATTTTAGTTTTATGATACATGTTATTCTGTTACTATGATGAATCATATATATGTGGGTGCTTTTAAGATGAAAATCCATGGTTAAAGAAATGTGACTCAAGAATGGGTTAGGCTGATCTTTGGTATCGAAAAAATCCGACTTGAGTCAATAGGCTGATTATCCTTGGTATTGATTTACAGTTGTGACTGATTATCATATATTGGATCTACAGCAAGCTACAGTCATTGAAAATATTAAAAAAATTAAGGTTATATTGTCATTCACAAATTATATTAAGCACATTGATCACATGCATGCATATGAGGTTTTGATTGTATGATAAAAGCATACTTTTGGATTGAGTATGTATGTTATTTGATTTGTTGTTTAGTATAATACTTTGAATAAAAAGTCATGGACAAGTTGCTAATGGGTGCATGTGTATGTAAATGGCTAATGCTACTAAGGGCATAATTGCCGAGCTTAATAAAGATTTGAAGCTTGATGATGACAATTATGCTATATGAAAACAAAAGGCTCAATTCATACTAACTAAACAAGAAACTCTTGAAATGATCACCAAAATCATGAAAGATCCTAGTGATAAGGCAACAGCCTAGCAAAAGATAGATTATGTCAATTTCAAAAAGAAAGATACCATGGCAAGAATTACTTTTGCGAAGTGCAATGATTGATGATATCATGGTGGATTTCGTCGTGCTTAAATCAACCAAAGCCATATGGGACAAAGCTAAAGAAAAGTTTGGTAGCATCTCTCTAGAGAGGCAAAGAGCATTAATTCTCAAATTGAAAAATTATATGAAAAAACTTGATCATACAATGGGAAGGCATCTACGAGAGATGTCCAAAATGATCACTAGATTAAAGGTTGTGGGACATACTCTAACTGATGAACAACAAGTACATGCTGTCATTCATTCACTTCCCAATAGTGAGTGGCAATTGATAAAGATCAATTTGGGACATGACACTAAAATTAAGACCTTTGAGGATATTACCCGTCATTTGCTTTTAGAAACATAAGTGATGGATATTACAAATCCTAAAGCTTTTGTAGCTGAAACTAATTCTTTTAAAAAGAAGTGGACCAAAGGTTTCAAGAAAGGAAAAATAATGAATGGAAAGTTGTCTATAAATAAGGTCAAAGACAAGAAGGGAAAAGATCCCAAGAAAATCAAGTGTTTTAGCTGTGGCCAAAAGGGTCATTTTGCACGTGATTACACTATACCAAAGGTACACTATACTCCTTTTACGTTTGATGCATTAGTTGCATCATGTACTTTTATGGTTGATTCTAACTCAGGATGGGTTCTGGATTTAGAAGCAACCAGTCATATTGTAAAAGATCGTGAGTTGTTCATGCATTTTAGGAAGATTCCACCATATACCAAGTGGAAATATGTTGGAAATAATGCACGACTTGAAGTACAAGGAATTAGGATTTGTGAAATTTCAATAAAAGATGGACATTGTCTTCATTTAGTAGATGTACTCTATGTACTGCAGATTAAAAGAAACTTGATTTCTATATCTTGTCTTTTGTATCTTGGTTTTGAGTTAACATTTCATGAAAATAAAATTGATCTATTTTCCAATAAGAAATTTGTTGGTTATGGTTTCTTACATGATGGTTTCTTTATTTTCAATTCTTCAAATGAAAATTCAAACACTCATTGTCTTATAGCTGAAAGGCAAGATGAATATTTATGGCATTCAAGATTAGGGCATGTAGGAGAATCAAGAATGAAGAGATTAGCCAAAGAAGGCTTACTTGGTTCTTTGAAAAATGTATCTTTTCCTACATGTTAATATTGCTTTGCTGGAAAGATGAGTAGGAAACTATTTGGGAAAAGGTCTTGAGCTCAGTTTCCATTAGCTCTAGTACATTCTAACATATGTGGTCCCTTGAATGTGATATCTAGACAAAGGTTTAGATATTTCCTTACATTCATTGATGATTATACTCGCTATACACGTGTACTTGTAAAGTTTAAAGGTGAAGCAATAAGTTACTTCTTGGAATATGTGCAATTGGTTGAGAATCAACTTAATACTACAATCAAATGTTTAAGGACAGATCATGGAGGTGAGTATCTGTCTAATTTGTTTAAGGGGTTCTATGAGCAAAAAGGAATAGAAAGACAGCTTACTATTCCTAATACACCCCAACAAAATGGAGTAATCGAAAAGAAGAATTGCACTTTCTTAGACATGGTGAGATTTATGATGGCTCAAGCCAACTTAGATATGTCTTATTGGGGAGATGCATTGCTAACATCAACATATGTGCTCAACCAGAAGCCCTCCAAATCAATATCTTCTACTCCTTATAACTTATGGACTAAAAGGAAGCCAAATTTGAGCAATTTAAGGCCTTGGGGCTGTGCAGCTTATGTCCATAACACCAAATCTGAATTTGAAAAATTAGGACTAAAAGGAAAGAAATATGTTTTCCTTAGATATTGTGAACACTCTAAAGACTATGTGTTTGTTAATTTAGAGGAAGGGAGTAAAAAAGCTGAATTTAATTTAAGGAATGCAATTTTCTTCGAAAATGAGTTTCCAAGAAAAGGAAATGTTACTACAGGCTAGGAGTTTCCTTTATAAAATGTCTGAATCACAAGTTGATAATCACAATGTATCAACTATATCTACACCACAAGGAATGTTTAGGAATGTTAGGTTGAGTGGGAGTGTTGAGTATCCAACTGAAGTTGGTTAAGATGTGACTAACAATGATCAAAATATTGATCAAGATATGCCCGCATAAGAAAGTGATCAAATAGATAAACATCAAGAATTAGTCAAAGATGATCAACCTCCTAAACAACATGATGATGCTGTGCATCATGAGCCTTCTCTTAGTATGAGTAGGTCTTTGAGAATATTTAGATGGCCAAAGAAGTGATGGATTCTAAATGATGAAGTGAACATGGTTTCACCTGAGGTGGATGATGAACCTCGCACTATATAAGGATGCATTTAGTAGTCCCGATTCAGATAAGTGGAAAATGGCTATGGAAGAAGAACTAAACTCTATGAGGGATAACTATGTTTGGGACTTGGTTGATCTTCCACAAGGGAGAAAAGTAATTGGGAACAAATGGGTTTTTCGAATCAAGAGAAAAGCATATGGTTCCATTGATAGGTACAAGGCACGATTGGTTGCCAGAGGGTGCACACAGGTAGAAGGTATTGATTATCAAGACACTTTCTCATCTGTTGTTAGGTTTAACTCTGTTAGGGTAATACTTGCAATAGTAGCCCATATGGACTTGGAATTACATCAAATGGATGTTAAGATAACCTTCCTTAATGGTGATTTGAGTGAAGAAATCTATATGACACAACCAGGGAATTATGTCGTTAAGGGTTAAGAACAAAAGGTATGTCACTTAATGAAGTCGATATATGGCCTAAAGCAACCTTCTAGGCAACAGTACCTAAAATTTCATCAATTAATTTTGAGCTATGGTTTCAAAATGATAGATAAAGATCAGTATGTATATGTCTTGCATTCCAAGGACAAATTTGTGATCATGTCACTATATGTAGATGACATTCTATTAGCAAGTAATAACAAAGGGTTTTTAAAAATCATCAAAGGATGGTTATCATCAACATTTGAAATGAAATATGTGGGCGAAGCTGCATATATCCTTGGAGTTTAGATTTTAAGAAATCGGGTTACAAAGTTGCTAGTTTTGTCTCAAGAAACGTATATAGATAAGATTCTTGAACTCTTCCATATGAAGGATACTAAACCAATGAATATCTCGATTGCCTATAATGTCAAAATTAGTGAGGCAATGTGTCCACAAAACCCTTGAGAGAAACATGAAATGGAACAAGTTCCATATTCAAGTGCTATAGGGAACATAATGTATGCCATGATGTGTACACGGCCTGATATAAGTCAAGCTGTTGGGTTACTAGACAGGTATTAATCCAACCCTGGAAGTCAACATTTGAAGTGTATTAAAAGAATTTTTCATTACCTCAAAGATATGAAAGATTATTATTTATACTACCAAGGTGGTAGTTTACAATTTGTTGGATACACAAATGCTAATTGGGGAGGTGATAAGGATAGATGCAAATCTATATCGGGTTATATTTTTCTGCTAAACAGTAAGGCTATCTCTTGGAGTAGTAAGAAGCAAGCTTGTACAACTTTATCCACCATGGAGACTAAGTTTTGTGGCCAATGCTGCTGCCGTACAGGAAGCCATGTGACTTGGTCATTTTATTTCTCATTTAAGCATAATGCCTTGCAAGGATGAGCCTAGTACACTGTTGTGATAGTCAAGCAGCATTGGTTTATATAAAGGATCCAAAGTACCATGGGAAAACCAAGCATATTAGGATAAAATATAATTTTGTGAGAGATGCCCTTGAGTCCAAGGAAGTTTGTTTGAAATATATACCTACGACAACTATGGTGGCAGATCCTTTATCTAAGCCTATACCACCTGATTTATTTTCCTGTTATGTTCAATCAATGGGGCTGCATAGGATATGATTGTACTTCCTTGTAACATGCAAACCATATTGTATTCAAGGTTGTCTTATTAATAAAATGAGTATATGTATTTTTTTCAGTACCATTAGCATATTCCATATCACTTATAAGGATATGTCAAGTATAGGTTGAGGATTGGTTCTCTTACATGGGTAACCCACCCTTAGTTTGTGAACCAAGGATGAGACTTACTCAAATACCAACACAACCATGAGATGTTTGTTCAAGGTAGTCACATTATTTGTGGATGTGATCTTGAGTATGATAGTCGCCTTGATGAGTTCTCTGTGTTAGAACCTCAAGATGAGATGATGTGTGATTCACCGAGCATATATGTACCCCACATATGTTGCTCAACCTATGAACCAGACCAGAATTCCTGAAGAAGTTCAAACAAAACATGTGGGTTTTGGTTAGAGTCTGCACATTATTCATTATTCAAATCTTGACATACGCTCCAAGTTGAATGAGACCATTTCTTTTGAATGGGAGTACACTTGGCAGAATTCCATTGGACATGATTAAGTAGGAGAATTTAGGTGGTTCTTGTAGTAAATCATTTAAGTGGCTTGTGATACCGTGGCACATGTCTCATACCATGTGTGTACATTTAACATAGTGACCATCGAGAAGTAACTGAGAGTGATCCTTATCTCTCATGTTGTGTGAGCTTCTCATTTTTGTTATATGCCTTTAGTGACTATTGACTATTATTTTGTGATTATGATTTATTTATTTTGCTTTGATGGATAGCTTATGACCATGAGAAAATGCAGTCTGTCGATTTCTTTGTTAGGCAATTAAATAACTTGTAGTTGTAAAATAATGAGTTCAAAAGGAAATATTTTATTTGAATACATTGTTGCTTGTATGTGGAATCGATCCAAATCATATGTTTCTTAGCAAAACAATTAAAGCATGAGTACTCGTTGTTTGGTATGGTTCATGAGTTTGAATTAGTTTCAACTCACGAAAGGGATTGAAAGTAGCCAAACATGCGTATCAACAAGTCTTAGGTATCAGGCGAACTTAATGGTTATAACCATTAATGTTGATGACAGTGGGAGTCATTTTGATGACTATCTATTCAGATAGGTAGGTCATATCGATTTGAGAAAATCTACTATGTCTAACTTAACATTTGCATAGTAAGAAAAACTCAACTTTGGCCAAATGGTCACGACCCATATGCCTTGTATGAGTCTGCATTTGCTTTTATGTGTTCTTGATGTGTTAGTGATGATTGATTCAAGTTTACCATGTACGAGTGGGAGCTGTTGAAATTTGAGTGAATACTTGTGTACAAAAAAGTTAAACTTGATCAGATGGATCGTGAATTGAAGCTTAGCAGCAGTGTGCTCACGAGATAACTAGAGAGAGCTCAACGTGAGTTTTGAATAACTCACAATAGCTTAAGCTAACTCACTCCAACTCAACTCCAACTCACTCTAACTCAAGTTAACTCAAGGTAGCTGGACCCAGCTCAGGGGAGTGACAGTAGTTGAGTGACGTGTCATTAAGTGAGGTGGCAGTGACATGTCATTGGGTGATGACATGGAAGCGTACATGGACCACTAGGCAATTGACATGTGACTTAACCACTTGCTGACAGATGGCAACACATAAGTCTCCATCTCTTCCTTATGGATGAAAGGTCACCATGATGAATAAGTGTCTCTTCATCAAGGGAAGTTGTCAGGACGGTTATGAGTGGTTATTTGGAAGGTACCACACATCTTTTCACACCAAGTTGGTTATGGGTGGTTACTTGGAAGGTTCCATGCATCCTTTCACCAAAGACAAGTCCTTTGAGAAGGGGTGACACTCAAATATTAATAGAGCACCACCCATTTCATCTAAGGTATCAATTTTGAGAGCTTTTTCTTTATATATCACTAAGTAAAAAGAAAGAGAAGAGGATTGAAGGATTTTATAAGTATTATTCTAGTGAGAAGAATAAGAACACAAGCAAGGAAGGCATATTGGGTTGTGAAAGCATTTTGGTTGCTACTTATTTAAGTTGATAGTCAAATTGCACTTGGTGTGGAGTTGTGTTTCTACATCAAATCGATCATAGCATTTGAAAGGTAGAGTTATTTATCTTGGAGTTTTCAAAGTAAGATTTCTATTCCGCTACTTTACCATAAGAAATCTTTCACAATGTAACACAGAAAGCATACAAAATTTTCAATTGAATATTTTAAAAATTCGGCTAATACACATTTTATACTTTTTAGGCTTAAAATATGCGAATTAATCAGAACATTTCAAAAGTATGCGAGTATAATACTTTTGGTAAAAATATGAAATAATTCACGTATTATACATGAATAATTCACCAAATTACTAACAAGGGTTAAGCTCTGAAAGCTAACTTCACACCCCGTCAACCGTTGTACCTTGGGAGACAATCACCAACCTACCTCAAGCACTTTTGGTGAAGCGGTGAATCTGTTCTAAATGCATTGTGTGTAACATAGGCCTCGATTCTTTACCCCTGCGTTATTTTGGTTCAATTTCATATTTTGTTTATTCAACTCTATATTTGTTATTTGTAGTTATTGTTCTTGCATGTTGTACTGTATTCCCCTCTATTCTATTATTTATTTGTTGCATTGTTATCTTAATTTGTACAACATCATTTTTCATATTTCAACTGTTAGTGGCATTCAATGCCTCTAAACTTTGAATTTGTAACAACTTTCTCATTAATTTCCATACTTGTTTTCCTCATTAATTTTTTTTATGTGAATAAGCCAAAAAAAAAAAAAAGAAACTCTTCGAGTAAAACATGAAATTACTCGACTAAATCATGAAATTAATCTAGTAAAAGATTTAATCAAGTAAAATAGGAAATGAATCAAGTAAAAGAAAAATTTACACATGCTACATATTCATATTGTATACCCTGCATATTATAGTTATATATATACTACATATACTGCAAGTATACTGCATAAGCATTGCATATATAGCTATATACTATTGTATATATAGAATGTAGTATATACAACATATATAGGATGCATATATATTGTTGTATTATTTTTTATGATATTTTGATGATGATTATTGTTTTTATAAAACTTTAATAAAAGAGTATTATTGAAACATTCATTTTAAAGTCAAATGTCAACTGTTGATTTTTTTTTTGATAGTTGATCGTTTATTTGCATGCTCTTGGTTGCTTGTTGTCAAATGTTACTACATAATTTCTAGTAAAAAGTTCTGAAAAACTATCGATTAGCCTAGTTAAAGTTTTGAAAAACAGTCGATCGATTATTCAAATCAATCAATCAATTTGTCGTAGAAATTTTAATAGCTAATTGTACTTGATTTCTATATGTTAGATTTCTCAATTTTTAGTTCCAATGGTTATATTTCTTGAGAGGGGCTATGAAGACTATAAATAGGAGATCATTGAAGTTCAAGAAAGGTGGAAGATTAAACTTTCAAGTTTATATATTCTTTACTTTCTCGTGTTTCATTGCTTTTCACTCTTATTTTTCTATAAGATTGTTTTTATTTATTGTAAAATTTTCTTCAAACCTTGTTCTAAATAGACTTCATAGAGAGTGGTGTGAGATTTGAATCTCTTGTGTCGAATCTTCCCTAATGGGTTGTGCTAGAAAAGCTAACTTGGGAGCTAATTAATGTAAAAAGGTTATGATGTACAACTTATAATTTTATAATAGATTCGAAAATTTATAGTGAGGAGCTAAAGTAATATATGTAAGATAAGTTGAACCGAATGATTCTAAATTTTTTCTGTCTCTTACATATCTTAATATCTATCTTTTTGTTTATACCTTACTACTTTCCTATTTTTCTTGAAAACTTTTATAAACTTTTAAAAGATAATAAACAGCGAGTTCACCTTAACCTTAAACCCTAAATTCTCTTTCTTTTTGAGTGTGTGGTGCCATTATATTACACAAACCTAACATATATGTTGTATATGCAATGTATATTACAAAGCATAATATACATTATATGTATATACATATCGTTATATTTATTCGATCTTTGGTCTAAAATTAGAATTATATTGAAGACTAATTTTTAAATTTTTTAGATCAAAAACCAGACTAAGCTTATTGAGTTTTGGACTAAATTGTGGTTTTTGATTCGATCTGATCCAATTCTTTGGTCAGACCAAAATTTGAACACCCTTACCCGTTAGAGACCTATTTGGATACCTAGGCCGGTCAGAAAGAGAACGACGCCGTTCTCTGCATTTGTGCGCTTTCTAAGAGGTCATTCTTATCTTTCCGCAGAGAGAGAGAGAGAGGTGGTGCTGTGACTGTGATGGGGAAGACGAAGAGAGAGCTGTTGTCTTCGGCGCCATGGAGAGGGGAAGAAGTGGACGCCGACAAATTCAAAGACGCGAAACTAAAAGTGACCCGCCAACCAGGCTCCACTCCGACGATGCACGTCCCCGGCAAGAAGACGTCCGTCTCCTCCAAAAAGCCTTCCCATGACCAGGACGATGGTTCTCTCTCTGAGATCGATCCCGAGCTCCGTTACAGCTTCCAGCGTAACTTCCAGGTCTCTCTATCTCCCTCTCTCTCATATGCCTCTGGACTTGTTAGTTGTGATTGCCTTCGAATTCAACTAAAAGAATTGTTATCTGGTACTTTATTCCTTGTGGAACTGCATGTTCAGTTTGAGTTTGGCCAATTACCCTTGCCTTTCGATTTTTATTATCTCTTAATTGTTTGTTATTATGGGATTATGGCTGGTTTCATTAATTTAACTGTACTCATGGCTTCGATGGTTCTTCTTTTATTATGGGAGTTAAGATTTAAGCTTTGTTGCTATCTCCTGTAATCTTTGTACATTTTGGTTTTCAGAATTTTCTCTGTCAAATCCATTTATAGGTAACATGTATTTTTCTTTCTTTCATAATTTCCTCTGTTAATTTTCTTTCTAAGAAATTCTTCATCATTTTCTCACGAACGTTTGTGTAGATATGGTCCACTGGGACTTCCTGCAAATGAGAATGTTTGATAAGTTCTTTGAAGAAAATTTATTATGATTGAAAAAAAAAGAAAAAAAAGATGTGAGTCATCTGTATATCTGGCACTCCTTGGAAGATTTGAGTATTCTTGGTTGGAAATGCAAGGGATCAAGTACCCAAGCTCTTTGAATGCTTCAACAATATTAGTATGATTGTACCTCTTGCTTATTTAGCGATTGTCCTAGAATAGTTTGAACTCAGCATTGTTTTCCCAATGTGATATTATGGTCATCCAACCAGTTCCCCAATTTGATAATTTTGATTGTGAAGTTTTTGCAGCTTCATAGCTTATAGGTGTCCTATTCTCAGCTGAAGTTGTTGAGTTTTTATTGTCTTCAAAAGTATTTTACAGCAATTATATAGCACATATAGACACGGGAACAGCTAGAGAGAGAAATCAATAAGAGAACTTTAATACAACAAGTAACATCACAAGCCATAATCCTTCTAGGATGGGTTGGTGACATGAATTCAAGCTCTCCATTCATTTCTGTCTATGATAATTTCTTCTGCAAAATCGTTATATAACAATTTCATACTCAAGGGTTTCTTTATCTATTTTACTACGAACTTTTTGATATTTCATTCACTTGCCTTACAAGTGCATCCATTGGTCTTCTTTTTACATGTTTAAACCATTTTAATGCATCTCGCGCATCTTACATTCAATAGGCACAATTATAATCTTGTTGCAGGTAATCTTATTTCTAATTTTATATTATCTTGTATAGTCGCATATCCAGCATCACATTTGGATTGTAGTTACGCTTATATTTTACTCATATTGGTACCTTATTGTTCAATATTTTGAGTCATACAATAAAGATAGTCTTATAGCTGTTTAATAAAATATCAGATCAACTTTAACTATCCTAGCTTGATTGTTTAAGTAACATCTTCAACAAGTTCCTCTTCTTTCAGATTAATGATCTAAGATATTTAATTTCATCTTTTACAGAGTATTTTGATCAAGCCTCACAATGACACCATCCAACTTGTATTTTTATTGAACTTACATTCTGTATATTAGATTTTTTATGTTGGAGAGAACTTTAGTAAATATTATCTCAATTCACTTGAACATACCATACTATATGGCTTCACCTCATCACTTGACCCCATAGACTTTCCCTTAACTACATAGGATATTTATTGGCTGGTACAAACATGAACCTAATCTATGAATGTATCTAAGATTAGATTTACTTATTTCATTAATAGATTTTAAGTAGTATTGGATTAGTATATTAGATAAGATTATTATTACTAAAATTTTTTAATTGATTTAGGAGTTCTAGCATACAAATTTAGTTGATGTGTGTAATTTAAAATTATGAATTTTAAAAATGCATAAAAGTCGAATAATTGGTAGGGCTTTTGACTCTTTTTCCCCCACCATGTTCTCTTCTGCTGCTTCTCCTTTCTTCCTTGTATCTTTTCTTCTCCTGCCAGATTATCTTCTATATGTTTCTTTCTTCTTCTCCTTCTGC